>NC_064630.1:544898945-545244779 GCF_023864275.1 Schistocerca cancellata | reverse complement strand
TGCGATAAGATCTTTTCACGAGATTTCGGTCACCAACTTTCTCATCTGCAAGCGAAAATATTTTGTGACACCAATTAACACAGGGATAAATGATCATGGTATTAAAATAAGAGAAATTATAGCTCGCACGGAAAGATTGAAGTGTTTGTTTTTCTCGCGCGTTGTTCGAGAGTGGAACGGTAGAGAAATACTCTGAAACTGGTTCGATGAACCTCTGCCAAGCAGAGTAGACACGTAGATGTAGATGTAGAATCACAGCACACAAACACCTGGGACGTACATCTAAATTTATAATGTGGAGCGATCCCGCAACGTCACTTGTTTGTAAACCGGAAGACTTCGATTTTGATAGAGTAACGGTAAACAGTGGTTTGTTTGTGAAAGAGGGTTTACAAAACACTAGCGCAGCCCGTAGGTAGCCACTAGTCATTTCCGTGTGAGATCGATAACGGGACAGACTAACATGTAATACCAGGTGCATACAGAGAAGGACAGAGCGAATGGCCGCAGGCAGAAAAAGAAATGCTGCAAAAACTTAGCTGGCAGGCAAACGAAGGAGGACACTGGATATTTTACGAGCTCTTAAATAGATAATAAAATAAAAAATTCCCGCATTTTATGACGATTCACAGAGCATCGATTTACTCATAGACGTAGAATTCCACTCTTTGTGCCCTTCTTCCCCGCTTCTTACCACTGCTTTAAATTCTCATTATTTCCAAAATGTTCCTTATGTTTTTAACCAGATATCATTCACTGCTATTTTTTTTTAGTTTTATTGTCCATGCTTGTCAACTTCATTGCCTTTCTGATATAATCACACCATGGACGGTTTTCCCTGTCGCCCACCTGCATACCTTATTTATCTCCTTTGTCATCTCCAGCTTTTCGGTGTTCTTCTTAACTTGAGATGGTGGCAGGAGAGTGTACATTTCTCATTGTATGTAAGGGGGTGTCCATTAATTACGTGAGCTCAAAATGGAGGGGAGTTAAGGGGAAGAGGTGCACGAAAATCTCACCAAATATCATTAAAAGGAGGGGGCACAATGAAAATTTCACGTCTACTTATTAATTCACAGAATATATATTATCATTGGGAACAATATAGTTACATGCACGGATTTCTCGACTTGAAACAAGTGCCACACATCTGCCAATTTCATTCGGGGAGTTCTCTGGCGCGCAGGTCGAAATCACTGCATGTCAGGTAGTGAGTCAGTCGTCTGCAACGCATGCAAATCCGATGTTGTTGTATTCATCATGCATTCGTAACAAATACGTATGTTAAACGGCATGCCGACAATTCGAAAGACAGGTGTCAGCAATAATACGTATAATCGTTTGTGGCAGGAGGCTTAAGATGAAGATTACCGATAAGAATTCTGTTGCTGATTATCTAGATCAAGAGATTGAACAACTTCATACTCATATGCTTCAAAGGAAGGTACAAACAAAGTTGTCTTTCATCTGCAAAATACGAAAACTTTCAAAACATTTCACAAGGAGAGTCGCGATTTTCACATAAATGTCCTTATGTGCCGAGAAAATCATTCAGGACACAAAATTGTCCCGGTTTTTAATCGAGGAACAAAATGCGTGCAATAATATTTCTCATTTAATTAAATATTTGTGAAAAACAAATATCCTACAAGTGTAACGTCATAGAAATATCTGTTTTCAAAATAGCCCCTATAGGTCTACCATATTTGGTTTAACTCGTCTTATGCCAAAGATATGTTGAAAAGAAAAGCAGATATTACCTGCCCCCGCTTCTAACTTGCTGATCTTCCTCTTTATAGCTCTCAAGACAAGTAAACCAAAACCAAAACCAAAGAAGGTATAAAGAATCATCACTTACACCATTTCGCCCAGAGGGGCTGCAGACATGTGGAAGCAAATATTGTGAAGAATTTGAGCGCTGCGGGGTGTGCTAACAGTGCATGTCGAATATTCTACGTCGTGTAAGCACGCTTGCCGTAATGAAATCTTAAATTTTAGTATGAAGTGTGCAGTTTGTATTTGATTACTGATTAGTAATATTAAACAGTTTTTGCGATTAATAAACTGTACCTAAGTATCTAGTAAGTGACTGAACATTGCAGAAAATATATCCAGGTTATTACAATAAAAAGTACAAATCAGCCGTTTTAATTGCTGAAGAAGAGAATTTTATACATATGTAATGTACCTCCATGTTCCTTTCCAATTCACAAAACGAAGATACATTTTTGCTATCTGTTCTTCAGCTGCTGCATCGTCGTAGGCCTATTATGAATATCAAAATATCGCGATAACTGACAAGAAAGGTAAGTGTAGTAATAAAATTAGGCATAAAGTACAAACACAAGTGTCCTCGTTTTTTCTCTTTGAAATCTAGTCAGCCTGTGGTAAACACTAGTTTAATGGAGCCTTTTTGCTCATTTGTCTCCGTCTGTCAGTCCGCGAGAAAACATGGTTGGCATGTTTAAAATAGTGTTTTTAACCACCTGTTAAAAACACTGGTTAATCCACTTCGTTAATAAAACATGGTTTTACTGAAGTGTTTTAATAATGTTTGAAACGTATTTTACCCGTCTACGGCGTAACCCCACGTGAGGGGGAGGGGGGAGGGTCGAACCACATCTCACAAAGTCTCAGCAGGGGAAGTGGGTATCCAAATTTGAAAGAAAACCCTTCCTCTTGTTGTTGGCATCGTTTACCACGAATAGGCCTCTTCTCAGTTTTTCATTCTGAACTGAACGGTGAAGAAGGGCGCATCCGGCGACGGGCCGACAAGGCAGGTGCAGTCCCCCCCCCCTCCATCTCCTCTCCACAGCCGTCCGCCCCCCCCCCCCTTTCCGCTCCTCACAAATTGATGTAACCTTGCCAACCGTCAGCATAGGAGCTTGTTTCATCCATGGGAGAGCATCATGGAGATTCTGGAAAAACTGAACCGGAAAACGCTTGGAGATGACCCAATCTGCCCCTGAAATCCTACTTATAACGTTTCAAGAGCTAACTTCAAGTGAGGAATCTAGGAATATGCAACCTCGTGGGATCACGAACGCAATATTACTCAAATTACAGTGCGCACAGAGGCGCTTAAGCAACAATTATTCTGCGCTTCATACGTGAATGGAACGTGAAGGAGGCCTAGTAATTGGTACAATGGGAAGTACCCACAGCCACGCACTTCACGATAGATCAAAAAGGTATGACTCCGATCCTGCCCTCAAACACAGACGCATCAGTTCAGAGTTAGTTTGAAGACAGAGCACGTGCCGTATTTATTGGCTAGCAGTACGCCATCTGTCGTGGAATCTCAAAACTATTTCGCCGATCGCCATGTTCTTGTGACTGCGAACACCAGATGACTCTTGCGTCGCAAAGCGTCCAATAGCGCTGTACTTCTAATTCGCGAAGTTTTTACCGTGTTACAAGCCCACGTCAAAAATAGTTAAAGATGTAAATATAGAAACTATTCATATATATCTGTACGTTAAATGTCTGCAGAAACATAATATAACCAATAATTTTTTTTTCATCTGACTCATACTGTGAACTATAAACGTTTTCACCTAACACGTTTCGTTTTGCCTGAAAGAATTGCTAGTGGTGATTCTGTAAACATTTGTACACAAAATACTTGATACTTTATAATTAAAAACATTTTTACTTATGAATGTTTAACAATTTTAATCGTATAGAGATCGAAAAGTACAACGTGTTACGTATGAAATTTGTTTACAGCAGCTTTATTATGTGTGCAGAAACATAATATAGCCAATTTTTTTTTATCTGACTCATACTGTAAACTACAATCGTTTTCTCCTAACGCGTTTCGTTTTGCCTGAAAGAATTGTTAGTGGTGATTCTGTAAACATTTATACACACAATACATAATACTTTTGACATTTTCGTTGTTTTATAATTAAAAACATTTTTACTTATAAATGTTTAACTATTTTAATTGTATAGAGATCGAAATGTACTATGTGTTACGTACGCAATTTGTTTACAGCAGCTTTATTGTGTGTGCAAAGTGTTTACATTATAACCCATTCAAATAAGCATTCACATCTCATTGACGTATATTGTAGGTAGTATCTATTATAAAGTTGTAGCATTAGTATGGTTGATTAATAAATAAAGATTTTCAATAGTAGTCGAGTTGTACTTTGTAAGAAATCGTGCTTCGGTATATAAGAAAAAGCATACGGCACCGGTACAAGGTTCCACAATATTCGCTATTTTACAAACTGCTTTTCAACTGTTACGCCATCGTCAGGTACGAAGATAAGCATGTGTGTCTGCACGAAGGTATTGTAATACACGCAAGTTCTCAACACCCAGTGACTTAACAAAACAGTGCTTTTCATTCAGTGCTACATCACCCAATGTCCGTAACCTTGAGTGAAGAGAACTTCCAGTGTGCATCAAATACAATCAAACAAATGGCACTAAGCAGTGGCTACATCCCAACCTTTATGGACTCCATAATGCATAAAAAAGACGAAAGCAACAAGTCTCCTATCTTCTTTACTCTGTGATCGACCCACCACTTCAAGACCTTAATGAATGCTGTGCGACTTCATATTTAGGATAAGTCTCTTTGAATGTGGTCAGAACGCTTAAATCCAAGAACTACAAAACCTCGTGTTATGCGTACAACATTACTGGGCCGTTTTTGCACAGTAATACAGGTAGCACCTCCGTTTTGGAAAGTAACTGAATATGCAAAATCACTTGTAACTGCTGAAAGAAGGCCACAGTTACAGGGTGCAACACGAAGACTTATGAAACATGGAATGAAGATAAACTACGTTGAAATGAAGGAATTAATTATCATACGTCCACTTGCCCATGATTGGTACGGAATGATCAATGATCAGGCACAGTTCCCTAACTCGCCACTTCTAACAGCACTTACTGCTTATAATCCCATCTAGACCACTTTGTAAATTACTCCCCCCCCCCCCCCCCCCGCCCTTTCCCCTTCTCAGATGCCCCATGTCTTTATCTCAGTTTCCGTAGTTTTGCTTGCTTTGTTAAAATTTTACTTAGTATAATTACAGTTATTTCATTTAACTGCTTAGTTTCAGTTACTACATTGTACCTGTTTGCAAAATTGGTTCTTTTGAGGACAAGATCATCTAGTTCAGTCGCCCTTTTGGAATATGTCACCAAATTTTACTACGTATTGTTCTACTTATTTTTCCTCTCAGAACAGTTGTTATAATTTGTCGTGTAGTTCTTTGCTTGATGTGCCACATGTTTTGTATAACCTAAATATTTTTTTCAGTGCATTTTTACTGAAATAACCTCACTCCATTTTGTATTACCGTAAGTCGAATATTAACAATTACCATCTACGGAGATCGATTGAGATCTTTATAATGGAAGCACAAGGTGTACAACTTTGCTTCCGCCGTTTGCCGATAGGTGGCGACAACGGTGAGTAGCAGTCGAAAGAAACGGATCGCAGAGGCCTGGCAGTAGTGATGGGCTAAACTGCGATTTTCCGATATCAGTGATTTCTGTGAATGCTACTTTTCAGTATCTGTTATTCTTAACTGTGATTTGTCGCAGTTAAGAATCGCAGTTAAGGAATCCAGATCCGGTATCCCTCCGCACCCTACCACTGCGACTTCTGCTACTTCTGCGATTTCTGCGACTTCTGCTACTTCTGCGATTTCTGCGACTTCTGTGATTTCTGCTACTTCTGCGATTTCTGCGACTTCTGCTACTTCTGCGATTTCTGCTACTTCTGCGATTTCTGCGACTTCTGCTACTTCTGCGACTTATCTCCGAATGAAAAAGCTACATGTGTTCACACAGAGAATTGCATCTCAACAAAACTGACATTAGTAAGTGTGTTTTACAATTGTTCTTCCGTTGGCTTTACTTTTGTATTAAAGAAACAATTGTGAAAATATTAATAGTGTAATTAATATGTTAGTAGCCAAACAGTACCATAATAGTTCGTGTTTAGAAAAAGAACTCTAACGTATTGTTATGTTCACAGGTACCCGAACTACATTTCAGTCACTCAGTAAAGCGATAATTCGAAATATTATCGTCAACAGCTACTGCGTCTTTAGACTGTCTTCGTCAGGCGAGAGGTTAGTTTCTAAGATTTTGATGAACTTAATTACTTAAATGAGATCGTTCTTGCAAATGTGAAACGTCCCCCATTGAATGGCTTTCATGACAGCAAATATTAGAAATACTACTCTGTCAATTACATTGCTTGTAATTAGTGACAGCAAAAATGTTTAATAATCCTTTTAATTTTGCAGACGCAGTTCCAACCCCGATTACTGGTTTCTGTACGTATCTATCCACTTCAAGGCTCTTGGGAGAGAATCGTGAATATTCAAGACAGCTCTTACAGGATTTGCAGTTTAAAAGTGCCATAATTATGAAATAAGTGTGCATAATGAGTGATTGAACTGTGTTTAATTTGAAGTTCTCATGCGATTTTAAAGGAATGATAAATGTTAAATACAGTGAGTGAATAAATAAAATATTTTCCACGTGTTAAGCAGTCCTATACCCAAATACACTCCTGGAAATGAAAAAAAGAACACATTGACACCGGTGTGTCAGACCCACCATACTTGCTCCGGATACTGCGAGAGGGCTGTACAAGCAATGATCACACGCACGGCACAGCGGACACACCAGGAACCGCGCTGTTGGCCGTCGAATGGCGCTAGCTGCGCAGCATTTGTGCACCGCCGCCGTCAGTGTCAGCCAGTTTGCCGTGGCATACGGAGCTCCATCGCAGTCTTTAACACTGGTAGCATGCCGCGACTGCGTGGACGTGAACCGTATGTGCAGTTGACGGACTTTGAGCGAGGGCGTATAGTGGGCATGCGGGAGGCCGGGTGGACGTACTGCCGAATCGCTCAACACGTGGGGCGTGAGGTCTCCACAGTACATCGATGTTGTCGCCAGTGGTCGGCGGAAGGTGCACGTGCCCGTCGACCTAGGACCGGACCGCAGCGACGCACGGATGCACGCCAAGACCGTAGGATCCTACGCAGTGCCGTAGGGGACCGCACCGCCACTTCCCAGCAAATTAGGGACACTGTAGCTCCTGGGGTATCGGCGAGGACCATTCGCAACCGTCTCCATGAAGCTGGGCTACGGTCCCGCACACCGTTAGGCCGTCTTCCGCTCACGCCCCAACATCTTGCAGCCCGCCTCCAGTGGTGTCGCGACAGGCGTGAATGGAGGGACGAATGGAGACGTGTCGTCTTCAGCGATGAGAGTCGCTTCTGCCTTGGTGCCAATGATGGTCGTATGCGTGTTTGGCGCCGTGCAGGTGAGCGCCACAATCAGGACTGCATACGACCAAGGCACACAGGGCCAACACCCGGCATCATGGTGTGGGGAGCGATCTCCTACACTGACCGTACACCACTGGTGATCGTCGAGGGGACACTGAATAGTGCACGGTACATCCAAACCGTCATCGAACCCATCGTTCTACCATTCCTAGACCGGCAAGGGAACTTGCAGTTCCAACAGGACAATGCACGTCCGCATGTATCCCGTGCCACCCAATGTGCTCTAGAAGCTGTAAGTCAACTACCCTGGCCAGCAAGATCTCCGGATCTGTCCCCCATTGAGCATGTTTGGGACTGGATGAAGCGTCGTCTCACGCGGTCTGCACGTCCAGCACGAACGCTGGTCCAACTGAGGCGCCAGGTGGAAATGGCATGGCAAGCCGTTCCACAGGACTACATCCAGCATCTCTACGATCGTCTCCATGGGAGAATAGCAGCCAGCATTGCTGCGAAAGGTGGATATACACTGTACTAGTGCCGACATTGTGCATGCTCTGTTGCCTGTGTCTATGTGCCTGTGGTTCTGTCAGTGTGATCATGTGATGTATCTGACCCCAGGAATGTGTCAATAAAGTTTCACCTTCCTGGGACAATGAATTCACGGTGTTCTTATTTCAATTTCCAGGAGTGTATTTTCCACCATTTAATTACTGGTAAAGACTTGGAGAGTGTGACATGCCGCTGCCCCCCATCCCCCTTTCCCCAGAAGCTTGGTGTGACACTGACCTGGAATATAGCCCAAGGTCTAGAGTATGCATTTTGAGCCCATTATGAAAGTGGGAAGTACAGATCTTAAATCAGGAATCATTTAAGTGCAGTACCTGAAGGTAAACCAGGAAAAGTTTACTTATGAAGGTGCTTGTAGTGTCAGCAAAAAGTTCTTGTGTGCAGTTGCCATGTAGAACGCCAGGTGTAAAATTTTCCTCCATAGTTTTGAACACTGTCGGAACAAAAGCGAGGCACTCATATGATTCAATACAATTGTCTTTGTTTCATTACACTTATACAGATGTCAGAGTTCTGCTGTGTTAACATTGCAAATTCCTGTAGGCAGATGGAGTATTTACCATAATTGTCATATTGGAAGCAGAATCAAACACATTTTTTAGGTTACTTGTCTCTAAATGATATTTTCAGGAGAAATGGGCAATGCTGCTGCTTATTGATTTAATACATTCAGTTACAGCTGTTTGGCCAACCATTACTGGTGCTGAAAGTGCGTGTCGTCATACAGTATGCACACACAATCCCAAGCTGAGGCATATTACAAGCGTTAAAACCACTGAGGCAGATTTTTTTTTTAAATATGTAAAGTAAGTTGCCAATAACTTTGAGTATGAGGTTATTGGACTTCTTCTTAAAAATAGTGTAGTTAACATAAAGACCAAGTAATACTTCAGTAATCCTGCCGAGATAAATTTTAAGGGCGAACACCTAGATTGTGATGCCAGTATGAAGTCTCAGTTGCAATTCCTTTTCCAGTGCCTAAGTTTAAAATGTATAGGCCCTATGTAATAAGTGGCTGGATTGGAGCAAGCAAGTTGAACAATTCACAGCAGTTTGGTGTTTAAGATGGTGACACTACAGCTACATTTAGGGAATAACATATGCATAAAACATATATTCAGATTTTTCACATTGAAATGGGACTGTTTACCCATGTCTATTAGAAAGATGAAATGTTAAACTTGCTATCCAAATTTTAAACTTGTCTGCAGCCCTTGCTCTTAATTTGGTTCAAAGAAAGACACTGGGTGCTGGAAACGTACGTTCTCACCTGGTGAACTTACCTGCAACTGCAGGAACAAACTTCATTAAATTCTTTACATTTTTAGCTTTGTAAGAGACTTAACAGTGCATTAGCAAGTGGTCTCGGGAAATGCTAGTGAGTACAGTGAGCAGTAACCTTGTGACCTTGAGCACATATCTAATGCCATCTGACTGGCTATTGCAAGGGATAAGAGCTATTTCCTACCAGGTAAAATGCACACTTGTAATTTACTGAACAGGTTCAAGAAATGTCAAATATGTGGTGGCAGCTACTGTATTTCTGTTTAAATTCAAATAGATTTTATTTATCTATGGTTTTACATATGGCATTGTCAGTAAATATTAAATTATATAATGTTGGTGTAAATACAGTTACATTGTTATGTAGACAAGCTGTTTCTTCTACATAATTCAGTTTTTCAAGTTACACTACTGCAAATATTTAAAAAAGTTACAACTTGTGTTGTTAGGACACATTTTTAATAAAAGATCTGTGTTACAGGAAGCATTTTTCTTTTGGTATTTATCTACAGCATTTTACTGACAAATTCATAAAAATGAGCATTTTCTGAGCTGGATACTTATACGTCCTGGCATTTGCCCACGGTCTGAAGGAAAACCAGCTCCTCAAAACCCCAGAAGGACGTTATCAACTGTGTACAGTTGTTGTGCTACATATTAAATATTTTATGTTGCGGTCTTGAGGGATCCTCTTCTTCCTCCTCCTCCTCTTCTTCCTTCTCCTCCTCCTCCTCTTCTTCTTCCTCCTCCTCCTCTTCTTCTTCCTCCTCCTCCTCTTCTTCTTCTTCTTGAACCTTGGGTTCGCCTCGTCAGGTTACATGAAACATTTGTACAAGTATGAGCAAAACAAACATGTACACACATTTCACATACCCCACATATTAATCTTGTTATTGAATGAATAATAAAATCTCAACAGTTTTAGTCCTCTCAAAGTGCAGGTGGCTCTTAATTAATGCAATTAAAAAAGTTCTAAATAACAAAGTAAAATTTGCTAGTTGGGATGGTTCATTTTTAGCAGGAGACAGGCACATATATGTACATCTACAATCAACAACAACAAAAAGAAAAAATCACTATTAGTGTGCATTTAGAACAGATTTTTAAAACTTGCGTGTGTTCCACCGCTGGTCGTGGCTCTTTCTGGTTTTTGGGTCTTAAATTTGGTTGGTATTCTTTGCTCATTCCAGTTTTGATCCACATGTTGTCACCAAATTCATTATGTAAAAGATAGCACAAAACAGATTATTGTATGTCTACAACATCACACATTACTATCAACTTTTATTACATATATAGAATTTTTTTCCTTCAGCCTAAGCTCATGGATTATCATTGACTGACTGTCCTCACTTGTAATATTCTAGATGGTATTCCTGTTATTTTTCAAGTCGAGGTGCTCAAGATATTTCTGAAACATAACTTAAAGTAGCAGGTTTTAGTATAAAGAAATAACACTTCCAGTATTTACATTCACTCACCATTTTAATCATTACAAAGCTTTGTGCCTTAATGGCATCAAATCAGTAACTGTGCTCCATCCAAGTCACAGACCTACTGCTCCCAGTATGACCTGTTCCTCTGTCACCTTTCTGAGGACAAACGAATGAACAAATAGTTGACGATCTATAAGATTTAAATATAGTAGTGGATGATGATGAAATTCTGGTTAAAAACATGTGGTCTCTGCCTCATTAAATTGTCCATTACCGTGCATATATCAACAAAACTAAATCTGTGTTTTTCAACAAACAGAAACTAATATGACAAAGAAAACACAGTCTTGGAAGTGATATCAATGGTCTGTGTTACCTATCTTTTGATGCTAGAGATTTAACTCACATTTATGCCAAAGTGAAATACTTGCAGTAAGTGAAAGGTATCTGCAACAAAAGGAAAAAAAATTAAATTTTAGTAAGCCCACAGTGTATGACGAATGACTTGTTTGTGATCCTTTATAGTGTAAGGATTATGCTATTATCTTAGTGCAATACATTATAACACTCAACTTTGCACAGTTACAAAGTGAATCAGAGCCCAAACATTTCATTTCATTCATGTTCCTAGTTATATACTATACATCCTAAATAACTTATTCCGGCAAAATTATTCTTAGCATGAATTGTGAAACACCAAAATACTCACATATTTTACATTTTGCTAGGCATCATACAGTTGTGTGGTCTTGTTTGCTTGTGTTGAAAGTGCCCAGTTACCTGCATATAATAAAAATACAAATGAGTTCACAATTTTCTACATGACAACATGTGCTCGAGAAGAGTAAAAGGTTTCCTACACGTATTGGACACAAATACTCACATATTTTACATTTTGCTAGGCATCATACAGTTGTGTGGTCTTGTTCGCTTGTGTTGAAAGTGCCCAGTTACCTGCATATAATGAAAATACAAATGAGTTCACAATTTTCTACATGACAACATGTGTTCGAGAAGAGTAAAAGGTTTCCTACACGTATTGGACACAAATACTCACATATTTTACATTTTGCTAGGTATCATACAGTTGTGTGGTCTTGTTTGCTTGTGTTTGAAAGTGCCCAGTTACCTGTATATAATAAAAATACAAATGAGTTCACAATTTTCTACATGACAACATGTGCTCGAGAAGAGTAAAAGGTTTCCTACACATATTGGACACGAATACTCACATATTTTACATTTTGCTAGGCATCATACAGTTGTGTGGTCTTGTTTGCTTGTGTTTGAAGGTGCCCAGTTACCTGCATATAATAAAAATACAAATGAGTTCACAATTTTCTACATGACAACATGTGCTCGAGAAGAGTAAAAGGTTTACTACACTTATTGGACACAAATACTCACATTTTACATTTTGCTAGGCATCATACAGTTGGATGGTCTTGTTCACTTGTGTTGAAAGTGCCCAGTTACCTGCATGTGATCAAAATACAAATTAATTCACAGTTTTTTTTTCCATGAAAACATATGCATTAGAAGAATAAAATGTTTCATCTACGTACTGGACACACACACTCACATGTTGTAATATTGATAGGCATCATACAGTTGTGTGGTCTTGTTCGCTTGTGTTGAAAGTGCCTAGTTACCTCCATGGAAGCAAACCTCACACGGGTCCAGAATTTTCTGCAAGACAGTGTATGCATGTAAGAAACATATTGAAGATGATAATTATTCTTGTTTATATACAACTATTCTGATTATGAGTAGTTTAACAATGTACTGTGTTCTAATGATGTATCACTTACCAGCACTAATCACAGGTACCATTGGCATTCAGAAATATTAGTTTTTCTATATTCGATGGCTTGAGGCGGGTTCTTCTGTCATTTATTAAATGTCCAGTTTTTGAGAAGACCCTCTCACAAGGCACAGAAGTTGCTACAACATTAAACCTCTCTTTCACTACTTTTGCAATGGTTGGGTATATGTATTGATTTTGTCTCCACCATGCCAGAGGATCCTCATTTCTACTGATGACTGAGCTGTCAATGTACCTTTGAACCTCTACGATAGCACATGACTGTACTGTGCCCTGTGGCTGTGCATGTTTCACTAACTTATCAAATATGCCCCACACAGATAAGGACTCAGTTGCCAAATTATTTGGCTCAACAGATTGTAAAGGCTGAATACCTACTGGCCTACATTTTTCCAGTTTCTGGGCAACAATATTAATTAATTGTTTCTTTGTGTTGTCTGCTGCTGCCTGGTTCTGAAATGCCAGCAATTTGAAACGTGGATCCAGCAGAGTAGCAAGGGCAATGGACTTGCTCTGCTCAAGATTCGAAAACCGATTTGTAAGCCCTTCTTTTAATGCCTCAACAACTTTCATTGAAAGTTCATGTAACTGCTTTTTGGCTATTTCGTCACATACTGCCAGAAGTCCACGTGTCAGGACTATAACCTGAAAATTGAGACAAATATGCTAACAACCACACAACATATAAGGAAAGTATACGATAAAATGACATTGAACTTACATGAGCCAAATAAAGTAAAATATTAACTTACCAAGCTGCCAGTTGGGTACTCCTCTGCACTGAGCTGCCTCGAAACCTGCTCAAACGGTTTCAAAATCGAACAGAGTTCGGAGCAGATTTCCCACTCATCATTTGACAGTGACGGAAGATCTGTGGGCCTGTTGCAAAGGGCAACTGTAATTTTCACTGCCTCTGACAATTCGACAATACGTTCCAACATGAACAGGGTTGAATTCCACCTTGTGGGCAAGTCCTGGATCAATTTCTTGATGTTTCCTTTGCCACTGTTCTGTTGACATGTTAAGAGCCGCTCTGTTGCACTGCTGCTCCTTTTAAAAAAACCTACAATTGTCTTGACTTTCTGGTGAACTTCCTGAACATTTTTAAGTGCATCCTGCACAACTAAATTAAGAGTGTGAGCAGAACAACCAAAATGTTTCCACTTGAGAATGGTGGAAATAGCATTTTTTATATTTGGTGCATTGTCCGTGACCACCATTAAAATTTTGCCACCAAGACTAAATTTGTCCGTAATTTTAATCAAAGCTGTGGACAAATTTGAGCTGGTATGGGCACCACTGAAATGACTGCATTCCAGCAGTACAGACTGTAATCTGAATTGTTCATTTATGAAATGTCCAGTCACAGCCATGTAACTTTCATTAGAAGCTGATGTCCAGCAATCTGTTGTTAGACAGATTGTCTTTATGCCTTGCAGCTTTTGTTGTACTTTCTCATTTGCTTCTGCATATGCTGCTGGCAACATTACATTTGTTACAGTCCTTCTACTCGGTATTTCATAAGCGGGATTCAGTGCATGTACAAAACTACGAAATCCTGCGTCATTTACAATAGAGAAAGGTTGATAGTCTTTTGTGAACAGACCCATTAATTTGCTATCCACCTTCTTCTTTTGAATCTGTCCCATCCTTTTGGGAACGTATTCTGTGATGGCTGTCTGATGCTGTGATGTGGAGGGAACTGCTTCCCCCTGTGTGCTGCTGGCTGTGGTGCCTTCTTCTGGCAACTCCACTGCAAGAGAGGCTTCACCTATAAAACAATAAGCTGAACATCAGTATACAGATTGTGTCAGCAACAGAGGCAGGATATACATTTAGAGTACAATTTACTTTCCAAGTACTGTATGCTGATGACATGACACTCATCACTGATGGAGAAAATCAGAAATATATTTTAGAATACTACAAAGTTGTAAGTGAAATGAGCAGTGACTGGTGCAGGGCCAATCAATTATCAATACATAAAATAAAAATGGAGGTAGTTTACTTCACCCTAAAGACATTTAAACAAGACACAAAATGTGTTAAATTACTGGAATTGCATTTACATCAAAAACTCACATGAGATAAGCATATAAATCATCTGTGTGGCAAACTTGCTAGTACTCTCTTCCTACTACACAACATGAGATGCATTATTAGTAAAAATTTATTAATTTCTGCATATTTTTCTTTTTTCCATTCATGATTGCTGTATGGAATACTGTTTTGGGGTAACTCAGTGAATTCAAGTACCATCTTGAAGTGGTGGAAGAAAGCAGATGTATATTGCATCCACCACCAAGACAAAGCTGCAAAAAAACGCTTTAAAGAATTCAAGATAATGACTCTGCCCAGTATGTGTACTTACATTAAGAATTTTAATTTAAGATCCCAACTCCATGCCCATAACATCCAAAATAACAGTAATCTAGATCTTCATGCTCAAGACTGACATTAAATCATAAGAACAGAAAGCAATCTATTAATGAATGGTTTGAAGCATCCCATAGAAGTGTGGTTCAAATGTATGCTATACTTCTCAACTGATGAGTTTCTAAACAGTGATAGACAGGAAATATGCACTAGCAGTAACCAGGTGGTAACTACATAATGAAGTATGACTATAGGTGTGCGACAGTAATGTATAAGCATTCACACTTTTTTTCTACATAAGATAACACATAATTATATAGATACTTTTATTTAATATGTGACAAATGTAATTAACTATTACTACTGCTGTTATGTTAACACTGTGTAGTACCACTGTAATTATGATTATTTTATTATTACCATTATTTTGGCATATGTATATTTGTCCTGCATATAAATACTTGCATAATTATATTTTGCTTTTATGTATTCAATTATTGATGACGCCAATTGTATGGATAACATACCGATAGGCAAATAAAGATTCTGTTCTGTTCTATTAATTATACGTGCAATGTAAACCTTTCCTCGCGCCACTTCAAGTTTGAAATCTTATAGAACAGTAATTAAGAGCCACGTGAAATACAATACACCATTCAGATTTTAAATTACATCGCACTTCACTCGATGTTAATTTGGTACAATCAAAATCAAATCGCAGCCTTGAGTTACACTATACAGCAACAAAAAAAGTTGAAACTTATTTCTAATTACTGTCTGAACATAAATTTCAGGGAAGTGAACATCCACGTTCTGGTTTAAATAGAGCGGGCTCGCGGGTTGCTTTGCAGCCTGTTACACTACGCTGTATATTTTCAACTCGAATTTTATACTTATAGAAGCTGAAATGTTCACTATAATTCGAACAGTTAATGTCATTTAACTATTTGAGGAACAACTGCGCAATTTCCACAGGATATGGTCGTGTTTGAAGAAATTATAAGTGTTTCCCTGTGTAAACGTTGGGCGCGCATGTTGGTAACGGCTGCCTCGGGCGTTTATGTCGAACTCTTATTGGCTATTGCTATCAGCACAACACAATGGCGCACATTTCAAGTGCTACGGACGGCGAGAATATCTCGTTCAAATTTCAGTTAAGCTCGATGGGGATTATTACACTTACAAACGCATATACCATGGGTAGAAAATTGAAAGTACAATCCTAGCCCCAAGAGTAAATTTTCTAAATGATCTACTTAAAATACCACCCAGCCTAGTATGTTGTTTTCTTGGTATTAACAGCGCTGTTTTAAAAAGAGTGCAGACAAAAAACAATTAATCATCCCATAAAACACTCAGTTGTTGCAACATACCTGGCTCTGGCAACACAGGGTCGACGGATCTTGAAGAATTTGTCGCAAAGTTCACCATTACATGCGACCTTTCGATATGTTTCTTCAAGTTCGTCGTGCTGGTTCTGTACGACAACTTTTTGCCGCATAAACGACATTTTGCATACTCTTCATCCAGAATAGTGAAATGATTCCACAATTCGCTCCTCTGTGATCGTTTCATCTTGGCAGAAACAAGAAGTAAACCCTTGAACGACCAGAGACGAAATGGAAGAAAATCAGGAAATACTGTCCCCACTCTGGGAATTTTCAACAGTTGAAATTCAATTAGTTGGGGTAATCCCAGTGACGTAGACCTAACGAATGGGATCGAATCAGCCGCCAATAACATAGGCCGTGGTTCAATTCTTCGACCATACATCGATCTCATCTCATGTCCTTATAACGAAGTACGAAAGTGATCAACAGATGGCACTCGACAAAGAATGTTAACTGCACTTTTTAGTTGCTACTTGCGACTCTTAGTTGCGACTTGTCACGGAAATCGCAGTTAGACTCGATGCCGTATCGCACAGATGGACGTAGTACGAACTTTGACCAACAGATGGCACTGTTAACCGCGCTTTTTAGTTGCTACTTGCGACTCTTAGTTGCGACTTGTCACGGAAATCGCAGTTAGACTCGATGCCGTATCGCACAGATGGACGTAGTACGAACTTTGACCAACAGATGCCACTGTTAACCGCACTTTTTAGTTGCTACTTGCGACTCTTAGTTGCGACTTGTCACGGAAATCGCAGTTGGACTCCATAGCGTACCGCAAAGATGGAAGTAGTACGAACTTTGGCCAAAAGATGCCACTGTTAACCGCGCTTTTTAGTTGCTACTTGCGACTCTTAGTTGCGACTTGTCACTGAATTCGCAGAAAGCAGTGCTAAATTCGACCAATAGATGGCTCACGTCTTTGAATGTGAAATTCTACTTGCTTCTGCTAACTGTGACTGAAATCGCAGTTAGATTCTGTAAAGTTGCTACTGTGATATCTGCGACTTCTCAGTCACTGTGATTTCTAACAGATACGCGATTTCCTGCCCACCACTACCTGGCAGTTAGCTTGGACCTCGGTCAACATAACCTCATTCAAACATTAGTCAATTTGTGTCTGCATCATAAAGTTGTTCTTGATTGAAAATGTCAGTTTACGAGCCTAATGCACGTCATTTGCGGGAGGTGTTACTGTTCTGTTTCAGTATGAAGAAAACAGCGGCTGAGTCTCATCGTATGCTCTCAAGTACGTATGGTAAGGACGCTATTAGTGAAAGAACGTGTCGTGAGTGGTTTCAACGCTTCAAGAACGGTGATTTTAACGTCGTAGACCGGCACAATGGTGAAAGAGAGAATGTTTTCGAAGATGAAGAATTGGAGACACTGCGGAGTGAAGACTCGTGTCAAGCCCAAGAAGAATTTGGACGATTAGTGGGAGTGACACAGCAAGCCATTTCAAAGCGTCTGAAGGCTATGGGCATGATTCAGTAAGGAGGTACTTGGGTCCTGTGTAGGCTGAAACCAAGAGACGTTGAACGGAGTTTGTGAGTTTTTGAACAGTTGCTTCAAAGGCAAAAACGGAAGGGATTTCTGCATCGCATTGTGATCGGGAACGAAAAATAAGTTCATTAATATAACCCTAAACGCAAAAAATCATGGGGATATCCCGGCCATGCTTCCGCGTCGATGGCCAACCGAATATTCACGGCTCCAGGGTCATGTTCTGCATTTGATGGGACCAGCTCGGCGTCGTGTGCTATGAGGAGATAAAACCAAGTGAAACAATCACAGGTGCTCGTTATCGAACGTAATTAATGCGTTTGAACAGAGCATTAAAAGGCAAACGGCCGCAATACAGTGAGAGGCACAATAAAGTGATTTTGCAGCACTGCAACGATCGACCCCACATTGCAAAAGAGGTCAAAACGTACTTGGAAACGTTACAATGGGAAGTCGTACCCCACCTGCCGTATTCTCCAGACAGTGCTCTCTCTGACTGCCACCTGTTTAGATCAATGGCGCATGGACTGACTGACCAACACTTCCGATCTCATGATGACACAAATTGGATCGATTTGTGGATCACTTCAAAAGATGGACAATTTTTACGACGCGGGATTGATACACTGCCCGAAAGACGGGAGAAAGTAGTGGCCAGCGATGGAAAATACTTTGACTGGTATATGTGTAACCAACTTGTTTTATTAAAGCCTCAAATATCGGGGAAAAACGGCGGAAGGAAAGTTGTAGACCTTGTAAAAAAATGAAACTTGAAGTCGACGTCCGCCATCTCAACTAGCCCAAAATATTAGGTTCACTTCATTCATACCCCTATAGTTCATCGCGGTGGCAATTCTCTGTGACGTCACTCTGACGTGCCCGTACCCAGTTTCAACTGTTCGGTTCCTTGATTGTGTGGAGACCTAGTTGTCTCATCAAAAACGTCAGCTTGCTTTGTTTGTGGATCTACTAATCGATCTGATCGTCATCTAAAGTTTAAAGGAATCACATTTCATTCGCAAGTAGAGCAATTCAAGCAATATTTTCTTTTGTACACACGAGTTATTATTGCACTGTTTACTTTTATTGTAGTGGTTTTATTTCTGTCATTTGACTTCAGATTTGCCTTACTTTACTCAGTGTCCGTTCCTTCTCTTCTTTCCTGTGTTTATCATTGCCTTCCAAATCGAAAATGCTCCGACATCAAAGCCACACCATCAACGGCCTCGTCCCCTCACAACAAGCGGCTACGTAACCGCGTTGATTGTTGCGGCAGCATCTGATACCCTAAATTCCTCTCGCCAATAATTGTTATTACTTGTTCACATATTTTCCCCGTTTAAAGAAGATTCTGACTAGAACAGCCGGAGACAGCGGTCATGTGTGCGTGAGTTTCGTGTGTATGAGCTTGTATGTGTGTTGTGCTTCCTTTGTGAAGAAGACTTCGGCTGAAAATTTATGTAAACACACTTTTTCGTTATGTATGCCTGGTGCTCGGCATGTGAGTAGCAATCTATCCGTTTCACAGTGTAGTTATTCTCTCATGGCGTTTGTTGTAATCAACAGTACTTCCAACAGGAGCATTGATGTACATAATTACAATACCAGAAGAAAACAAATGACATTCTTTGCGTCCCATTAAGTTTGTCTGCAGCACAAACAGGGTTTCTCAATGCTGCAACAAAAAGATTTTATCATCTAGCCATTTATATAAAATGCCTGACTCACAGCGAAGTAAAATTTGAAATTAAACTGAAGACGTTTCTCTTTGATAACTCCTCCTATTCCGCTGAAGATTATCTATTACTGTAATGTGTAAATGATGAAGGGTAGGAATTACTGCCTAACATCTGTCTGTTTTTAATTAAAAAACGTAAAAACTAATAAATGATCAGGATGGAGGCATGTTTTAAAATAACTGATGTCAATATGTAATGACTCGTTCCATATTATTACGATTTATCGTGCAAATGATACAAGGAACAGGAAACTAAGTAACTAACTACTGGTATATCACAAAGCATGGTATATACTTTGAAAACCTGAAAATGAAATTCAAAAGTAAAATCAAGCATATGATCAAAGTATACGTACATTCCAATTGTACTATGTTTGGTTATTCCTGAAAAACTGACAGGGTTACTGGCGAGAAATATTCTGGGAAAAGAAGCAAATAGACTCCTGCTGGAAACGTAGGCCTATATCTTACACAGATTATGCTATCATTACTAAAAAGCTACTCACGTACATGCTAACCCTAAATCTCCATTTTGAGTGGTCTTTAGCGCTGGTGAGACCATTCCCTTACTCGCATTTAAAGCATTTCACAATGTTTCAAAATGTTTAAAAGATTATATCGTCTTTTTACCCTGTAAGTTGCTGTTATTGGCCACACACTGAATGACGCATCATAGGTAAGATTTCAAAATGAGAAGATGGGTAAACTACAGAGAGAGTAACGCACTACCAATTTGCCGGCCGGTGTGGCCGTGCGGTTCTAAGCGCGTCAGTTTGGAACTGCGTGACCGCTACGGTCGCAGGTTCGAATCCTGCCTCTGGCATAGATGTGTGTGATGTCCTTAGGTTAGTTAGGTTTAAGTAGTTCTAAGTTCTAGGGGACTGGTGACCTCAGTAGTTAAGTCCCATAGTGCTCAGAGCCATTTAGCACTACCAATTTAAGAAAACAAGAACTCCATTCTGCATGGAGGAATACTTCTATGCAGTTCTGTTTCTTTGACATTTTAATAATCATTCAGTTTGTTGACAGGCAAAGGTATGATAGCATGCCTTACTTCTTTCCTCATTGCACACGCTTATAGGCTAGCAAAGAACGCGTAGGTAGGTTTTTTTGCATGTGTGAACACTAAAAATGTTGTGCATATGAGTTGAAAACTGAAAATATAATGAACAAGGATCTGCACCGATACCAGTATCACATAGATTCCTTCTGTTTCTGTTTATTCTAAATATAGTAGCAAAAAACAAGTTACATTAACGAGGGCAAATGTGTTGATCACTATAGAAAATACGCATTGAAGAACAGAAAAACATTTGAAATTGCCTTCATGACACTATGTTATTCGCGTAAGCTCTATAATTTTTAATATCTAAAACAGCTCTTGCACGCACACGACAGAAATAACGGACAAGAAGCAATCGCAAACAGCAGTCTACTAAGTGTTTGGGTATTGAAAATGGCGGCAGGCCCCGTCCTCTCTGGCTTCAAAACAAAGTACAGCGTAAGTCTGTAGCGCCACCTCCTTTGTTAGTTTACGTCCATGATAGTATACCGCTTTAACATCTTTAAGCCCACAAAAATTTCACAGCCCCAAAAATCTTTGTACGTGACGGTGCAGTAAAGCCGAAAATTGGTTTGTAACATAACAAATATTGCAGAATATTACACCACTGTCGTGTGTCTTTCATTAATAATGGGAAAAATGTTGTACCAAGAACCGACGGAACATTCCGTTAACGCCAGTTGTGCTCAGATCTCCCCCTCCCCCTTCCTACCAAACCAGAGTTTGTGCACTGTTTTGACTTTGAAAATTAACTACTTCGCTCGTGCTGAATTTCTGTCCTATGCGTTTCAAGATATTTCACTTGTGTGCTATATATCCTTCAAAAATTTCTTCTTTATCTTGCTGTAAGCTCTGGTCATCTTTTTATGACATCTCTAACAGCTACAAACGAAGTGAAAAATTTCATTCCGAAATCCATTGAACTTCTACCCGTGAAATAAGAAGACGTACGAGACTTCACGAGTGCTTATATAGAAAAACGAGAAAGTTTACTTTTTCCTGAGAACTGTTGCAAGAAACGTCATAAGTATAGTTTCCTGGAGGACTCTTTCGCTGCCGTATTTTATGGATCAGAGAAGATCAATATATTCATCTAGGAATTTGTGTTCTGATTGTGATTTTACTAAGGGAATCAGTTTAATTACAGTAAAGCCAAGACAGACTGTGGAAAGATTTTGCTTGATATTATTGCAAGATGCCCATATGTTAAATTCATTTTGACAATTTTGGGGTTGTGATGCTTCTTTCGTTGTTTAAGAGGAAATGTGTATGGTGACGTTTGTTGGTGCATGGCGGATAGAGGGGAAGACGATTCGTCATGCTAAGACAGTGTATCTGGTGTTTCTAATTTTTACTACTGCACATCTTTTATAAGTACAATGGCACACGTATGAAAAATCAAGGAAGCTGATTTTTATTATTGATATTTCTATTAACGTTGCCGCCCTTGATATCCAGAATTCGTTATTTTCATTTCAGGGTAATGAACTATGTAGGATACTACAGTCTATTCACCGAGAGCTGGGACGAAACATAAACACTCTCACGTGAGTGACTACGCTCGTTTCCGGAGAAAGCATTCGGTGTTCACGTGATACGTAGGGGTGTGGAAAATCCTTTGCGCACGCTTTGCAGCTGGCGGCGTTCGGATGGCTGCCGAGCTGTCACAGCGGACCGTGAGAAACCTGAGCCACAATGTACGAAATAAATTTAACAATAATGTTAAACTGAGTTCATTATGTCGAAGCAGTTTTGTTGCCATTCAGGTTGCTAACAAAACGCTCCATTCAAACACAATTAATTGTTAATTTTAATAACAATACCAGTAATAATAATGATAAAGGACGAAACAAGGTTCACTCTGTCGAACTGTTTTCATTGAGGTTTATAACAAACCGCTCCTCTCTCTCCTCTATAAGGCAGTCTAATTTCCACATTTGAGTTTCCACTGTTCTACGACATGGAGGACGCACTTGCTGCAATCCTGTGCAGTCACTGTTCTTACTGCTTCTTCTAGCAGTACTTCCGGCATTTTGCATGCTTTGTTTTTCGCTGCAACATAGCCTTTGATTCTGTCCACACTAACCCGATGGCGTTTAATTCACAGTGGTACGGAGGAATTCTGAGAACAGTTTTCCCTGCATTCTTCGCCATTTCATCTATTGCATATTCGTTGTGCGCTGTTCTGTGATTTTTAACTATATCTAAAAGTTCTTTCTTCAACATACCGTCTTCGAAATCGATGTTTTTAGATTTATCCACTCTGATATTTCGTGGTTATTGGAATTCGCACTGGGAACTTTTTCTTTTCTCCGAGAATGGTACGGCGCGTTATCAAGAACAATAACCGCATTTTACCTGAAGCCGAGGAAGAACATCTTGAAACCACTTCTCGAAGGTTTCGGCGCACATCTCCTCATTATAATCTCCACTTTTCTTGGATTCGAAAGTCCACACACATACTTCAACGAACCCTGCTTTGCTGCCAATGTGTGCGATAATCAGACGTTTCCCTATACCTAATGGGCCCTTGCTTCCGGTGGATAATGCGGACAGAAACGCTTGTTTTGAGGAATTTATAGTGTCATCTACCCAGACGTAACTTCGGGTATGTCCTGCGTTCACCCACGTCTCGTCCAAATAGTAAATGGGTCTGCCTTCATCTCTCAACCGTTTAATGGTTCGAAGATAACGCCGCCTCCATAAAATCATGTCATCCCTGTCTATAAGCATGCTATCGCGCCCACGCCGGACATATTTGAAATTCATTTCTCTCAATAACTTATAAAATGTAGTTCTCCGAAAATTGCCCAGATCTGCATCTACGTTCACGACTGTAAGCACTTTGTCAATTGTTGGCAATTCCTTACGAAAAAAAAATCGTGTACTTTCCTTCGTATCGCATTTCCATCGAAGTCATCAACACTTTCAGAAAGTTTCTGTCGTAATTTTCCTTTCTTGGGAGACTTCAAAGAGTTCAAAAATGGCTCAAATGGCTCTGAGCACTATGGGACTTAAGATCTATGGTCATCAGTCCCCTAGAACTTAGAACTACTTAAACCTAACTAACCTAAGGACAGCACACAACACCCAGCCATCACGAGGCAGAGAAAATCCCTGACCCCGTCGGGAATCGAACCCGGGAACCCGGGCGTGGGAAGCGAGAACGCTACCGCACGACGACGAGATGCGGGCACTTCAAAGAGTGTGTGGCCTTGTACTCACTCACCACACGATACATTGAAGAATGTCCAACACCTGCAGCTGCAGCTGTTTTCGAAACAATGTCAGTCATCGACTGCTCTGGATGTAACAGTTCCGTTTTATACACATTAAGCACCATGTGCTTCTCAGGAGAACTTAACGATTTCTTCTTTGCTCGCTTCTTTGGTAGACTCAGAACTGACACATCGACCTCGCTCGCTGAATCCGTGGATGACATAATGAAGACAGCCGTATGTGATGCTAATGAAATAAGTGAATATATAAAATAAGAAACCATGCTATTGGATTCACACATAAACAGTGAATGCTCAGCGTGACTACAAACAGATATACTTACTCTAATAATCAACAACTAGTCTTTCAAGCGTCTTTGCAGAAGAACTTAAGATATCCTGAAATCGCCTCTGTGCAACACCCACTAACGAGCTCACCCCTGCAACTGAGGCGGCCACACTGACTGAGCGCCGCGCCTGCGAACCGCACAATGCATCGCTCATAAAGGACAAACGGTTGCACCCATCCCATTCGAACAAAATTACAAAATTAAATTCAAACCTTTATGAAACTTTTCTCGCTTACAACCCCACAAAAAAATTCAAAGGGCAAAAGTTTGTCGCTTACTATATTTCGGATGATGATTTGGTAAAAGTTCTGCATCAGACGTGAGATTTTAATTTATTACTTCACTATTACTGACTCTATTGGGCAGAAAATTTGCAGACGGCATCAACATATAGTACTGAAGGCAATTATAAAATTATTTTGCTGTGCGACACACAGTTTAGGAAATATGGCGTGATAAATATAGAGTAACGCGAAAAAACAACTTTTCCTGAAAGCTTAAATATTTCTCTTTTTCAGTGACAATAAATTTTAATGTAATGTAAAAAAAGGTGTCGGAAGGTAGTTCTCGGATCACTTTATCATGTTCAGGCGCCAAATTATAAAAAACACGACTTTAATTTTTTAAATTTCTGACGCCCCTGCCTTGTACACCCCTCGACGGCACCGCTGTGGTCACGCGCTTTGCCGTGTTTACAGTACGTCTCTTGTTTCGGTGAATGGAGTATAGTCTGTCTCAACACTTCATAATTTTTCTCCTAGCTTCAACACTTTGCGCCATTCGAACACAAGTTGCTGCAGATTTATGACTGAGAATGTACTTCGTTGTAAATCTTTTTTATAATTAATTCAACTTACAACGCTACATAAATCTACACTTAAGTCCGCTGTCTTTGGAAATGGCGCTTTATATCGTTTTGTGACTTGCAGTTCTGTCGTGGGATGTCTGATGTGTCGCACAGTAACTTTGCGCCATCTGTCGGCAACTTGGGGATACATGCTGCTGCCAGCGACACATAGATGGCGCGCATGTCACGAAAGCACAGTCAGTCGTTGGTGTAATAACTAGAATGTCAATTAAAAAGAAAAACTGCCTTTAAATTAAACCTCAGTAGTAGAGTGGCTTGCAGTAAGACTACTGCATGGGAATTTAAAAAGAAATGTAGCAGTAAAGCTACCTCCATAAAGCAAATACAGAGAGATCACTTTCGAGCGAGAGAACCGAGAGACTCGCTGTTTTAATTAATACGTCAAAGATGTTACTTCACAAGATTACGTGACGTAATCTGCTGCAGTAAGTTACTTACTTGATGAAGTATTCAGAAACGAAAATTCATCTGTATATGAGAAGGAATTTGCTATTCGGATCTTTAAAAAAGTAAACTTCTAAAGTCTGAATTTAAATAATTATTTTTTGGTGTTTTTGTGATAGTCTACCTAAGATAATAACACAATTTGTGATTGAAAACTAAACGTTTGACGGCAATATCTTTATTTGTTTGGAAACAATGAAGTTGATAATAGAACAATCGAAACCGAAGTGAGTTAAGTCACGACAGCAGAAAATATGTAATTAAGCTCTCCAGAAGCAAAACAAAAATATTTACCGCGTAAATTCGTCCAGATTAATATGTATTAAATATGAAACGATATAAGCACTAGAGTCTTACGGATGTTCCACGTTCACAGTATTGATAGAGCTGCCCTCTGTTTCCAGCTTTCTGAGTTAATCGTTCCACCTCTCCCGTACAGATGTCTCTTGGCTGGTGTCACCGTTCCTGAACTCCTGGTTACTGTGATTTCTGCAAATACTTGAGAGGCCAGTTAGTCCACATTCTACAGCTGTGCAAACTCGTTTAGAAGGAAACGTGTTTTCGGTATGGGTTAAGGGAAAAGAAATTAAGTAAAGAAAAGCAGGAAGTTTTCAAGTACATGCTGGAAATCAAAGCTTCACTGCCAGCCTACGATACCTTGAATATTACGTTAAATTCGCCCTGTCAGAGTATAACATTACTTTATTTCAAGCCTTCTCAGACCACAAATTCACGCAATTGTCTTTGGGCCGTAGTAAGATGAGAAATTATATGGAAGAATTCTTGTCCATACATATATGAACGTGTACTAATAATAGTAATAATAATATATCGTGTACATTGTCTTAACTAGACGCTGTGTTTGCTAAAGGTACGTGTACTTGTTCCTTACCTATCACAGCAAGAGAACATACGTTCGCCACTCACAATGGCCAGTATAACACAAGACTTTCGTCATTAGCGGGTGACGCACGGTCTGATTTTAGTCGAAAAACAGCAGAGTGGAACAGTTGTGAATGAAGTGTCTGCAGATAGGTCCAGCCTCTGCAACCAAACTATCTGAACTTGTTCGTTCATTACGCCTATATAAGCAATGCGCGTATGTTAACAACGTTAACGACACGCGTCGCCCAGCCTGGTTGCCTTATGGTGTTCTAGACCTGCTTTCTGTAGCGGGAAAAGACATCGAATCTAAACAGCGTACTGTAGGAGGAATGGTAAATGTTTCTGGAGACGGGTACAGCAGACAATCTCCAGTTAGAAAATGTGTGACCGATTTCAGACAATACAAAACTACTCTTCGCACGATACACGTAATAGAAATGCAAAAATGTGACCAAGAGACGTCAAATAAGTTATTGGATCAAACTGCTGATGCAAAATTGCGTAAATAACTGATAAAAGTATTCTTAAATATTACAAAACGGCAGCACTAGTTTCATTATACTTTTTAGCTCACTTTGCAAACTTATCTGAGCCTCCTTTAAGCATTGCGGGCATTAAATTTATTTCTTTATTGTTTGGTTCTGAAACAACTATGAGTAAAACATTAGGTTTAACTAACACATGATAAATATAGGGGTAAAACTTTCGCCATGTAATAATATCAAAAAGAGCAACGAAGTGCAGACGAATGAATAATTTGTAATTTACATTTTAAGCAATGGTAAATTTAAGGAGGATACTCACAACTACTGCTTAACATGCTTCATTATTATAAAAGAAACATATTTTTAGTTAGAATGTTGTACGCAGCAATAGCTTAACTCAAAATAGGCCAATGGAACGAGTGCAGAAAAAAAGAAAGATTTTTGGAAAAATTCTGGGGCCGAAAACTGATGAAAATGAGAAACAAACTTTTATAAAAATGAAAGTCTCTGGGGATATCGAAAACAGAGAGCTTCAGAACCAAAATTAATAACTTTTAGGGTTTTCTATAAAACGAACAAAGAAAGCGCAGAAAGATCCTCATTCTTCACTGAGGAACATAGAAAACAGCAGACAGAATAATATACAAAAAGAAATACCACTGGAAATAATAAATTATAATTAACTGTTGCACCGGATACATGTTTGATCAGATTACACTAAAAAAAATTTATCTATAATTATGAGTATATGATTCAAACGGAAATGTTATACTGTTGATTCTCAATTTAATTTTTATTAGTGGTGGGCGGGATAAGAGTACCATTGCGCAAACTAAGTTGCACACGGGACTGTGGCTGATGCGAGGGAGCGTAAATGGGAAATGCCTCCCACTAGCTCCTGCGCCGTGTGTCAACTCAGTTTGTGGGAACCAGCTTTCGAAGTCTATTCTTTTGTCGCTCATGGATTTCACATGCGTATAGTTCATGAATATATGTGTTTGCTGAGTAAACTAGTTTACTGTAGTAGTAGTAGTTTATTTTAGTATAATTTCTAGGTCGTTAGAGATTGATGTGGTTCTAAGAAACCGTACAGAGCATTTAGTGTTATTCACGGTGTCTTATTGTAGACTGTCTGAAATTTCTTAACGTAAGTGCAGTACGCTATATCCCAATACGGGAGAGATATACAGGGTGTCCCACTCAAACCTCCCTGATTTCAAGGACCCAGGAGAGAAAAACCACAGTAGATACGACAATGAAAAATGCACTACGCTGTAGAGAGGAAACGTTAGCGACACCCCCAGACATTTACACAAGCCCCTCCCATTTACCCCCCCTCCACACCTACCCACCGCCACACCAAGCAAGAGCGCATCAATATGATCTTTGGTAGTTCTCGTCGCTGTCGTGTTTTTGTTCGTCGTTTTTTGTTTTACCGCGGTTGTTCATACTAACAGTGTTGCGCTGTTAGTACTTCTTAGCAGTTTGTGTAATACTGTCAAAATGAAACATAGATATGCACTCTCAATAAAGTTATCATACACAAGTTACCTAATCTTGACTGTTGTGGCCAACTGCTGTCAAAACTGATATCAAACAGACATTAAAGTACGATAAGATGTGTTGGAAGGACACTGACGAAATTATGTACATATGTTTAACAATAGGCAGCTCTAAAGCTCTCAAACACTGAAGAAGAGCTCAAAGTAATCTTGTGTCTGCTATAAGCTAGCAGTTCACAAGTAAAAATTCACCCATTACACAGGCAAATATTAATGAAGAATGTCACTGTATAAATATCTGACTGCTTGCATTACGCATTTTTACATTATCCCACTCTTATATTCTTTAGACTTAATGAGGTAATCAGGAACAAACCAAGACATCGAATTTGCCTTGTTTAAGCACAACATTGACTTTAGACAATCGAGATAATGGACAGCATCCTTGGCGATACTAACAATTAATATTTTCCAACAGAATTTCTTACACTATGCGAGGTGACGGAAATTTGCACTCACTGCATATAACAAATATCAGATTTTTTGATATAGTGCAGATGAAAGCTCATGAAACAAAAAGGACAGTGTGGATACCATTTTTATTTTTCTTTCTTATTGATGATTTTTCAACTCTCATATTAATGAACATATTTCTAATTATTTTCACAGTGGTACTGGAAAAACTGTATTTCGTACTACCTACTGACTTTCTCCCTTGTTATGACTGGCATATCTGTGATATGAACAACTTTGATGTTGGAACATGAGGCAGACCATTGGCAGAGCTTAGGATATGGATTGGTGTGGAGGGCGGGTGATTGGGGGGGACTTGTGCACTGTCCGGGGCTGTCGCTAACGTTACGTGTTGTAGAGCATCTCAAAGAATTTATATTCCCACGTCAGAAGTGCCAAGTATCGTCGCCAGAGTGCAGCATGGTTGCATGAAGTGAAAATGGCGACTCCTCAGCAGTGTGCGCAAGCAGTAGTGTGGTTTGCAGTAACAAAACCGCCGATTACTGGGCAAAGAAATCATCGTTGTGAGTATGAATGTGATCCACCTGATGTGAAAACAATTAAGGAATGGTATAGGAAGTTTCTGGCAACAGGAAGAGTTCTGAAACATTCTGGAAGTGCATGTTACAGAGTTTCAGAAGAGACAGTGGAGGACATCAAACGTTTCTCAGAAATGCACATTAAGTCAAGCATCTAGGCAACTTGATATACCTCTGTCAACATTGCATCGTGTAGTTCACAAGCATCTTCGCATGTGTGCTAACAAAGGTTAAATTCTGTAACATCTGACGAAGAACTACAAACTGTGCCAACAGCTATTTCTTGCGGATATGCTGCAGCGTATAGATATGGGTGTCAGCTTCCTGCAAAGATGTTTATTCTCAGATGAGCCAACCTTTCATCTCTCAGGAACAGTTAATAGGCATACATGTTCGGATTTGGGGTTCGCAAAATCCGCACGTTGTCACTGAACATGTTCATGACTGCCCTAAACTAAACGTCTGGTGCGGGCTAATGCACGACAGGATTGTTAGACCTTTCTTCTTTGCAGAATAAACGGTGAATGGGTCGGTGTATCTGGACATGTTGGAGCAGTTTGTGTACCCCAGATACAAAACTTGCAACTCAATATCATTTTTCAACGAGATGGAGCTCTGCCGCATTGATCAACGGCTGTTCACAAGTTCCTGGATAGGAAATTTCGCAATCGCTCGATCGGACGTGGAGGACCCATTGCCTGGCCACTATGTTTACCCGACATTACGCCGCTTGATTTCTTCATGTGGGGATTCGTGAAAGACCGTGTCTACGCAAACAAAGTGGACGATATTCCTACGTTGCAGTATCATATCACTAATGCGGTTGCAACAATAACAGAGGAAATGTTACAAATAACTTGGCAAGAAATTGAGTATAGACTCGATATTCTTCGTGCTACAGATGGTTCACATGTAGAGGTGTATTGATGATAAATAAATAAATTCTTTGAGATGCTCTACAATGTGGTGCATTTTTCATTGTCGTATCCACTGTGTTTTGTTTTTTTTCCTGGGTCTTTGAAATCAGGGAGGTTTGAGTGGGACACCCTGCACTGTGTTACTGGCTTAATTATCGATTTGTTAAGCCAGAGACTGATTTTCCTGTTGAGCAATGGCGTTTTGTTTCTTAAGTGATGTAAGGCAGCTACCAGGCAGTTTTCTTTTTCTATGTTTCCATAACTATGTAGTTCTTAAAAAGGTAAAGCATTTGTAGAGATGAATTGTAAGATATTGGACTTACTCAGTCCAGACACTGTGCTTTCACTTTGTAACAGCAGAGGTGTCTGTATAATCTGTCTTTTTGTTGTATAAAACTTTTTTGATATTTGGTTGTTAGCTTAATTTGCCAGTTTTTAAAACACTTTTAGGCAGTACCAGAGCTCTTTGGAGTTTATCCCGAGAATTTATCTCCTCCATAATATCTCTGACTTACATGTTGCTGCCTCATTTGGCGAATGGGGCTATATGAACTCTACGCAACTCTGGTATATGACGCATGTACAAACAATGTTGGTCCCAAAAGAGAACCTTGTGTTACTCCAGCTCCTGTACATTGAGTATGGTATCAAAAGCAGAATGAGTATTGTACATACTAAAAGCACATGAAAAATTCAATCTCGTAATGTATGACTTAAAATGGCGTGTCTCATGTTCACTGTAGCTTTTCTCACACATCACCGCAGAAAAAAAAATAATGGTGCAAGGTTTGGAGATGTTACTAGATGATGTATGTGCCTGAGATGTTTGATGCATGGGAATGTTGCATTATGTTATCTGATGAGTAGAATGCCATGATGTAGGTATACTATCAACCATGCAGCGAAAGTAACCTCTTCCAGTGACTGTAGCCAGTTGATCTCAGGTGTAAGGGAGCGCGAATTGAATTCCTCCATGGCCTTAGGTGTGAGTTTTGTATGTTTGGCTACTGCGGGTCCTATGCAGATGAAGAATTTATAGACAGAAATGTATATGCTGGAAGCATACGAACAAAAATTATGTCGTCTAAAATACACTGGAATCTAAATTTTCAATGCTTTGGATAAGAAGTGATGTGAACGATGATGATCACTCTTCCGTGTGCCCCGACCAAAACAACTCCAACAACAACAGCTATTACTAGAACTAAAAACCGCTTCTTGGTACTCAGATAAATGAATAATGAGCAATGAGCGCACAAACAAATAGTGTTGTTTCAGACAGCCGTTGAAAAAGTAGTCAGAGACTGAAGAAAGAAGATGAAACAGACTGATGCACAAAATTGGATAGCGTTAGGAAGATCTCCAATAAGAAACTACCGTCCAGCATTCACAGATAATGTGAGAATACTGGCAGATAACACAGAAACCGAAAAACAATAAAGATTTATATGCTTCAGAAGATCGTTAAAGACACTAGATTATAGAGACTAGGTTACAGATGTATCTATCTTCTCCAACACAGAAACTGAAGAAATGACTACTGCTTCATAAATTCGTTTTACTGTTTAAAATCTGTAATATAATTAAAAAATTAAATGGCAGAATGTATTACTGAAGTATGTAGAATTACTCTCATATTGAACACCAAGATAGCACAATATTACAAAAAACTTGAATGTGCTGACAAGTTCGTAGTCTTAGTGAACAGTATCAGGCCACAATAACAAGCTTTAAATTCTACACCCTCAGAAATAAAAGCGAGATACAAAGATGGTTAGAAATAGGTGTTCGAAAAGAGAAAGACACTGTGTTTTGCGGAAGTCATTGTTTATTTTCCTAGCATATTTGTATTACAAACGTGGAGAGCCTCAATAGGAGCATCATACTACAGAATGATGACAAGACCACAAATTTATTATGAAAAAGTAGTAGTTATTATATAAAACAAAACAGACTCATCACAAATGCTGCAGACCAAGTATGTAATAAAGAAGAGAGTGCAGAAATGGAACTACCTAGACGGAGAAGAGCTAACGCAAATATAGCTATCAACCATCGTATTGCAAAATAGAGCAAAACAATGGAAACAGCTTACCAATTATGCCGAAATGTCTGTGACAAATAACTGATATCAGTCACCCCAAATCTCGGCTACTGGTAATAAAATCGAAATGCCAGTATGTATTTGAATGTGTCCACTCGGAAAGAAAACATGGACAAGAGAACTTGGAAATGAAGCAGACATATTCAGAGGAGGATCTTAAGGATTACGTAACATGACGGGAACCTAATATTATGGTGAAATAAGGAACTGTATGAGAAAGCTGAATAACTCGCTATCTTTAATAAGACAAGGCTGAGCTTAAATGGGCACATCAAACGCATGATACCTGAGAGAATCCTGGAATACTTGGGAGGCGAAAGGACCGCAATTAACTGCCGGAAAGAAGTAAAGGAGAATGTGGCAGAAATGATACCCACAAGGAGCAATAAACAAACGAAAAGAATACTGCAATACATCCAACGAAATAAAAGATATAAAGTCCAACCGTCCTCGAAGAAGACGAGAACTATTAGCGGAACCGAAAAGTAATGTCGTTTATTTACAATAAATCCAGACCGACGAATTATTAAGAAGATTTTTATTTTAGATCACAGACGTAATCACCCTCGTTATCAACAATCTTTTGCCCTCTAAAGTTCGATAAAAATCAGTTGGTTTTCCCGGCGGAGGTTCGAGTCCTCCCTCGGGCATGGGTGTGTGTGTTTGTCCTTAGGCTAATTTAGGTTAAGTAGTGTGTAAGCTTAGGGACTGATGACCTTAGCAGTTAAGTCCCATAAGATTTCGCACACATTTGAACTTTTTTTTCAGTTGGTTTTTGAGAAAATATCTGAAGATGGCATTTTGGACATCATCCTCATTTTCACATTTTTTGCCACTTAGAAAAATATCGTGGCGATAGCAATAAATAAAATTCAGTGGCACAGTAGTGGGCGAGCACGATAGGTGAAACAGTACCTCACACCCAGTTCATTAATTTATTTTCTTTTTCCTTTTTTTAGTGTTCGTCTTGTGCAGTGAGGTCTTGCATTACTGTGCTGAAAAATTACACCTTTCCTGTTGACAATCGGTGGGCATCTTTCAATTAAAGATGATTTATCCGATCCAGCTTTTCACAGTGAAGGCCTGTATTCACAGTTTTCCCAGGTTTCAGCACTTCAAAATGAACGACCCCGCAAACACTCCACCACACATATAAATGTGTTTTTTTGGGGTGTAAACCTGACTTTGCTGTATTTCGTGGCGATTCATTCGGAGACACCACACTGCTTTTTGCGTTTTAGGTTATCATAGAGGACCATTGTGTCATCTCCAGTGATCAGTCGATGAAAAAACGCTTCTGTATTCTGCCGTTGAAGCAATGTGCATCTGTTGGATCAGTTAGCATAGTTTGTCTTTACCATTCCGCTGCAAATGTTCTTGGATGGTCGACCAATGTTGACTGAGAGTGTTTGACAGTTCCTAGATTGTCTTACACGGATTTGCTTCCACTTAGCCCTTAACGTGACGTTGTCTGAAGTTATCGTTCTTCCTCAACCATATGAGACGGAAAGATAAAAATTACCGGATTTGAACTTATAAAACCAACTTTGGCATTTACAAACGTCTAATGCACTTGGATAAACATCGCAAATGTTTTTGGTGGCAACTGTTGCGTTCCTATCCTTCTGAAAATCAAAAAGTATGAGATGCCGGATTTGTATCTCTTTTGGTATTTAGCTGCCCATTTCAGCATAAATTGTAGAAAAGTTTAACATTTAATTATTTACGAATAAACAAGTCACTCTAATCTTAAACTGTCTTTGGCACGACTTTGAAGTACACATTGAGCTGATAAATGACAAGCAAATATCGACATCCACAGAACTATAAAGAATCGCTAGCGCTCTAATGTCATCCGTTTATGTACGTATCGCTATCTCATGATTTTTTGTCGCTTCAGTGTACAGGACAGTTACAAATAATTTCAGCAACTGAATGATGTGTCACTAAATGGTTATATGTTTATGCAGAGCCCTTGAGAATACAAAAACGTAAACGGTTTCAGATGTGTAGAAGTTGCAGAAAAATGTAAAAAAAAATTTCACTCGTTCTGTCATTTCACAAGTAATTACCGTCTACGCTTTCACATTTATCAGTATAGGCTAATCTGGGATACATGATCAAGATTTTTCGTTGCGTGTCAGAAATTACTGTAGTCCGTAAGAAATAAAAACCAGACTCCATGTATTGCTGACCACCTCGTTCACGGCATGACTGTTAGATGGCACTAGCAGTGAGAAATAGGCTTGCAAGATGCGTGCTGATTCCTCAGGTTCTCCTAGCGTGGGGATGTGTCGAAGGACACGTGAACGCTGTTCCAGTCTTTCACTATTTCTCTTCTATCACCAATGTTCTTTAAGTTGAAAATAACTCTGTTCTAATCGCCACGACATTCTTCAGATTATATTTTTGGGAGCTGACTTGCTAGAGTTTCACGAAGATAAATACGCGGCAGTTAATATATGGAACAAAAACAGTTGTCGATAGATAAGTTTTCCACACATTCAGTAACGCTCACAGTCAAAGAACAAAGATAAGAAGTTTTCATTCTAATATTGTCCATCCCAAGCATCGAAAGTAGCAGTTGTGCAGGTAATCGTTCTAATTACTTTAGCATATAACCACTAAATTTAGCAACATATTCCTGAGCTGAGGCTTATGTTCCTGAAATTAGTGGTTGTATGCTAAAGTAATTAGAAAGATAGTTCTTATTTGTGTACCGATTCACCTTTCAGCCAAAGTTTATGAAAAATCGAACGAAGAATTATGATCTGTAAGGTTTTTTTTTTTACACAAATAACACGATATGTGCACTAAAACAGGCTCTTTCTTTTAGTTAATACTTCAGTTGTAGTCACTTTTGATTACAGAACACAAATTACTTTTAGCTAATCAAACAGACCAGTAATCTTATTAGTTAGAAGCTTGTTGTGTAAAAACGCTCGTTTTTCTTGTTACCCAAACACGTTTCGGTACCTCGGTGCCATCATCGCTGGGTTTTGTTTATTGAAAACAGTAAAAAGTGAACCTATTTTAGGTTGTAGCTGATCTAACATAGTGAGGCCTAAAGAAAGTTTTTATTCGTTTTCCTTCTTACCGTGATTATACATTAGGCCTATACGATTTTGCAGGACCATCTGTATGGCGACCTGCACTGACGGCTTGTGATGTGCAAACCTAACAATGTAAAAGTCAATTTCATCAGCGGGTTAGCACATCCTTTGGTTTCAAAAAAAAAAAAAAAAAAAAAAAAAAAAAAAAAAAAAAAAAAAAAAAAAAACAACTTTATTTTGGTGTGGCAAAATATTTTGCGTATGTACAGTATCTGTTGTTACGTTTTGTTGAGACTGATCCTTCTTCTTTTGTGTTCTGATGGCGCTGTACACATATATTAATGTGATTTGTGTAATTTCCTTTCTACAAACGCCTTTTCACTTCGCAAAACGCCGTGAGCAATATGTTGCTGTGCTTCCTAACCCTGTCGGCGTTCATTTGCTCCCGAGAAAGTTTGGCGCCGAATTTGTATTTTGTTCACAATTTATCTTTCTCTGTGTGTGTGTTTGTGTGTGTTTGTGTGTGTTAGTCAGTTCCTTCGACTGTTTGTGTACCTTTTCTGTAAAGTTTCTTTAAAGTGTTAAATAATATGCCTTTACAGAGTGTAGTGTTTTCATCCAAAACTCGTTTGCCTTCTGCTCTTGCCTTCTGTACGTGTAAGTTCTTTTCTGTTGTCAGTTTGTGGTACAGGTACTGGCTGGATTTCAGTATTTTTAAATCTGTTGCTATTGTAGTTGGGTGGTGGTTTTGGGCTATCGGGTGGTTAGCAAATGTGCTATGGGTGCTGTTACTTTTTAGGGTTCTGAGGTGTTCTGTGTATCTTGGTTTAAAGTTCCTGCATGTTTGTCCTTTGTATACTGATTAGCAAGTGTTGCATGTGAGTTTATATATTCCTGATCTGTTGAATTTACCTATGGGTATCTCTGTGTTGTGTTGCCTGTCCTCTATCCTATTTGAAGTCCCTGTTTCCTCAATACGTTGCCTGTTCTGTGGCCAATTTTGTTATTTTAGGTTAGTATGTTCCATTTTGTTTTGTGTGTGTGTTGTTGCACTGTTGTGTCTTGCACGTGGTCATTCTATGTTGCGTTGACCCGTGTTGCGCAAGGTTTTGTGTGTGTGTGTGTTCGTTCCTTTTCTGTTTACAAATTTGTAGGTTTAACTTTTGTCATATGGGGCCTGTAATCATTTTCATTTGCTATCTGTTTTATTGTATTTAGGTCCTATGTGTAATTGTTTGCTTATGGGTGTTCTGCTCAATCTGTCGAGCATGTTTCAGAAGCCTGCTTACTTGTGTGCCGCCGGGGATTCGACAGATGATTGTGATTGTCGGTTTCCTGAAGTTATGGGTGTTGTTCGTTTTTCGTATGGTTAAATCCAGAAAATTTAGTGCGTTGTCTATCTCTGTTTCCACCGTGACGTGAATTTGTGTGTGTAAGTTGTTTATTTCATTGTGTAGCTGTTCTATATGTGTATGTGTGTGTGGTTCATCAGTCAGGCGTGTTATATCAAACACTCTCAGGAAGAAATGAACGCCGACGGGGTTAGGAAACACAACATAGTGCTCACCGCGTTTTGTGAAATGAAAAGGCGTTTGTAAAAACGAAATTACACGAAGTACATTAACACGTGTGTGCAATGTCCACGGAACGCAAAAGAAAGTCAGGCACAGCAAAACGTGAGTAATAACAAATATATATGCACAACATTTTGCCACTCCCAAAACAACGTTTTTTTTAAAAAATCAATGGATGTGTTAACTCGCCGATGAAATTCACATTTATGTCGTTTGGTTTGCAGATGACAAGCTATCAGCGCAGGACACCACAAAGACGCTTCTGCAGAACCATATAATGTAAAATCACGGTAAGAAGAAAGACGAACAAAACTTTCTTTAGGCCTCACTTTGTTAAATCAGTTACAGCCTAAAACACGTTCACTTTTTACAGTTTTCAATATCAAAACCCACTGATGATCGCACAGAGGTGCCGAAACATGTTTGGGTAAGAATAACAAAGAGTGTTTTTGCATAAAAGGCAGAGCCTATATCCAATAATTTTAACTGCAAACGCGAAAAGAAAGACAAGAGTTGCAGATACAAAACTTGAATAAAACAGTAATCAGCACAAGAAATAAAGCAAAGAGCCCTAATCATAGCATGGTTGTGGTAAAACATGTTCGTGTAAAGTTTTCCAAAATAGTATGTTTTCTTTTTCAAAAGCAGTCAGATACAATTCCTAAAACTGTTTCTGGAAAACGGTTAATGCAGAGCACCAAAACACCAAAGGATGCTCAGTCCTAAAACTACTGAAACTATCCCATATGCCATCAGAAAAATAAAGGGCATTTGGCAGAGATTCAGTTAAGAGTGGCAACACTGATGCCTGATCCTCCAAGATGGTTTTAAAACATTATTAGGCGTTACACGCTTTTTGTAATAACGTTTTTGGCGTGTTGCTATCATTTTTCCAGGTGGAGGTTACTACAGACAAGTGAGAAGTTAATAGTGAGAAATAGATTTCGCTTTTATGATTTTTGTAACTGTTCTTTAAGTAAAAATATCAATAATCAATAGCACAAAGTAGAGCTGACGCTGCCATGAATTGTTTTCATAGTGTCAATGAATACAGAGCTAATTTTGATGTTTGCTTGAACAGGTTGCTACATAACATACAGCAGATGGAAGCGACGTTTAGGGTAATGGTGTCAGCTCTCCATTGATGTGCAATTAGTTTATGAAATGTATCATTTCTATACGACCATTTTGTTAGTGGGCGTCTGTTACCCGATTAACGCTGCTTTCGAATATACTCAGTGATCAATGTCATGTATAATTTTTTTGCAGAGCATGAACAATTACGGGCAATTGTGTGGATTTATAACAGATTTCTTGTCAACAGTTGAATACCAAATAACTTTTTGCTAAACGTGGAGCTCTAAAAAAATATCTACTACCCAAAAATGAGAATAAAAAATTTCATTATAGACTGAAATTTTGCTATGCTGAGCATTTAATGGTTCAAATGGCTCTGAGCACTATGGGACTTAACATCTGAGGTCATCAGTCCCCTAGAACTTAGAACTACTTAAACCTAACTAACCTAAGGACATCACACACATCAATGCCCGAGGCAGGATTCGAACCTGCGACCGTAGCGGTCACGCGGTTCCAGACTGAAGCGCCTAGTACCGCTCGGCCTCACCGGCCGACGAGCATGTGAAAACCAATTATAGCGGTTATAACAAATACTGTAATTTCTTATTTATTAGCTGCGTGCGACATGTATAAGATGATCATTTATAGTCTTTGTCTCGATTGGTGTTAGCACATGAGGTGGACAGCTGTATCTTTCGTTGTACAGCACTGGTAGGCACACCTCTTCATATATAGGCCAGTAAAGATAGGAAATGATATTATCTCCCGCCAGTCGAAAGCTTAGCTAAACTGGAAAGGAAGTTCGGAAGTTCGTGCAGTGTTTATCGAGAATCTTAGAAAGCAATGAATCAAGTTTCAGTATTTATCTCCTTCTCTACGTGCGTATCTATCTGACTATAAATTTCTCAACATTGTAGCTTGCATAAATAAGAAACAGTATAACGTGCATGTTAATTACCCCCAGATGCCTGACTTTCTTAATTTACTTCCTTGAAAACTTGCTGTTACATTCTTACTATACTTAGCGGGGGAAATGAATAATTTATATTCCCTGCCCTTTATTTCTTGTACACTATGCAGTATTTGTTGTTTCCCCGCTGAAATATTGCAGGTATCTAAACCAACGATGTGGCATTCGATGATGTATCTTTAAAACACACGTCATACGCACAAGAGGAAAATGTTCATACATCCATGTATCAGAAGAACGAATTCACTACTAATGATCACCTGAAACTGAACCAATGTCTTTGATTAAGTTTCAAATATGTATCCATTTCTTCCTACAGTGAGCGCATGTGACACTGTTTTGGAATAGGATGTGTACTGGGAGCAGAGTTCATCTCTAACTCTCACCGCCATCAACAACAAAATCTTGATATTAAAACACAACACACGCCCTTATCAGTCACGTGTGTCATGCGGATATTGAATCAATGGTACTCACGTACGTAAAATACAGGCAAGAGTTGTTACGAACAAGTGAGATCGCGTTTTGTACGTAGAGTCAAGTAAAAACTTTTGGTTCCTGAGTGTAACCTAAAATCCACCACAAGTTCATTCAGCAGATAATATAGTGTTGTAACACAGAATGAAACCTTTGAAACACCCTCTATTATGTGGTGGTCGTGGTGTTGGTGTTGGTGTGTGTGTGTGTGTGTGTGTGTGTGTGTGTGTGTGTGTGTGCGTATTACATTTCCATATTTTTCTTCGGGACTGATTTTGTGAGCGTGAGGATGAACTCTCACATCTACCCTGGCAATCAACAGTCACCAGATCTCAATGTTATTGTAACTTTGTGGTCGACTTTGGAGAAAAGGATGTGCGATAGCTATCCACCACCATCTCTTTACCTGAACTTGTGCTGGTACTGGTTTCGATTGCTTCTTGGTACAGTCCATAAAAGCATAAGCAGTTTATCAAAATCAGACCAGTGCAAATGATTACTTTCAAATGAATACATTAGTCCATTTACACAGGTTGGACAAAAATCTGAAAACACCGCGAAAAACGCATGCTTGAATTCGAGTGCAGGTTGTGCGCTGTTGTACTTATTCACAAACGGCACATGTACAATGTCCTAAATACGTTTCAAGTGTCAATCGTGGTGAGAACAGTGTTCTATGTATACTCATGCTCATAAATCAAGGATAATTACAGAATGTGGTGCCACACAACGTGGCACTTCACAAAACTGACTCTAATAGTAAAGGCACATAGGGAACACACACGACACAGATCTGTAGGTCCACGGTATTGGTGATAAGTAAATAAGTTGAGAAAACCGTCCCGAAATACATTTTATACAAAACGCCACTGTTTCCTGCGCAACAAAACGCCACTGTTTTCCTGCGCATGTATCCCGACATCAATATGTAATATGATCCACATGCACACGTAAACAGGCCGCACAACGGATTCGCATACTCTGGATCAGGTGGTTGAGTAGCTGCTGGGATATAGTCTGCCATTCGTGCACCAGTGCTTGTCGGAGCTCCTGCGGTGTCATATGGGTTTGAAGATGTGCAGCGATACGTCGACTGAGAGCATCTCAGACGTGCTCGATGGGGTTCAGGTCTAGAGACCTTTCAGGCTACTCCATTCGCCTGATATCTTCTGTTTCAAGCTACTCCTCCACGATGGCAGCTCGGTGGGGCGGTGCGTTATCATCCATCAGGAGGAAAGTGGGACCCACTGCAGCCCTGAAAAGGCGGACATACTGGTGCAAAATGACGTCCCGATACACCTGAACTCTTACAGTTCCTCTGTCAAAGACATGCAGGGGTGTACGTGCACCAATCATAATCTCACCCCACACCATCAAACGAATACCTCCATACAGGTCCCTTTTCAAGAACATTAAGGGGCTGGTATCTCATTCGAAAACCCGGCGAGAATCACTGTTCAGACTATACCTATACTCGTCCGTTAACATAATCCGGATCACTGTTCCAATGACCATGTACTGTGTTCTTGACACCAGGCTTTACGGGCTCTCCTGTGACCAGGGGTCAGTGAAATGCACCTTGCAGGTCTCCGGGTGAATAAACCATGTCTGTTCTGTCGTCTGTAGACTGTGTGTCTGGAGACAACTCTTCCAGTGGCTGCGGTAAGGTCCCGAGCGAGGCTACCTGCATTACTCCGTGGCCGTCTGCGGGCACTGATGGTTAGATATCGGTCTTCTTGTGGTGCTGTACATTGTGGACGTCCCGTACTGTAGCGCCTGGAGATGTTTCCTGTGTGCTGGAATCGTTGCCATAATCTTAAGATCTCACTTTGTGGCACACGGAGGGCCCGTGCTACGACCTGCTGTGTTTGACCACCCTCCAGTCGCCTTAGTATTCTACCCCTCATAACGTCATCAATATGTGTTCTTTGAGCCATTTTCAACACAAAGTCACAATTAGCACGTCTGAAAACGTCTGCACACTTACTCGCTGCACCGTACTCCGACATGCACCAACACACCTCTGCGTATGTGGACTGCTGCCAGCGCCAGCGTGCGACGACAGCAGGTCAAATGCACCGCGTGGTCATACCCCGAGGTGATTTAAACCCTCAAACCGCCCACCAGAGCGTTGTTTCACCATGTATCAGCATTATCCTTAATTTATGAGCATGAGTGTAGTTGGAGTGCATTATGTCGGAGAAAAAGTGAGTTCGAACGTGCGCAAATTGTTGGTGCCCGTATGGAGGGTTCTTTGTAAACGAAGGTAGCCGAAGTGTTTAGCGTTTAAAGTGTCACAATTTCGAAGATTTATACCGCGTAAGGGGAAAACGGAAAAGTATCATCCGCTAAGTCACAACGCGGACGAAAATGTGTTTCGAGTGATCGTAACAAGCAGTCACTCAAGAGAAGTGTGATGAAAAATAAGAGAATGTCAGCTGCAAAAGCCACTGCAAAACCGAACGTCGCGCGGCTCCCCCGTCGGAGGTTCCAGTCCTTCCTCGGGCACAGGTGTCTGTGTCTTCCTTAGCATAAGCTAGTTTAAGTTAGATTAAGTAGTGTGTAATCTTAGGGACTGATGACCTCAGCAGTTTGGTCCCGTAAGACCTTACCACGAATTTCCAAATTAAAAAAAAAAAAACCTGAATGTCGCAATCACGAACACCGACATCGTCAAAATAACCCGAAGCGACCACCAGAAGCCGGAAATTGCAGGGATACCTGGAATTCCATAACCACTGAAGAGCGATACAAACGCCTGAAACAGAAAGACGTGGCACCGAAAACATGAAATCTGAAGCATGGATCAACGGAAGAAACTCATTTGCTCGGATGAGTCTTGCTTCGCACTGTTCCCAACTTCTGGCCGAGTTTACGCACCAAGAGTGACACATGGCGGGGGTTCTCTGATGATTTGGGCAGTCATATCGTGGTATTCCATGGACTCGAAGGTCACTCTGCAAAGGTCGCAGTACTGCCAAGGATTATGAGCATTTTGGCTGATAAGGTCCATCCTAACGTACGTTTGTTCCCCAGTGGTGATACTGTGTTCTACGGCGACAAAGGTCGTATTCAAATAATCCGCACTTTCCAGGACTTGTTTTGCATGAGGATGGTGATAATGTGTTTCAAGATGACGGGGTCCCCAAACAGCTCGCATCGTGCAGGACTGGCTATGGGAGCAAGGGAATGAATTTTCGCATCTTCCCTGGTCGCCACAGTGACCAGATCTCAATATTATTGAGCCTTTATAGTCTACTTTGGAGAGAAATATCCATCTCCATCATCTTTACCTGAACGTGCCACTATTTTGTAGGAAGAATGGTATAAGATAGCTTTGAAAAACATACAGGTCCAGTATTTATCCATTGTGACAGTACTGGAAGCTCTTTTCAATGACAATGGGTTCCCTACACCGTAATAGGTATAGTAATGTGTTGTGTTTTTCCAGCGGTTCTTTTTTTTTCCCCAACACCTGTACGTGCGCAGAGATGTAAATGTGCATGCGTGCATTTTTGCTTGCATTTCTCAGGTTGTAGAAGTAATCGCACAGTTTTCGAATGGTTCTTGGCTTGTACATAGAAGCACCGTGGTAACTTGGCAGACGTGACATTAGAGAATCTTTCGGCATCGTGTTATTCTGCTCGAAGCGGATCTACGCGACAGGACGGCGTTGCATCTGCTACAGAATTACACGCTTCCAAAGCTTCAAATAGGCAGGAACGGCAGCGTTTCGTTCATAAGAAAGCTGAGAGCCTGTTGACATGTGGGCACGGTGTAAACAGGCAGACCGAGCCGTTATCACACAGCACACAGCTGGCCCAACTGCCAGTCAACAGCGCTGCGTCATCACGTAGGCCAATCAGAACCTTCGGGAACCAGCCGGTGCAGTGACCTGTGCGCAAGTCACACAGCCGCTGAGCGGAAGTCGGCGCGGTGGAATGGCGCGTCGCCAAGCGCCAGTGGTGCCTGGTGTTTTTCCGTTTACATTCCAATACCTAACGAATAAGCCAGGAAGAGGATTGCGGACCTTCTACACTATACTCCGTTAGTCATAAGAATAAAACTTATGTAAACATTACACTATATATTCTTCCGCGTTTGCTGGGATCATATTGGATTTCGTTTCACGTGGAGCGAAAGCCAAGCTGTCTCGAGTACAGTCAAGCACTACGATAGTGAGAATATGTTTTATGCTGTGCGTTACGCGTGCTTCGACTCAGCGATGATACGGGACAACAACTTTACCGGCGTATTTAACTTCGACAGCAAAGGCCAGGGAAAGGACCCAACTAACCTGTAGTGATAAATGAAGATGGTATCTGTTCTTTCGGACATGTCACCACGTAGCTCTCTTAGAATGAAATGATAATTAAATCAAGACCCCAAGCTGTCAACAGGCATTGATATACATCAACGGGGACAGTTGATAATGTGTGCCCCGACCGGGACTCGAACCCGGGATCTCCTGCTTACGTGGTAGACGCGCTATCCATCTGAGCCACCGAGGTCACAGAGGATAGTGCGACTGCAGGGATTTATCCCTTGCACACTCCCCGTGAAACCCACATTCCCAGCTCAATGTCCACACACTACATTCGTAGTGCCCCTGCCCATTACACTCATTACTCGCAGCAGACAATCTTACCGAGTCCCGCAAGAGTTCGGGCAATGCGTGTGCATCCAGCACAGAAGAAGAAGGTCAATGGCAGGTTAGCCATAACTATATGGAGATGGTATCTGTTCTTTCGGACAGAGCGTGCAAGGGATAAATCCCTGCAGTCACACTATCCTCTGTGACCTCGGTGGCTCAGATGGACGCGTGTTCGGTCGGAGGGTTACGTACCCACTGTAATAAAAAAAAAAACTGAGTGATCGAATCAACGAACAACCTGAACGGGTGTCATCGGACGTCCGCCACGAACAAATTCAACGAACGATATAGAATAAAATGAGATTTTTTTAAAAAAAAGAAGGTGGATAGAGCGTCTGCCATGTAAGCAGGAGATCCCGGGTTCGAGTCCCGGTCGGAGCACACATTTTCAACTGTCCCCGTTGACGTATATCAACGCCTGTCGACAGCTTAGGGTCTAGATTTAATTATCATTTCAACCTGTGGTGATGTGAACAGTTGCAGTAATGACGTAAAGAAATACGAGCAGAGAAACAATATAGCTTTTAATGTCATGTAATTTTTAAACAGAAGGAAATAATATATGGCAGAACTTAAACGATACGCTTCTTAGGTGTCCGGTCGGAAAACATAACATGCTCTCGATCTTAGCTAACATAGTATTGTAATTAAAAACAAGACTGACTTTAACAAGGATAATTTTTCTGCGTGAGTTATGTGTGGCTTAAAAATGCACTGCTGATTTTCCATGTAGTTAAATATTGAAGTCTCTGAAGGTAATGCAGTCCGTCGTCTGGTGATCTCTTAACTTCCATGTCGGACTCCGAGGAATACGGTACATTTCAGTACCGCTACGTTGATGACGAGGCGATAAGCAGCAGAGTCCCAAGCCATTAAAAATCCACATTTCCTCCTCCTCTTTTACGACGTACTGTTCTGCATTTCGCCATCGTTCTGCAGTGACGTATCACAAAGCTACGTGCATTAGTTCCAACACGTTTGGCAGCTTAAATGTCTTGTTATTTCTCGCGACAATTCCCTTACCTTGGCTCCATATCAGTTCTGTTGTGTTCAGATTGCAGTATTGCGGTGACAGTTTTAAAAATGCAGCATTTGTACAGTGTGCTCGACGCCGTGAAATTGATTGTTTTCCATGTTTTTACGACCCTTATCGCTCTGGCTCGTGTGAGACCACACCTGTCCTACACAACAATGGGCAAATTCAAATAAAGAGTATTAGATTTTTCACTTTTCTCCAAAAAATTTAGCAGAGGTTGAAAATACCGCTTCGCTCCTAGGCAGCACATTGCGTCTGTTACACACGGCGCCTGGGGACCACTGCACAGCTAACGACACCTGAAGATGGACTTATAACAGTCCGAAACCGGTCGTGCGTAAATAAAGAAATTTACAACTGAAGTGGTATTTTCAACCTCTGCTATAATGCTCAGTTGCGTATGTTCTTCCAACAGGACTGTTTGCCAAAAAATTTAATTGTGTTATGTTTTCTTAATTTCAACAATCTTTTAGAAAATATCGATAATTAAGAGTATATATTTACAATGAAAACCAGAACTTTGAGTGCGATATGTATCTAGAAACTGTAAATGTGCATTTTTCTTGAAAAATGACGATTAAGAATGAGTTAATTAACATGTACTTGATTAATTTTATATTTAAATGATTTAGGTATTCAAACCGACCAAAAGAGCTGGCCTTATCACTTTAGGACATGGTGTAAAAAAGATCTGAGGATGGTCATTACGGTCTGAAACCGGTCATCGTCTAAAGGATTGATATTATGCTCAGAGACTGGAATAAAAAACATATGAAAAGAGTTATAGACACAACGAGTTTCGAACTGCCGCCCGCCAGCATACACGATAATCATTTATGACGCTACCGTTTACGCCACGCATGTAATTGCAATACCGTCCCTTATATTTATTACATAGTGTTTCTCTAAAAACGCCAAAGCTGATTTTTCTCTGTAATCTTGTGAAAAACGTTAAGAAAAACTTCTTTCTCGCCATTAACGGTGTTCTGTGTGTGTGTTTCACTACGAAGCAGGAATCAGTGTCATACATTTTCACAGTGCGTATGAATAGCGAGACAGACAGAGCACAGGCAGCATTTACACGACTGTTTAAATAAAAATTACGTAGTTAAAGTATTATTAAAAAATTAGTTGATAGCTGTTAATACGTCAGAATGTCTTTAAGGTTCTTTTGCAGTGACATAGTAATAAGATATCTAACACATAAGTGGGACCTGCTTCCAAGAGCGAAACAACACCAGTTTACCAGAGCTACTGCTGGTGACCAATCGTTGTGTTTGTTTACATCTGGTTTATTCTTATGATGAACGAAGTATAGAAGCCGTGCATCTAATGCGTCCTTTCCTACGACTGGCACACGGCTTCATCTTCGACTCACTGTAGGCGTTGTGTAACTTGGCAAGTTAATCGCCGCTGCTCGTTTTACACCATGTGAAACTGGTGCCTTCGGAAGGGAAACAGTGAACCGCTGAGCTTTTATGTTGTTTCTCACTCCTTATCACCCTTCGGGCACAGTTTCGGTTCACATTGTCTAATTGGCAGCTCTTTTGTTTCTTCCCCTATAGGTCATTTGTATCATCGTCACCATCATCATCATTATCATCATCATCAGATGTTAAAGCCAATGCCTTGCTGATGTAGACATCGTTCTCTTTCCCTCGCCATATGTACCATTTGGTTCTAGTCCCTGCAGTTCATCCCACTGGGAATACATTGTAACACGGCGTTTTGGATCTTCCTCTTGTTTTTTTCCCCAGGATTTATCGTTATACGATTTTTTTATGATACTATTATATCGGTGGCTATTTGATACAGTTTTACATCTCTGTAAAATGTCAATCCAATGTCCCTTTCCTCTTTAATTTCTACTGACATTTGTTTATTAGATTTTCTTCCCGTCCAGCATGTATTTGTGGCTCTTGTCCAGATCCACAACTCTACTGCTTCAAAGTTATTTCCTTCCCCTGTTTTCCCAGAGCCCACCCTTCACAACCGTAGCTTAAAATGATCGAAATAGATGTCCTGAAAATTTTCTATTTAGTTTCTATGTTAAGTGGTTGTTTGTTAATAAATTAACCTCATTAATGGAGCCTTGTTTAGTCTTACAATTCTTCTTTTGATATCCACGAACGGAGTCAAAAACCTGCTGGAAATCTAGAAATACGGAATCAATTTTTGATCCCCTGTCGATAGCACTCATTACTTCGTATGAATAATGAGCCAGTTGTGCTTCACAAGAACGATATTTTCTGAATGTGTGTTGTGTCTTAGAAGATCGTTTTCCTTGATGTATTTCACAAAGATCGAACGAGTATATGTTCCAAAGTCCTACTGCAAACTAATGTCAGTGGTATGGGTCTGTGGTTGTGATTATGTGGATTATTTCCCTTCTTGCGAGTTGCTTTGACTTGTACAACTACCCAGTCTTTTGGTACGGATCTTTCGTCGAGCATACGGTTGTATACGTTTGCTAAGTACGAAACTATGAGATCTGAGATCAGAATACTCCGGAAGGAAAGTAAATGGTATAAAAACCGGACCGAAAGACACGCCTTCATCAAGTGATTCAAGCTGCTTCGCTACACCGAGTTTATTTGCATCTAAGGTACTTATGTTGGCAATAGCAGAAAAAAGTGTTTGTGAAAAAGAAAAGTTTTAGACGTCGAATATATCTAATATTTTATCTATCTTCAGAAACTGTAGTAGTTGTGTAAATCGAAGTAATCAGCAACCAACTGCATAACATAAATTTCATTTCCTTTACCGGTTTCAGTCACTTGTCAACAATAAGATGCATGCACATGACCACGGCAACATGCTGTAAGCATTGTATTGTTGACACTTAGTAGCTTCTAAATTGTTCGACAAGGAATACTTCACTAGTTTTCAGAATGAACATCATACACATGCGATAGTACTACTACTGAAGCACATCCCACGACTGACAAAGAAGTGCTTGTAACTGAACTAAAAGTATTTATGATATTGCAATGATTTGAACTGTTGAAATTTATCTTGAAAAAATTTTCCACATTGTTCTTAGCGAAATTACAGGACGGATAACAAATCCTCTTGACGGTTCCCATAACTAAATCAGAGCAGATACCTGCTTTTCAACACCGAGAAGAATAAAAGTTTTTTCTAAAAAGCGCTATGAATTCGGAAAGACTAAATCCGCTTGCAATGCTTTCATTGGAGAAAAATTTGCTTCGATATAATCCAGAGATCAAAGAGAAAATTGTTGATCTTTTTGCGCAAATTGAAACAAGAAAAATGGATTTCTTTTGTAAATAAATGTATCAGTCTTGAACTGTGACAGTTTAGGTTGAAGAAAGGAAAAAAAAAATGAAGTTTCTGAATAAATTTCTTGTTATATGTATCTTTTTTTTCTTTTTGCACGATTGTGAAACAAAGGCTAAGAATTTTCTGGAGCAGCACCCCCGCTGATTTTGGCTACCAACCGCCACTGTATATCAGTCTGGAGTGCTGCTTCGAATCAGTTAGAACTGAAAACCACAACATTGATATTTGAATAAACTACTGCGAGAAAGACAGTTTGATTTACACACAGAGAGTTCACGGACTCACATCCTTGTCATCAATGTGCTCATAATTTTACTAAACAAATTAATACGCAACCTCAGCGATACTCATAAATCCTGCTGTCACTCGCGCAACGTCGAGTAATAATATCAGTTCTCACTGAGGTTACGTTGTTTAACTCTGCCTGCATTCCCACTCTGCATCATTTGCCACGGAGCAGCTCTTGACGATGTGCTGCGACTTCACGAAACCTGTTTGTCGCGCACTACGAAACGTTTCTCAGAAATGCAGCCACAACTGCTGACATTAATTGCCAGGAGCTCAAACGCATTGCGACCCCAATTGGAGATAAACTACAGAACATTTTTCATACTTGGCCTGAAGACATCTTCAACTCCAAACAAGAAGATCTGTTCATACTCGCGGAATTATCCCAGCGTTGACTGAGAGAATATATTAGCGGTCAATTTCTAAATGTTATTCATCTCAAATAATTTTTTTTTATCGCAGCTGAGAAGAGGTACAACCTACTCACTAACCAAATATACAATGTGTTTCACAATTCCTATTACGGGACTTAGTAGATAGAGTTTTGATAAGGGACCCTTTTCAGGAAATGTGTCATTTAAAATAAATTTGAAGTTCGGATTACTTTCAGATTTCTCGTTTTATGGTACGCACACAACGGAGATAACGAACTCTGAGCTGTATGGCCTACAGAAGCCCATGGTATGACCAATATTTCGAGTACTGAACGTCGGGTTGTCTCCTACGTTACAAAGGACGTCCTCTAGTGTTGTAGCCATGTACACTGCTATTACTTTTCAATCCTAACGAATTCAAAAGTAACACAGTGTACATGGCTGCAACACTAGGAGAAAGGATGATCTTCACTACTCAAGGTTAAATCTAACTTTAGCTCAGAAGGGGGTAAATTATGCTGCCACAAAAGTCTTTGGTCACGTACCTAATAGCATCAAAAGTCTGACAGATAGCCATATAGCATTTAAAAGGAAATTAAAAGAATTTCTTAATGGCAACTCCTTCTAGTCATTAGATGAATTTTTGGATAGAGTAAGTGGGTAATTTCCGAACCACCACAAAAAAAAAAAATTAAATAAAAATAAAAATATTGAGTGTCATGTAATATTTTGTGTAATGTAATATCTTGTATAGACACCTTTTATTAACCTGAGACGTCGCACATCATTACGAAGTGTCTTATTCATGATCTATGGCACAAGTACTAATCTAATCTAATCTAATCTTCAGAATCGAGGGTGCGGCGCGTCCGTGGAATACCACATTCAACCTCCATCTAGTTGCGAACGTACAGTCTTATCAAACTCTTTGTTGTAGTCGGACGAAAATGGTGTGTGATGATTTAATTGCAACAGGGACTGACGGCGGCGCTCTCTTCTCAGTTTATATACGTACTGTGAAGTGCAAGACTTAAAAGTGATCTGATCTTCAAACTTATTTTATATCCAAACAGTACATTTCGGGATTTGGGTCCCTTAATATATTAAATACCCTCAACAACCCTAATAAGCCTGCAATAGGAGTTCTGAAACACATTCTATGAACAGAATGTTATAAGGGTGACGCAGAAGGAATGGTTAGTATTCATAAATATGACAGGAACGATCATTCGAAGCAAAACTTCTCTGGTAAACATGGGCTCTATAATGTTTAGCTTAAGATGTGCGACCACTTGTTCATCTTCGCTACTATGATACACGTCTCTTCTGCTGAACAAGTGCTCATAGCTCTGAAGCTACGTATTTTAGAGACTATGTGTACTAAAGAATTTTTCCTAGTTTTAGTTAATACTGCTTCCTTCCAAAATATGGAAAGCAAAAAGATGGCAGTAGAAGAGACTTAGTTCACAGTACCGAAGAAGTACTCGTGTTAAATGAACGCGATTGTACACAGATATTGACGTACTGATTCTGCAGGACCTAATCTCAATATAGTCTGTGACTTCCCAACGAAACTGTTACAGCTGCTGGAAACAACCTTGGCAACATGATGGCGGGCCCGCTGGGGAGCCCTTGCACATCATCCTTACAGTCCCGATGCCTCCCCACGCGATATCCATTTTTTGGAGCCGTTAAGAAAGACATTCGTCGCTGTAGACTTGCTTCGAACGAAGAGGTGCACACCTTGGTACAATAGTGGTTTCTTAGGCAACTACACACTGGACTCACATTCGGGAGGACGACGGTTCAAACCCGTGTCTGGCCATCCAGATTTAGACTTTCCGTGATTTCCCTAAATCGCTTCAGGCAAATGCCGGGATGGTTCTGTTGAAAGGGCGCGGCCGATTTCCTTCCCCATACATCCCTAATCCGAACTTGTGCTCCATGTCAATGATCTCGTTGTCGACGGGGCTTTAAACGCTAATCTCGTCCTCCTCCTTAGGAAACTCCAAACAGTTTTCCATGAAGGCGTTTATCGTCTTGTATCACACTGGGATAAATGTATTAACAGTTATGGTGATTACTTTTTAACTAATAACGAGTTTACTTAATTCTTTTCCATCTGTTTCGTTTTCATTCGAATGCCCCTTAGAGAAAAATAACGCCTCGGAAACCGCGACTGCTGAAATCAGTACGACTGTATACAGATGTTGAGTCAGATTGAAAGTGAAGCTCCTGAAATGAGTATGCTGAACACGTCATCCATTTATTCATAAAGTGTGCTCTTTTCTAAAAATTATTTTATATCTTAAAATAATGTGTAAAGTTTTTCAGTACAAGATAATATTTAGGGCCTCGTTTACTTATGAAGAATATTACACACTGGCTAAATTAATTTCTGTTTTTGCTATTTCAAGGAAAATCCCATCTGGAAAGTAGCTGTCATGCTTAATTCTTGAGTCCCTCTATAATTTTGAGAAACGGAAAGCAGAGTATTTTCCTACGCTATACCGGAATGAAGGAGGATCCATGAAGTGTGAAAATTGGTTTTCTGTCGCTTATTTGAGGTCGCTATGTTACACTGTGGTGTGAAACACATTTACAAGCTGCTGGCTGGCTCTAAGTAGGACAAGACATACACAAGAAGGTTTTACTTCATTGGACAACATTACCATGAGTACAGAGTCGCTGCTTACCGATCCACAGTTAAGGCCAGTACACAAAGGAGCCTTCCAGATCGATCGTCCATTTCAGATTGCGCAACATTACGCAGCGGGTCTCCACAGAAGTCGCGTTCTGTCACTGACACGTTAGTAATAACTTAACGCCGATTAAGTGTGATGAATCGTCCAGCTATTGACCCTCTGTCACTGAGGCAGCTCTGAGCAATTAAGTAAACACTAGCGTGCTCTGCGACGGTACCACGAAGTGCATGCTGACAAATCTCGTTACGATTAAACCAGCAGTTCCCAACCTTTCTGAGACTATTACCCATTACTGCAATTAAATATTAGATAGTAATCCCTACCTTCCCTCCTCTTCTCCTCAATGGTAGAGCCTAACCTGTAGAACTGTAGAATGAAAAATAATTTAATTTGAAAACTTTTTTAAATTGACTAAAGACAAATAATATTTAGATATTGTAGGTGTTTAATGAAACCACGAACTAATGAGCCAATGAGACGACTGCAGTTGGAACTAATTGTTTCTAAAACTTTTTCTTACATAATGATGAAGCGATTTTTCAGTTCATCGCGAGTACTACCTACAATTCCTTCTCAGAACGGAAAGCTAACTACTCACATTGAGTGTAGACACTTGTTGCAGGACATGCCTCCTCTCCACCACTCCTCTCTCTAGCTACACTTACTTCACCCACACCTTGCATCCCCATTTCAAATCGACCGCGTTGAAATGTGTGCTCTATACTGTTTGTAAGTCACTTATTGTTGGTAAATGACTTGACCGCTGACTCCTAACTTATGAAATGGCAGAAAATGGAAAACTTCAGGCTGTGAATGTTTTGTTTTTGACAACTGCCACTAATAATAACAATAACAGTACAGTAATAATAACAACAATAATAATAATAGCAGTGTAGGTCCTACAGCAGTGTAGCAGCGCCGGCTGGTGTGGCCGTGCGGTTCTAGGCGCTTCAGTCTGCAACCGCGTGACCGCTGCGTTCGCAGGTTCGAATCCTGCCTCGGGCATGGATGTGTGTGATGTCCTTAGGTTAGTTAGGTTTAAGTAGTTCTAAGTTCTAGGGGACAGCTGACCACAGATGTTAAGTCCCATAGTGCTCAGAGCCATTTGAACCATTAGCCAGTGTAGTAGCCATTTGGTTGTTATCATTGTGTTGTGTTGTCAATTATTTCATTTACTATTGCAAAGGGAATAATGAAACAAATTTGTGTCTATTGCGGGAGCTGCCTACAACTTGGATATGGAATTTTCATGAGATATTTAAGCTAATGATATTTATAAATGCCTCAGTTTTTCTGGGATGTCTGCATGGTACAAGGTACAAAGTATATGTGTACTCGATGGCCTACGTGAGAAAGGCGTTCATACATTCGTTTCACAAGCTGTAACCTCCACAATATTGTGTCACATATTAATGCTAGTACTTGAAAAATGTAATGATTAGTCATGTATGTAATCAGTACTACAGCTTCACCAAGTAGTGTTGACACTGACGATATTTTAATAATAATATAGTTTCTTGACCGAAAAACAATTGAATCCTTTTTTTCTAACCCTTAGAAAATTTCGTTTTACGCCTCAGTGGGTTACTACCCCAAGAGCTGGGAACCACTGGATTAGACGAATCGCAGAGGTCTCACACCTTTTACACATATTCATAGCGAATGTATTATTAGTTACATCTTACTCTTTTCTCAGTATATTGTTAGGAAAATTATTTGGAAAGTGAACATACAAGTTCGCTGAGAATTGAAGAAAAGTTATTTCTTCAATGTTCGCCACAGTGCCATCAAATTGCGGGTACGGCAAGCCACGACTCACTTGATCACACTTGGGGTCCTGTTGTGCTCACCAAGTATGTGCACCAAATATGACCGAGATCATCTTTCGTGCTATGACGGAACAAGCAGACTGTTACTTGGATTGTTCTGTGACACTAGATCAACTCTCTCTCTCTCTATCTCTATCTCTCTCTCTCTCTCTCTCTCTCTCTCGCGCGCGCACACACACACACACACACACACACACACACACACACAAGCCACTGCCTGGCAACTTAACGTCCCAAAGTGCTCCTTCCAGATTGCTGCAAAAGATACGGTTAGGTTGACCATAAGAGGCAGTGCAACTTTGGTACATCGACGGTTTTCTTTAGAAGCCAAGCTTTTACTAAAACTCAGTGCCGCCAGTGGTTCTCTCTTTTTGGATCACCGTGAACAAACACATTTTTCCTGAGAGATACAGACAGCCTGTTGGTCTCTGGACAAACAGTTTAGGCGCCAAATTGTAGCAGTATACATGAGTGCACGAGCCTCAGAAGTTCAGGGAAGACTGCCTGTTCTCAACAAGTAAACTGTTGAAGATCTTGTTGCCCGTACGTTTGTCGTGACATGTTAAGTAATGGATATTACTATGATAGCTAGAATGTACGGCCACAACCAGACCTGATAGTCATCCAGGTTGCTGCTTAAAATACATGACAAGAATTCGCAATTACGAATAAGATCAACCATCGGGTATAGAATGGAATGACGACAATGAAAATTTGTGCGGGACGTGGACTCGAACCCGGATTTGCCGCTTATCGCGAGCGACCGCCTAGCCGTGCACAACTTACGGGCTGACCCAACCTTCCATATATCGTCTGCGACGTGTCTACGACCTGGACTTGTACATTCGTTATGTGTATTCCCATGCTGGTCAGATGTTGTACTTGAAAGTCGCTTGCCCGGTATCGCCAGATAAATACGATACTCCAGTGCCTGCGTTATTCTGATTACGATGAAAAGATCCTTTAGACATGCAGCGAGATACGAATTTACAACAGTTGACAACCTAAAATAAAAATTGTTTCATAATTCAGATTTTTTAATAAAACCCGAAGGTCATATTTACGTAATCACTGTTCCTATTCAGTAGCAGACTCATTATATGTGAAATACAAAACTTGAAATAGGAAAGTATAAAAATATTGCATCTAGAACTGCAAGCTGTCTTGTAGCTGTGCACTTATACGCACATCAAAAAAAGTTCTGCACCACCTCGGTTCCTAGAGTTCCTTAACCTGTACAGAAAATTGGAATGGAACATCATTTCCGCCCTTTTTATTGCTCATGAAAACCACTCATTGCATGCTGTATCACTATACAGCGAGACCTTCAGATTGCTGCACACACCGGTACCTTTAATACCCAGTAGCACGTCCTCTTGGATTTATGCATGTCCGTATTCGCCGTGGCATACTATCCACAAATTCATCAAGGCACTGTTGGTCCAGATAGCCCCACTCCTCAACGGCGATTCGGCATAGATCCCTCAGAGTGGTTGGTGGGTCACGTCGTCCATAAACAGCCCATTTATATCTATCCCAGGCATGTTCGATAGGGTTCATGTCTGGAGAACATGCTGGCCACTCTAGTCGAGCGATGTCGTTATCCTGAAGGAAGTAATTCACAAGATGTGCCCTATGGGGGCGCGAATTGTCGTCCATGAAGACATCTACATCTACGTCTACATCTACATGGATACTCTGCGAATAACCTTTAAGCGACTGGCAGAGGGTTCATCGAACCACCTTCACAATTCTATATTATTCCAATCTCGTATAGCGCGCAGAAAGATCTAACACCTATATCTTTCCATACCAGCTCTGATTTCCCTTATTTTACCGTGGTGATCATTTCTCCCTACGTAGGTCGGTGTCAAAAAAATATTTTCGCATTCGGAGGAGAAAGCTGGTGACTGGAATTTCGTGACAAGATTCCGTCGCAACGAAAAACGAAAAAATGGTTCAAATGGCTCTGAGCACTATGGGACTCAACTGCTGAGGTCATTAGTCCCCTAGAACTTAGAACTAGTTAAACCTAACTAACCTAAGGACATCAAAAACATCCATGCCCGAGGCAGGATTCGAACCTGCGACCGTAGCGGTCTTGCGGTTCCAGACTGCAGCGCCTTTAACCGCACGGCCACTTCGGCCGGCAACGAAAAACTCCTTCCTTTTAATGATGTCCAGCCCAAATCCTGTATCATTTCAGTGACACTCTCTCCCATATTTCGCGATAATACAAAACGTGTTGCCTTCTTTGAACTTTTTCCATGTACTCCATAAATCCTATCTGGTAATGATATCACACCACGCAGCGGTATTCTAAAAGAGGACGGACAAGTGTAGTGTAGGCAGTCTCCTTAGTAGCTACATTTTCTAAGTGTCCTGCCAATAAAACACAGTCTTTGGTTAGCCTTCCCCACAACATTTTCTAAGTGTTCCTTCCAATTTAAGTTGTTCGTAATTGTAATTCCTAGGTATTTAGTTGAATTTACGGCCTTTAGATTTGACTGATTTATCGTGTAACCGAAGTTCAACGAATTCCTTTTAGCATTTATGTGGCTGACCACATACTTTTCATTATTTAGGGTCAACTGCCAATTTTAGCACCATTCAGATATCTTTTCTAAATCGTTTTACGATTTGTTTTGATCTTATGATGACTTTATTAGTCGATAATCAACAGTGTCATCTGCAAACAACCTAACCCGGCTGCTCAGATTGTCTGCCAAATCGTTTATATAGATGAGGAATCGCAAAAGGCCTATAACACTACCTTGGGGAACTCCAGATATCACTTCTGTTTTACTCGATGAATTTCCGTAGATTACAAATGTCTTGCCAATATGCTGCCGATATGGTTGCACTGTTGGTCGGAGGATGGCATTCACGTATCGTACAGCCGTTACGGCGCTTTCCATGACCACCAGCGGCGTACGTTGGCCCCACATGATGCCACCTCAAAACAGCAGGGAACCTCCACCTTGCTGCACTCGCTGGACAGTGTGTCTAAGGCATTCAGACCGACCAGGTTGCCTCCAAACACGTCTCCGATGATTGTCTGGTTGAATGCATATGCGACACACATTGGTGAAGAGAACGTGATGCCAGTCCTGAGTGGTCCATTCGGCATCTTGTTGGGCCCGTCTGCTGCATGCTGCATGGTGTCGTGGTTGCAAAGATGGACGTCGGGATCGAAGTTGCGCATCATGCAGCCTAAAGCGCACTGTTTGAGTCGTAACACGACGTCCTGTGGCTGTACGAAAAGCATTATGCAATATTATGGCGTTACTGTCAAGGTTCCTCCGAGCCATAATCCGTAGGTAGCGGTCATCCACTGCAGTCGAACCCTTGGGATGCCTAAGCGAGGCATGTCATCGACAGTTCCTGTTTCTCTGTATCTTCTCCATGTCCGAAAAACATCGCTTTGTTTCACTCCGAGACGCCTGGACACTTCACCTGTTGAGAGCCCTTCCCGGCACAAAGTAACAATGCGGACGCGATCGAACCGCGATATTGACCGTCTAGGCATTTTGAACTACAGACAACACGAGCCGTTTACCTCCTTCCTGGTGGAATGGCTCGAACTGATCGGCTGTCGGACCCCCTCCGTCTAATAGGTGCTGCTCATGCATGGTTGTTAACATCTTTGGGCGTGTTGGGTGACATCTTTGAACAGTCAAAGGGACTATGTCTGTGATACAACATCCACAGTCAACGTCTATCTTCAGGAGTTCTGGGAACTGGGGTGATGCAGAAGTCTTTTTGATGTGTGTATTTACATAACATCGGATATTATAGGTTACACTTCTATTAAATTAATAAAAAACCTAAAAACAAAACTATTAGAAAACGCGAAGATTGGTAAAATAGTGTTTGAATCTCACGAGACTCGAACCTGCAACACATCATCTGTTTGTTTATAATTTTACATCTTTACTCAATACGGTCCACCGACCATGAACAAACCGCCACCATAGTTTCCATGTTACCATCTCCTGAAAGCTTTAATAGAAGATATGTTGTTAAGTGATAAATATAACAAAAATTACCAAGAACAGTGCGTTCTGGATGAATCCTCAATGTGGCGCTGCCTTGAAACGGCATATTTGCGTAATACACAAGTTAGCATAATTTGTTAACCACCAATATGACATTCCCTGTCATTTTACCACAGCAAATCATACAATTGACGGCGCATTTTCGAGAGATTCTCAATTTTCTGGTCCACCGAACAGCACATATTTATATGCAGCTGAAAGCCTATATGGCGTCTCGTGAGTCTGTACTGAAGGAGGATAGCATCATGTAACGTAGATGGCTTTCTTCCATCTCATTGGTCAACATCCAGAGGCACGTTCAGAATTCTGACATGCAAGGTATTGCTCTGCTCGTTCGGAAAGACTCCCCAATGTGCTTTTTCCACACTATAACGTCAGAAACTCGGCACGCTCAACGCTCAACATTCGAATGCACGGTCCGTGTGCCGACAGCTTAAAAGGCAGCGTTGAAAATTCCGCTGCTACCGTAGCGTCATTTGGCAGACTCTCTCTCGCTCATCATAATTTTCTTATTTATTTCAGGATTTATTGCGTGTGATTTTCTATTGTTAACAGAGCAGCTGCTCCTCCAATACTCTGTACGAGCTGAACAGCTTAGGCGAGCTTTGCCAGTTATTTAAGTGCCTCATCAGTTAATTAAGTAAGGTTCTTTTTCGCTGGCCCTCTGATTTGTTATTGCTCGCGTAACAACTAATACATGAGGTAAAATATGTTGCTACGAAAAGAGCCCTGAAATACGTTTTAGGGATGCTGTGCTGTGGCTTTCTTTGGATCATTAATTTTCAACAAAACAAAATATATTGTGTTCTTATTATTCTGGATTTGGCTTTCTATTAAAGGAACATTGTTTCGTTATTGTAACTCGCTATAAAGTTCAACATATCTTCCTTACTTTACAGTTGCTGAAAAGGTTACTGAAAATTATTTCGTTATCAATACTGATGTTACAGTGCGCAATGTTTGTTCAACATCAAAATTTTGCAGTGGGTTTTTGTTAACAGTAAAACACCAATAAGTACCACGACTAACACGAGAACATGAGACTACTATCAGAGAAAAAGATGTTTTTACTATAATGTTTACCAGACCAGAACTACGCACAGCTAGATTTCTTTTATGTTATGAAAGTAAATTGTCTTTTTGCACTGTTAATAATACATCATCCGCAGCCCGCGTCCACCTGTAAAACACATCATAAAATCTACTGCTCTGCCCTGCAGTCCCGATAGCTGAAAGAAATAATTTTAGTTCACTCTTACCCGTCCGCTTCTTTGCGGTCTGACTGGTTTCATTTAATGCAGTTTGAATGCACCGCGGCAGCGGCTCGTTCGTTCGTAGCCCAGCTCTGCACCACGAATAACATTTAAATAGCTGAAAATGTCTTAAAAGGAGGGGATAAAATACCAGGCAAGCTTATTACAAATCATAATGCAAGTTTTCACTAAGTAACTCTATTCAAAACATTTAGACAGATTAAATTATTACACACCTTTACAAATCAGTACCTAAAGGCGTCCTTCTCTAAATCTTGACAAAAGAATGCTTCACAAGCATACAATATAGTGTCACAGGCTCTTCCTACTCACGGAACTCCAAGAAGACGACAGAGAAATTAATGCTCGGTCACTACTATTTATACTCGTTGTGACATATTCTCATGTTTGTTTGACATTTAATAAGTATCGTCTGCGGCTGTTTCAGGACTCGCCGACACAGATATTATCTTTAAAAAAAATCGGTACATAATTCTATACAAGTATAAAACATGGCACATAATGGTTTCTCTTTATTACATAAAGTTCACACAATCGTTGTCCACACAATTAAAATCATCCAGTTTAATTATTCTATTCTCCTTTTTTACCACATATAATATGTGTTTTGCTAGGAGACGTTACACATTGTGTCTATATCTCAGGATTTTATTCAGTGTATCCGTCTACTTTAAGCCTGTCAACGACTCTTATTTACGTGGCCTTGCCATCTCTCCATCCGTGCTTAATTTTTATTGGTAGCTTGAGCATAACAACGCTGTTTAAGCTAGAGGGCAAGGTCAATTACTCTGGCAAACACGGGAGGAAGCTGATGTGCGGATCATGGTCACGATTAGAAGCTCTGAGGTGGGTGCACTTTTTATCAAGAACAGGCAGCAGCTGGGGACGCTCATAACTGTGCAGTAATTAGGTTGTAAAGATTTTGATAGCACAATTCTGGCGTTCAGCTGAACTGAACCACGGAAATCCCAAGAAATTAAAACAGAATAGAAATAGGTACATTTCAACACTGCTTGTCTTCAATACTACTCAATTCAACTACTGTGTCACTTGCCTAGATATTTTTTTCGGTACTTACTTCGTATTTCTCCAGAATAATACCTCAAATGTGATGGCGGAAGATACACTGTGTACAGTAGCACAGTCACGTAGCTCATGTTACAGCTTGAGACCAGGAACTGAGCCTGCCCCTCTCCTATCCGACCTGTCATAGCAAGTGAGTTATATACGCACTCCTATGTGAGGGAGACGTCTTCTGTGCCGGCAAGCCATGAATTTGCTCTGTGGGACCAGCCTCTCAAGAACAGCGAGAGCAGTGTTCTTCAAACTGGGTCGATGGCTGCAAATGTTAGAGCATGTGCAAAAAGTGGGATAGTTAGTCGCCGACAGGAGCCAAGTCAGCCGCTGCGCGTGAGTGACAGCCGAGGCTGGCGCACAGCCAATGCACTCGATGAGATAAAGGAGCCGCCAAGAGCAGCGGCGGAGGGGCTAATCGTCACTTCTGTTCCTCGAATATAGTATATTTTTTCATGTGGCTCTGCTCCCCTAGCACGTTCGAAGAAAGTCACATGCAGTGGACGTTCATTTCATTTTGTAACACGTGCACTGTAGCTCTACTATATTAGAGGAATTTCATGTTACAACTTGAGGACAATATTATGGAAATGGAAGAGGATGCAGATGAATACGAAATGGAAGGTAGGATACTGCGTGAAAAGTTTGATAGAACACTGAAAGACCTAAGTCGAAACAAGGCCCCGGGAGTAGACAACATTCATTTAGAACTACTGACGGCCTTGGGAGAGTCAGGCCTAACAAAACACTACCATCTGGTGAGCAAGATGTATGAGACGGGCGAAATACCCTCAGACTTCAAGAAGAATATAATAATTCCAATCCCAAAGAAACCAGGTGCTGACAGATGTGAAAATTACCGAACTATCAGTTTAATAAGTCACGGATGCAAAATACTAACGCGAATTATTTACAGACGAATGGAAAAACTAGTAGAATCCGATCTCGGGGAAGATCAGTTCGCATTCCGTAAAAATATTGGAACACGTGAGGCAATCCTGACCCTACGACTTATCTTAGAAGCTAGATTAAGGAAAGGCAAACCTACGTTCTAGCATTTGTAGACATAGAGAAAGCTTTTGACCATGTTTACTGGAATACTCTCTTTCAAATTCCGAAGGTGGCAGGGGTAAAATACAGGGAGCGAAAGGCTATTTACAATTTGTACAGAAACCAGATGGCAGTTATAAGAGTCGATGGACATGAAACATGAAAGGGAAGCAGTGGTTGGGAAGGGAGTGAGACAGGGTTATAGCCTCTCCCCAATGTTACTCAGTCTGTATATTGAGCAAGCAGTGAAGGAAACAAAAGAAAAATTTTGGATTAGGTATTAAAATCCATGGAGAAGAAATAAAAACTTTGAGGTTCGCCGATGACATTGTAATTCGTCAGAGACAGCAAAGGACTTGGAAGAGCAGTTGAACGGAATGGATAGTGTCTTGAAAGGAGGATATAAGATGAACATCAACAAAGGCAAAACGAGGATAATGGAATGTAGTCGAATTAAGTCGGGTGATGCTGAGGGAATTAGATTAGGAAATGAGACAAAAATGGCTCTGAGCACTATGCGACTTAACTTCTGAGGTCATCAGTCGCCTAGAACTTAGAACTAATTAAACCTAACTAACCTAAGGACATCACACACATCCATGCCCGAGGCAGGATTCGAACCTGCGACCGTTGCGGTCGCTCGGTTCCAGACTGTAGCGCCTAGAACTGCACGGCCACTCCGGCCGGCAGGAAATGAGACACTTAAAGTAGTAAAGGAGTTTTGCTATTTGGGGAGCAAAATAACTGATTATGGTCGAAGTAGAGAAGATATAAAATGTAGACTGGCAATGGCAAGGAAAGAGCTTCTGAAGAAGAGAAATTTGTTAACATCGAGTATAGATTTAAGTGTCAGCAAGTCGTTTCTGAAAGTATTTGTATGGAGTGTAGCCATGTATGGAAGTGGAACATGGACGATAAATTGTTTGGACAAGAAGAGAATACAAACTTTCGAAATGTGGTGCTACAGAAGAATGCTGAAGATTATATGGGTAGATCATATAACTAATGAGGAGGTATTGAATAGGATTGGGGAGGAGAGAAGTTTGTGGCACAAATTGACTAAAAGAAGGGATCGGTTGGTAGGACATGTTCTGAGGCATCAAGGGATCACCAATTTAGTATTGGAGGGCAGTGTGGAGGGTAAAAATCGTAGAGGGAGACCAAGAGATGAATACACTAAACAGATATAGAAGGATGTAGGTTGCAGTACGTACTGGGAGATGAAGAATCATGCACAGGACAGGGTAGCATGGAGAGCTGCATCAAACCAGCCTCAGGACTGAAGACCACAAGAACAACAACACATGTTACAACCAAAAGCTGCTGTTAGTTAATAACGTTTTATTAATGATTAGTTTCGGAAGGAACTACGAGTTTCAAGTCGCCGTCAAAATACACTGCCAGACAAAAAAGTGAAGCACCCTGAAAACAAAAAAAAACAAAAAATAAAAAAAATGGTTCAAATGGCACTGAGCACTATGGGACTTAACATCTGAGGTCATCAGTCCCCTAGAACTTTGAACTACTTAAACCTAACTAACCTAAGGACATCACACACATCCATGCCCGAGTCAGGATTCGAACCTGCGATCGAAGCGGTCGCGCGGTTCCAGACTGTAGCGCCTAGAACCACTCAGCCACCCCAGCCGGCCATGAAAACATAGTCGGACATCTGTAGAATTTGGTATAAATAGACACCATCGACAGGTGTGTATGTAATTAGATTTGGAATTCTCTGTGACAGAAATGCCAGCATAACGGGATAGTGTTGTACTTGTTGAGCGATGTTACCAGGTCGGGTAGGATGTATAAGGGGCGAGAATAGCGTCAGGTGTAGAGTGATCACTGAAAGGACACAGAGATGCCGCGTAGTCGTGAGAGACAGTGTTAATAGCATCTGACATAGCTCGAGAGAGGCCTCATCGTGGGTCACCATTTGGCCGGCTGGTCGAAGCGTCTAAAATCCAGATTTTTGGGGCATTCGGGTAGTAGTAGTAGTAGTAGTAGTAGTAGTAGTAGCTTTATTCATCCGTAGATCTCTTTTTACAAGGATATAAGACAAGTGAAAGTATTTGCAAATTTAGATCTATTTAAAATAAGCGAATTCTTATACACATATATTTACAGACTTCTAGTTAGAGACAATCATTATTCCTGGTATACAATACTTTTTTTACAAATAACTTATTAAATAATGTAATGCCACATTGTTCACTCAAATCCCACTATCAGTCACTGCACACACTATACACACATTGTCTCATAACACTTCACTCACTACACACACACACACACACACACACACACACACACACACTAACACACACTAGTGATCTCTGGGCCATTTTCTGTACCGTAACTTCCCATTTGTTATCCTGAAAAACTGAGTCAGCATCCCTTCATAATGAGTGAGGAGATGTTGAGCTCAGAAAGAGGAAGAGGTGTTAGTATTGTGCTATGCATAGCTTGGGGGTAAGTATTTCTAGAAAGGAAAAAAAGAAGGAAAAAACATAAAGTGTTGGATATTTGCATAACATTTTTTATCAAATACCTACTCTGTTTTAGCGAACTAATCCTTCAATGTATAAAATGTATTGCATAACAAGTACTTTTCAGCTGCCTTTTTAAATAAGTTTATTTTGGCAATTTCTTTAATCTCTTTCGGTAATTTATTGTACAGTTTTATTCCTTGGTAGAAAATGCTGTTTTGAGTCTTATGTTTATTTTTTCTTGGTAAATGTAAGTTGAGTCCTTCTCTTGTTGGATGGCCATGGACAGAGCTGTTTGTGCAATAATTGCCAATGTTATTTTTGATGTGTACAACTGACTGGTAAATGTATTCACATGGAGCAGTTAAAATACCTAGTGTTCTGAGCAGGTGTGAAAGTGGTTCGATGTTGGGCTGCATACGAGAGTGAGAGTAGTCTTATTCGTCGTCATGGTTCAGATCGACCACCTCTGACCACGACAAGGGAGGATCACCAAGCATATCATTAACTCCTTCACTTTTATACCTACCGTCCAAGAACAAATATGTAATGGTGGTCTTCCTGCAACATATTGTGTCATCCCGCACTATTGGTCGAAAATAGCAGCAGCAAGGAATTAACCGCCCCATGCGTGGGCTGGCGTTAACACCACAACACAAATGGCTGCGTTTGGAGTGGTGCCATGACCGGAAAACATGGACTCCTGATGAATGGCATACATTGTCTTCAGCGATCGATTGCGGTTCTGCGGTAGCTTTGATGACCATCGTCGGCTAGTATGACGACGACCTGAGGAGAGGTCCCATTCTTCCCGCGTTTTGGGGAGACATTGCGGTGTAACTTCTGACGTCATGGTGTGAGCAGCAATAGGGAGTGATTTCAGCTCACAGCCGGAAGTGATTGACGAAACGATACAACGTTACGTCACGGACATCCTGCGTCCTCATATGTTACCTCTCACGCGACTGTATCGTGATATCATTTTTCAAGAGGACAATGCTCGTCCACCCATGGCACCTGTCTGTATCTGCATGATGTCCTGATCCTCAGGTGCCCAGCAAGATTCCCACATCTGTCGTCGACCGGGATGGCCGAGCGGTTCTAGGCGCTACAGTCTGGAACCGCGCGCCGCTACGGTCGCAGGTTCGAATCCTGCCTCGGACATGGATGTGTGTGATGTCCTTAGGTGAGTTAGGTTTAAGTAGTTCTAAGTTCTAGGGGACTGATGACCTCAATTAAGTTAAGTCCCATAGTGCTCAGAGCCATTTCAAACACATCTGTCGCTGACAGAACATATGCTCTACTTCAGACTAGTGTTCATCTTGTGAACAGCCATCTGAAGATGAACCTGTCGGTTCGAAACCATTACTAATAGCGGCCGATTGCTGTTGTTTTCGTTGAAACAATAAACCTAAATATGTGGGATTGTGGCACACATCAGCTCAGTCCCAGTGCCAATATCCTGGATATCAAGAATGAGTTAACAATTCTGTGCCTCCATACCTCAGGAGAGCATAAAATTTCTTTTGACACCCGTCTCAACCGAATCAGGGCATGCCTCAAGGCTACATAATACTAATAGCTGGGCTCCTACTGCCATGTTCTGTGTCAATTTGTATCGATGTTGCGTTCACAGAAATAACGAAACTCTACACCCATGAAGTTTCATTTCATTTCCTTCTCCCCTTCTAGATGCTCCACAGTTTCTGTCAGCCAGTGTCCATCATACTAAAAAAATATGTCGGTGAGGTAGGTTAACAGGTAAAACGTCATATCCTAGTTAACAGTTGTCTTTGTCAAGAAAATTTACGTCGAAACTTACTGGAGTGCTGTCATATGTTGTCCACAGCACATATCAACACTGGTCTCTGGTGAACACATCGCAGCAGTACAATACGTTTTGAAGTAAATTTCCTAGACGAAGAAACTGTTAATTTGGGTGTGGCTTTTTGCTTGTTAACCCATCCTACCAAGACGTTTTTCTTTTAATATATTTTTACGTTGACTCGAAAATGGCATTTCCTACCGAAACTAGTCGTCAGGGAGTATTCAGTGAAAGCAGCTTACGATGGTGACATAAATTTTTTCGGATACTGTGTTGTTGTGGTGGTCTTCAGTCCGAAGAGTGGATGAAACTCTCCATGTTACTCCATCGCATGTAAGTCTCCTCATCTGTGCATATAACCAATGCAACCTACATTCATTTCTGTCTTCTTACATAGGTCAAGTGTTGGTCTCCAATTTTTACTCCTTCCCCCACACGTCCTTGCATTATCAAACTGATAATTTCTTAATGCTAACTAGCTCCTACTTTTAGTCAGATTGTGCCATAAATCTCTTTCTTCCCCAATTTGAGTCAATATCGCTTCATTAGTTACTGGATCAACCTATCTAATTTTCAGTATTATTCTTTGGCATCAAATTTCAGTAGCTTCTATACGGTATCTGGCTGTATTGATTATCATCCACGTTTCACTTTCGTACTGGGCTATACTCTTCTAAAATTCTTTCTGAAAATGTTCCCTGACACATAGATTTATTTTAGACGCAAACAAATTTCTCTTCCATAGTATTGCTAGACAAAATAAAAACAAAAATCTGTTTCAAATAAGTATATCAGTATGAACAAAGATGTCCAAATGTAGACTGTGAACGAGATATAAGTGCTTAGTGACTAAAATTCATGTCGTACTGAAATATTTTTTCGATCTTGTATTCGCAGAATGGTGTATTATTTTAGAAAAACCAATATTTTATCTTCTAAAATCGTCTACAGATGTATCTACATCATCAAATCCTTCGAACCTGTGTAAAATGTGTGAGCATGATAATTTTTATTGAATCGTGCGTTACAGTTTCTGTACCATTTGCAGATTGAGCGTGAGAAGACTGACTGATTGGACGCCTCTGTGCAACCTGTTAATTATCTGAATTTGTCTGCTTGATATCTACGGAATAGGTATGTATCAGGTGCATACGTGTCGTCATTTGTGCCTCACTGGGTTTGTCATCTTCAGCTTCACATAGAAAGTTCTCACGGAAAATGTTTTTAAATCCAGCCAGCGATGCATGCTGTGCCAAAAAATACTGTAGATGTTATCACATGTCTCGGAAGTTCGAGTCCTACTTCAGGCAGGTCTTTGATCCCCTCATTGAAGTAAGTGGGTTAATGGTGCCCAGCGTAAACTTCAACTTTGCAACCATCCACTCGTATCGTACTATGAACAGTCACTTTTCATTTTGGATAAATCATAGCCACTTAGCGCTTTTATTCGTTTAATGGCCGAGCGGTTCTAGGCGCTTCAGTCTGGAACCGCGCGACCGCTACGGTCGCAGGTTCGAATCCTGCTTCGGGCGTGTGTGATGTACTTAGGTTAGTAAGGTTTAAGTAGTTCTAAGTTCTAGGGGACTGATGACCTCAGAGGTTAAGTCCCATAGTGCTCAGAGCCATTTGAACCATTTATTCGCTTAATGAGATCAACAGCACCTTATAACAACGTAGAAGTTGCAATAACTCTTTACTGAATTACACAAATGAAAACATGTAACAACATACAGTCCAAATTCGCACTGCTTGCACCAATATCTTGCTTTGATTTTTATTCCTGATCAACGATAAGCCGTAACAAACAAAACAACAAAGAGAAAATAAGCGTTGGGTCGTTTGGCATTACGAGAATGCCTCCATCTAGTAACTGAAGTCGAGAAAAAGTGTGTCCATACCAATGAAAGGTAGATGTTCTGGAATTATTCCTCAACACATTCCATTGCCTCGCGAATCCCTTTCCAGGTCTCTGCAGTCTTTCCATTTTAGTGCCCTTCAATCCTTTACCTTCTTCTCTTATTTTTCTTCTTCTATACTACGGCAACAGCTATCGCTAATTCGCTTTCCGCTTCCCCTTTTATTTTACGCTTATTTTTTGCCCGTCACGAAACTACGCCCCCACAGACATTGCGTCCATAGCACTGGTAGCGGCTGCCACAGTCTGTACAGTTACGCAGACTTTTACCTGCGAATCATTTCCAACCATCGTTAATTATTTTAACGTTATGTTTTCTATTTTTCTCTTTTTCCTTTTTTGTTTCCTTTTTTTCGGTGCAGTGTGTGTCGCTTTGTCCTCTGATGTCCGGGGCAGTGCTCCAGTTGCCACAGCAAATGTAGGCTGCGTTTGTTTATCGAATTCTCTAAGAGTAAACAAATCGTGCCCATAGTTCTCAATAATGTGTGGGCCCCTGCAGCGGACCACGCTGTTGCTTAGCATCAGTTCGAGACGGGGCGATCAGCAGGCGACACGAATGAGTCCATCCCCAGTCAGCAAAATCATAAGAAGACTGTGAAATGCAGCAAGAGCGGCGACAGCAGTTAGATGGTAAGTCATCAATTGTCATCAGAGTTCTGCCAATCCGTAGCACCCAAAACAAAGGTGTGAAATCGATTCTACCTTTTTGTGCGTGTACAACATAGATCATAGAGATATGTATGTGTAACGAAAATGGAGATATTTGACACGGCGTGTACATTCAGAGTAATGTGATTTTGCAAAACCAGTCATCCAGACTATTTATCACGACATTTATAAAGCAGTTTGTGTTGGAAAAGTATGAGTTTTTTAAATCGGAATTATAGATTCTTCTCAGATAATGCTCCACAAGTCGAGTGTATCACCGTGATATCGCAAACACACGTTTTCCATGCTTATGTTATACAAAATAATGCATTTTATGAGAATTTATGACGCGTTGTAGAGAGATTTCGTGCATTAAGCTTTTTTTTGTCAGGAATCTAGTTTACCTTTCACATTCAGAGAAACACGGATATTAATGGAATGAAATGCTATTTATAATTGTTGTTTTCATTGACGTATAATGAAATAACGAAATGTATCGCCCTTGTGCCAGGGCAGTTTGTAACTTCAATCCTAGTACAGTTCTACCGTATTTACGTGATTTCTCTTCTCTCTAGCACTGAATCGGAGAAGATCGTCGGGTTTAGTGTCTTTAGCGGTACCTTGCAAGTACTCACACAACAAGTTTTTAAATCTTATGACCATAGCATATTGTGGACAAAAAATTTGTAGATGTCGTCAGCTATTTCAAAATACGGAGAAGTGTCTTGATTAGCTTCTACAGCGCTTGTAAGTACTAAATTTAAATTGTGACTTGATTTTTGTTTCTTTTAGAACAACTGTAAACTTGTGTCTAGCATGAGCTGCATAATATTTTTCTCATTTCCTTATTATATTGTAGACGTTCATGTACAATAAGTAAAAGAGGCTGGATCGTGAAATGTTTAACTAATAAAGAAAAAAGATTTCGACGAGTATTTCATAGAAATCGGTTAAAGTAGTATTTTTACAAATACACATACCTAAAGTATTTGTTTTGTAAATAAAACCGCCTTTTCTTGTAGCAACTTAATTTATTTTTCCTAGATGCGTTTTCCCTTTTCCTTACTCTCAGGAATTTTCAGTGGTACCTAGAAAGATACAGTTTTATTAGTTTTCGATTATCAGACAGTTCACGTTGCGTTTTTTATGTAAATATGTAAATGTAAATAAATAAGGAAACGCAGATGTCAACAAACTGTAAGTAATTACCTATTTACATAAAAAACGCGACGTGAATTGTTTGATAATCTACAAAGAAAGTATGACTGTATCGTTCTAGATCCCACTGAAGACACCTTAGGGGAAGAAAAAGGCGAAACGCATCTTGGAAAAATAAAGTATGCTGCAGCAAGAAAAAGCGGTTTTATTTGCTAAACAAATATTTCTACACTTACTGCGGAGGATGGCCAAACAAACAGACTTGTTAGACATGCCTGATTTCAACTAAGGGTTTAGTAACGAAGTTTATATTCTGAATACTTAGAAGTCATAAACAACGCTTACCAGGCTAAGAAAAACTCTTTTAAAAAAAGACACATGTCATTTCATTTTTTATTTTTCTGCACGTAACATGAGCATTTTGTAATGCTGTTACCGGTTTCGGCCAGCCAGTGGTCATTTTCAGACAGTCAGTAGATAAAAGAAGAGTACTGTGAATCATTCTACAACCTATAAAATCTGCCAGCATATTGTCCACAAGATGATAAAAAAGAACGAAATCGTACTAACAGAATACAATGAGTGCTACAAGAATGTACAAAACATGTGAAAATATGTACAGGGCGTTTGTAAAATAGTGTCACATATTCCTACAGGTGGCAGTATTGGTGAAAAATAGTAGAAAAATTCCACAATCATATATCTCTAAACCAATACCTGTTGAGATATCAACGGAAGTAAATTCCGCCGGGTAATGCTTAGTACCTACAGATAAGGCAGAATTCGCAAAGATGGCATAGTTAATTATCACAATACGTACGCTTGCGTAGATGCAAAAACGAGGGCAGTCATGGAGATCAGGGTTCAGGATCGCTTCAGTATCAGCGTATGGCCAGGAAGTTTCTGTGAATGACTCATAGAGGCACACACTTTACATATATACTGTCATATCTCTTTTCATGTATTTGTGTGCATTTGATACTCAGAGGCAGTTACTTATAATTGTGTTAGATTAATTGAGTGCCGAATGGGAACAAATTCTTGGAACTGGTGAATATTTTTTATGAGGGAATGGTCAAAACTAGGTCATATTTCACCATGCAGTGAGAACAAGAAACTAATGTGCAGCCTGTTAGGGAAGTACAGGGGGTAAATCAACTTGCAGCATCAAAAGATCATACTGTAGACGCAGTGAATGAGAGTTTATCAACTACAGTAATTAAAATTATCTACAACTGTGAAAATGTTGCTACTCAGCAGTCTGAGACGTCAACAAAATTAGCAATCTTGCTGCTCAGAAGTCTGAGACGTTGTATACAGTCAGCAATCTTGCTGCTCAGCAGCCTGAGATGTTAAATGCAGTTATTAATGTTACTACTTTGCAGTCTGAGATGTCAAATACATTTGCTAAACCAGCAACGTAGCAGTCTGAGATGTCAAATACAGTTAGTAATCTATTTACGATGATACAATCTACTGCTGAAAAAATCTGAAATGTCTGATGACTTAAGTCAGCTTTAATGAGGCTAAGAAAAAATTTCCCAGAAATCCAGGTATGTGAATCAAACAACAGAAGATTAGTCATGTATCTGGATACGTACAAGGTGATGAAGCTCTATGGACTACAGGTATAATGGATGTATGCCAGACATATGAGCATTTTGAGAAGGCTTTCTTGGCTAAATACAGCTCTAAAGGAATTCAGGAAAGATAAAAGCAGGAAGTATTCAATCCTGAGAGTTTCTCATACAGAAAAGGTAATTCAAGGCGGTATTTTGAGAAGTACCTCAACAAAGCCAGGCATTAGAATAACCATTTATATAAAAGGATATTTTGAGAATGCGCAAGGCGGAATTGCCAGTAGAATTTAGAGAGAAACTTATACACGTATCTGAAGAAAATTTAGAAGAGTTCATGTCTTTGCCTGACTTGATTGATCTGATACACGGGGATATTAATTTGAGATAAAACCAAAATAACTTTTATGCACAGGGTGCGAATCAAAGTAATGATTGCGCCAGTAAAAACCAAGATAACTTGCAATAGGCAAATCCAAACCATCAAGCGTCTCACAACAACAATAATAACAGTGCTCATGGTTTCAACCAACAATCAAATACCAATGGAAATGGCTACTGATACAAGAAAAATAAAGAGAAAAGATCTTAATATAGATTTATTCCACCATATAACTCTAATGACAATCATCAGAATTGGAATGTGAGTCTGAATAACCTCAACCATCAACAAGCAATGACTGGTGAGTATCGACCCTGGTAATTTGTGAAATGGTCGATGAAACTGTTCATGTAAGTGAGCAATGGCCTTTAAACTAAATGTGACGAAATCATGTCCCAGAGGAGTGATCGAAGGACCGAATAGGACTTGTGTGCAACAGGTAAATTCCTTCCCGTTAATAGACAGGAAGAACATGTTGGAAGAATTTTCCGCAGATGTGAATAGCTGTAATGGTGGACATGCTTCAGCACATATTTCTGCAATTTACACTGTCATAGAGAACATTCCAGTTAAAGATGTGCTTGACACAGGTGCATCAGTTAATGCCATATCTTGTAACAGCATTAAAAGAGTTTTACACACTACAGTTGTTCAGAATTGCAAAATTATTGGAGAGTTGGAACGCGATCACAAAATTAAGGGCACAGACAATGCTGGTATTGAAGACAGGAAATGCAGCCATACGATGCACATTTCTCGTCGTGAACAAATTAATGACTGAATGTATTCTCGGATTAGATATTATCTGAGAGTAGGTCATAACATTAGTTTTCTCTATGGGCAAAGTAAGTTTTTAAGTCAATGAAACCGTAACTCAGGTTGATATGATAAGTGAGGCAAGTAACCATTGTCGAGAGGTATGAATTCAATTAATAGTGAAGCAGAGAAGAACATTTCGCAAGTTCCAAGGAAATGAAGTCAAGTTACTGGGATTTTATGAGCAAGTACAAAGTAGGTCTATAGAATTGGAGCATCTCGCAGTGGAGCAAATACAACAATTCTCTGACCTTCTGAATGATTATTATCTTGTGTTTATTGAAAAACCTTGTATTATTCGAGGATTCAACTGCAATTTCGAAGTTTTTCCCCGTTGGAATTTCTGTAATAGCTTCTACCTGGTTGCCTTGGAAACTGCAACCAGCTGTTGATGAGGAAAGACAAAGGATGTTGAAATGGGATTTAATTGAGCCTTCAAATAGTCTGCATGCAGGCCACTTTTAGTGGCACCAAAACCAGGAGGAAGGGTGCGCCTCATATTGGATGTCCAAATGGTGAACATACCTGTTCACATATCTGGAAAACGTTGATGAGTTAACTATTTTACAAGCATCGACCTCCGATATGCGTATTGGCAAGTAAGGCTAAGGGAAGCTACACAAAAGTGTACTGCATTTATGTGTTCTGATTGCAGTTATCATTTTAAACTGCTGTCTTTCAGATTAAAGGGAACTGCAGGCATGTCCATATCCGCTTTAGAATCAATACTAGATCCTGCACTAAGCCAAGTGATCGGCATAGATGCTGAGTGGAGCTGTAGTGTATGCTGCTCTTGGTAATGTCACAGACAAGGCTAAGAGAAGAAAGGAAGAATATGATATACAAAGGAGAAGAGTTCAAACCTTTCAAATTGGAGAAAAGTTTTACTATGTAGGAACCCACGATGTTTGTTGCTACACAAACGAACTAAAAAGTGGCAGATGTTGTACATTGATGTGTTCAAGTATTTCATCCAGGGTCCTATTTATTAGGCTACCATGAAAAACGCTGTGTGAGAGTTTTATACTCTGACCATGAAATAAAAAAGTATTATTCCTAAGAAGAACTGACTGTAAATGTGTCTAAGATGGCAGCACCCAGTCCAGTGCTTACTTTCAGGAGAGATTTTGGATGTTGAAATGTGGAATAAATCCATGAGAGTGAAAAAGTTAAATTAATGCAACTCTATAAATAATTGGTGTAATGGTCACATTTTAGTGTCTTGATAATAAAAATATGAAATATACATGAATATCAAATGTGTTTTATTTTTTTATTATTAATTACTACTGTTATTATTTTTTAAATTTCAGCAGTGATTATGTATAACCCCTTGAAACTCTTGCTGATCTGTTGCCTTATGTAATTTTATATAAACATGGTATTAATCATTTTTTCATATAATGTCTGACGATTTTGTGTTATTTCGTAATTATTGTGTCACATGATGATTAGATCAAGGGAATAAATCGATTCAACAATGGAAAATCCAGGATGGAATGTAACAATATTATGAAAAGAATAATTGCTACTCACCATCTAGCGGAGACGCTGAGTTGCAGATAAGCACAACAAAAAGACTGTAAGAAAATGAGCTTTCGGCCAACAATGCCTTCGTCGGTGATAAACACACACACACAACACTCACGCAAAAACAACTCACACACACTTGACTGCAGCCTCAGGCTGCTGAGGCCATACTACCAGTGTGCAGCCTCAGACTGCAGTCGTGTGTGTGAGTTGCGTTTGCGTGAGTGTTGTGTGTGTGTGTTCTATCACCGACGAAGGCATTGTTGGCCGAAAGCTCATTTTCTTACAGTCTTTTTGTTGTGCCTATCTGCAAATCAGCGTCTCCACTATATGGTGAGTAGCAACTATTCTTTTCATGAGATTGAATAAATCGATTCTCAGTTTGAGGCTAATGAGTGTGACAGATGCTTACCCTTTTTTAACGATTCTGCTATGGTATTGCATAGGTAATGGGCATACTCTCATCTGGAGTGTTCCTGTGAGATGAATTTTGAGTGCAGCTGCTTAACAGATACTAGCATCAGCTGGTACTGGAAACGAGGATAATGTTGATGTTATGTTACGCATGCTAATTGTATTTCTTTCTTGAAGCCAGAGTCGTGTTTTAGATTATCGGTCTTGATGTGTAGTTTTTATTGGTAATCTAACTTATCCCCTTACTGAATCCAGTCAGAATCGGATTAAGTATCGGCTGGAGTTGTAACTTCAATGCGTGAACGACGGACACTGTATTGCAATCAACAACATATTTCAATGGCAGAGTTGTAAGGTGATATTTGAACAGTTTTTACTTTTTGTAATGATATTCTTGAGGGATACAAGTGATTCAGATATGAAAATGCAAGGATAGCGAGTATTGCATCCTGGTCGATTAAACTGTACTAAATTTGGTCAGTATGAATGATGTACCCCCCCCCCCCCCTCCATCAACCATGGACCTTGCCGTTGGTGGGGAGGCTTGCGTGCCTCAGTTATACGAATAGTCGTACTGTAGGTGCAGCAACAACGGACGGTTATCTGTTGAGAGGCCAGACAAACGTGTGGATCCTGATGAGGCCAACAGCCTTCTCGGTAGTTTCAGGGTCAATAGTCTGGACGATTGACTGATCTGGCCTTGTAACATTAAACAAAACGGCCTTGCTGTGCTGGTACTGCGAACGGCTGAATGTAAGGGGAAAATATAGTCGTAATTTTTCCCGAGGGCATGCAGCTTTACTGCATGGTTAAATGATAATGACGTCCTCTTGGATGAAATATTATGCAGGTAAAATAGTCCTACTCCGTAGGACGTCGTTGTCAGGAGAAACAAAACTGTCGTTCTAGGATCGGAATGTGGAATGTCAGATCCCTTAATCGGGCAGGTAGGCTAGAAAACTTAAATGGGAAATGTATAGGTTAAAGTTAGATATGGTGGGTATTAGTGAAGTTCGGTGGCAGGAGGAACAATACTTTTGGTCAAAATCAAATAACGGTAACGCAGGAGTAGGTTTAGTAATGAATAAAAAAATAAAGACGCGGATAAGCTACTACGAACAGCACAGTGAACGCATTATTGTAGCCATAGACACAAAGCCCATGCCTACCACAGTAGTTCAAGTTTATGTGCCAACTAGCTCCGCAGATGATGAAGAGATTGAAGAAATGTACGATAGGATAAAAGAAATTATTCAGATTGTGAAGGGAGACGAAAATTTAATAGTCATGGGTGACTGGAATTCGAGTGTAGGAAAAGGGAGAGAAGGAAACGTAGTAGGTGAATGTGGATTGGGGCTGAGAAATGAAAGAGGAAGCCGCCTGGTAGAATTTTGCACAGAGCACAACTTAATCATAACTAACACTTGGTTTAAGAATCATGATAGAAGGTTGTATACATGGAAGAACCCTGGAGATACTAAAAGGTATCAGATAGATTATATAGTGGTAAGACAGAGATTTAGGAACCAGGTTTTAAATTGTAAGACATTTCCAGGGGCAGATGTGGACTCTGACCACAGTCTATTGGTTATGAACTGTAGATTAAAACTGAAGAAACTGCAAAAATGTGGGAATTTAAGGAGATGGGACCTGGATAAACTGAAAGAACCAGAGATTGTACAGAGTTTCAGGGAGACCATAAAGGAACAATTGACAGGAATGGGGGAAAGAAATGCAGTAGAATAATAATGGGTAGCTTTGAGGGATGAAGTAGTGAAGGCAGCAGAGGATCAAGTAGGTAAAAAGACGAGGGCTAGTAGAAATCCTTGGGTAACAGAAGAAATATTGAATTTAATTGATGAAATGAGAAAATGTAAAAGTGCAGTAAGTGAAGCAGGCGAAAAGGAACACAAACGTCTCAAAAATGAGATTGACAGGAAGTGCAAAATGGCTAAGCAGGGATGGCTAGAGGATGAATGTAAGGATGTAGAGGCTTATCTCACTAGGGGTAAGATAGATACTGCCTACAGGAAAATTAAAGAGACCTTTGGTGATAAGAGAACCACTTATATGAACATCAAGAGCTCAGATGGAAACCCAGTTCTAAGCAAAAAGGGAAAGCAGAAAGGTGGAAGGAGTATATAGAGGGTCTATACAAGGGCGATGTACTTAAGAACAATATTATAGAAATGGAAGAGGATGTAGATGAAGATGAAATGGGAGATACGATACCGCGTGAAGAGTTTGACAGAGCACTGAAAGACCTGAGCCAAAACAAGGCCCCGGGAGTAGACAACATTCGATTAGAACTACTGACGACCTTGGGAGAGCCAGCCATGACAAAAGTGTTCCATCTGGTGACCAATATGTTATGAGACAGGCAAAATACCTTCAGACTTCAAGAAGAATATAATAATTCGAATCCCAAAGAAAGCAAATTTGAGAGGTGTGAAAATTACCGAACTATCAGTTTAATAAGTCATGGCTTCAAAATACTAACACGAAATCTTTACAAACGAGTGGAAAAACTGGTAAAAGCCGACCTCGGCGAAGATCAGTTTGGATTCCGTAGAAATGTTGGAACACGCAAGGCAGTACTGACACTACGACTTATCTTGGAAGATAGATTAAGGAAAGGCAAACCTACGTTTCTAGTATTTGTAGACTTAGAGAAAGTTTTTGACAAAGTTGACTGGAATATTCTCTTTCAAATTTTGAAGGTGGCAGGTGTAAAATACAGGGAGCGAAAGGCTATTTACAATTTGTACAGAAACCAGATGGCAGGTATAAGGGTCGAGGGGCATGATAGGGAAGCAGTGATTGAGAAGGGAGTGAGACAGGGTTGCCTATCCCCGATGTTATTTAATCTGTATATTGGGCAAGCAGTAAAGGAAACAAAAGACAAATTTGAAGTAAGAATTAAAATCCACGGAGAAGAAATAAAGACTTAGAAGTTTGCCGACGACGTCGTAATTGTATTAGAGACAGCAAAGGACCTGGAAGAACAGGTGAACGGAATGGACAGTCTTGAAAGGAGGACATAAGATGAGCATCAATAAAAACTAAACGAAGATAATGGAACGCAGTCCAATTAATTCAGGTGATGCTGAGGGAATTAAATTAAGAAATGAGACACTTAAAGTAGTCAATGATGATTTCGAGTATAGATTTAAGTGTCAGGAAGTCTTTGCTGAAAGTATTTGTATGGATTGTAGGAATGTGTCGAAGTGAAACATGGACGATAAGCAGTGTAGACAAGAAAGGAATAGAAGCTTTTGAAATGTGGTGCTACAGACGAATGTTGAAGATTAGGTGGGTAGATGGCGTAACTAATGAAGACGTACTGAATAGAATTGGGGAGAAGAGGAATTTGTGGCACAGCTTGACTAGAAGAAGGGATCGGTTGGTAGGACACGTTCTGAGGCATCAAGGGATCACCAGTTTAGTACTGGAGTGAAGCGTGGATGGTAAAATTCGTAGAAGGAAGCAAAGAGCGGAATATACTAAGCAGATTCAGAAGAATGCAGGTTTCAGTAGTTACTCGGCAATGAAGACGCTTGCACAGGATAGAGTAGCATGGAGAGCTGCATCAAACCAGTCTCTGGACTGAACACCACAACAACAAATGCTGTGCAGTCTGGTTAATGTTAGCAAATATGCATCTTAGAAAACCCTTCTTTTTAACAATATCGATTTTTCATGAAATTTATTGCTGAGGCATGCACGACTATGACGATATTCTGCAGACTGATTCTGAACAGTCGTTTCTGTAGGTGGCTGATTAGCATAAGTTGAACGAAGCGGTTCGAGATATTATTCTTCAAGAGAAGTTTCCATTATTTCACAACACTTTCACTTTCAAAAGGCGCTGACAACATACTAAGTGGTCAGTTTCTGAGCTGCCATTGTTTTATCAATAACAAATGTCAGCTTTTAAATAGCATCACTTCTCAATCTCCATCTAGTGGTACTTTGACAAAACTTTAGAGGCCAAACTCTTGCATAGATGCTAAATAACTGCTGGTACTGAATGACACGTGTACTAATTTTACCTGAATCTTATTAAATTCCCTTATTACATTCCTCTTTCTTCGGTTTACTTCCAGTGTGTACTCATCCTTAGACTGTTCATTCTATTCGACTTTCCTGCTCTAGGCATTTCTCTCACTTCAGCGTGAAGTTCTAATAGACGGTGCTGTGGTCCTTTTCTTGTCGTCAGTCTTCTGACTAGTTTGATGCGGCCCACAGCAAATTACTCTCTCATGCCAGTCTCTTAATCTCAGAGTAGCATATGCAACCTACATTATCAAATATTTGTTGGGTTGGTTCAAATGGCTCTGAGCACTATGGGACTTAACATCTATGGTCATCAGTCCCCTAGAACTTAGAACTACTTAAACCTAACTAACCTAAGGACATCACACAACACCCAGTCATCACGAGGCAGAGAAAATCCCTGACCCCGCCGGGAATCGAACCCAGGCGCGGGAAGCGAGAACGTTACCGCGCGACCACGAACTGCGGACAATATTTGTTGGGTATTCCAATCTCTGTTTCACCTACAGTTTTGATCCTCTACATCTCCCTTTACCACCATGGGGTGTTATTACCTCATTTCTTAACACATATCCTATCATCCTGTCCCTTCTTTTTCTTTTCTTCTGTTTGCGATATGTTCTTTTCATTGCCATTTCTGAAGCGAACCTCATCATTCCTCATCTTATGAGTGCACCTAATTTTCAACATCCTCCTAAAGCACCACATCACAAATACTTCAGTTCTGTTGTTTTCCAGTTGTCCCACAGTGTGGAATGATGTACTCCAGAAGTACTTCCTCAGAAATTTCCTCCTCGATTTAAGTCCTATGTTTGATACTAGTAGACTTCTCGTCTGCCCTGTTTGTCTGTGCTATCCTGCTTTCTATGTCCTTATTTCGTGTGCCGTATGTTATTTTGAGTCCAAGGTTGTACAATTCCTTAAACACGTCTTCTTCCTGGTTGCCAACCTGGATCATAAGTTTATCGCTGATATCATTTCTGCTAATCCTTACTACATTCCTCTTTCTTCGGTTTACTTCCAGTGTGTACTCATCCTTAGACTGTTCATTCCATTCGACGTTCCTGCATTTCTTTCACTGAGGACACCAATGACATCTACGAATGTAATCACTGATATCGTTTCACCCTGAATTTTAATTCCGTTCTTGAAGTAACTTTTATTTATTTTTATTTCTTATTTTCTTTATTTCTTTACTTTTCTTTATTACTTTTCTTTATTTCGGGTGTATAGATTGAATAGTAGAGGCGAAAGAGTGCATTCCTTCTTACAGCCTTTTTAACTCGAGCACTTTGTTCTTAAACTCCTATTCTCCTTTCTTTCCTTGGTTCTTGTGCAGATTGTGTACTATCGATCTTTCCCTATAGCTTATTCCTATTTTTCTCAGAATTTCGTACATCTTGCCCAGTTTCATACTATCGCACGTTTTTTATAAGTCGACAGATATTATGAACGTGACTTGATTTTTCTTAAGTCTCGCTTCCAATATCAACCGTAACGTCAGAACTACCTCTCTGGTGCCTTTAGCTCTTCTAAAGCCAAAAAAAAAAAAACGCCATCTAACAGAACCTCAGTTGTCTCTACGGTAGTACCGTGTCACAAATCTTGCTGACTGTCGTTTGGATCCCAGCTGTAGCATCTTAGCATCGCTGTCGCCTCGCTGCGCCGGCCTGATGTTCCACACCTATCGGAAGCGACGCATTCCTTCCGTGTTTGCTCATCGTACGCTGAGAGGCGTCTTCCAGTAACAGGTGCGGCGTTAGACTGCTGTCGTAAGGTACCCGGTGGTAACGGACAAGCAGCAGACTGAACGCTGATGTTAGATGTTTGTACTATCAGTACGAGTGTCACACTGTTTTAACACTTACGGGTTCCATTTGAAACTAATATTTGCAATTAAATCTACGAAATTCTTCTTATTACTCCTACTTTATAGACAATAGCTACAAACATGGTAGCGACATTCGACACGACCAGCCGCGCATTTATGAACGACTGTAACATGATACAAGATGAACACTATTATTAAACAGATATGCAAGAGATCTGTCCAGTCCACCACTCGGCTGACAGGTGTTTACAGAGGTGTTGTTTTAAACCACAAAGTATATCCCTTCAATTGACGTCAACGTCGGCGAATTAGTTTTGGATTACAACAAAAGTGACGTATTTGTGTAAACATTTCAGAATGTGTCGAAGTTTAATATGTAGAAGTGTAAGTAGAATTACCAGGAGCGTCTTGAAATAGGTAAGACTATGTAGCACATACTGTGTGGCGTCCTACAAGATCTGAGCGCTTAAAGCGTGCGGATGTAGATGGTTTTACTCTTTTGCTGTACACGTGGCAAGCGCCGTATCGACGACATGCCTGCTCCACGAGTCTGTTCCATTTTATACTGTCGGGTACGTTGCTTGTCAATTTGGAGGTGTCATCCTAACTGGGCTGCCACGTATGTTGTCTCGCCGCTTAATTCTGAGTCTTCTTCTTCCTCCTGTAGCAGCTATTATCCTAGAGACTGCCTTTATAAATAGTCTATTCTCCGGCGTTCTTGCTATATGATCAGACAAACTCACCCTTATGTTCTTTAACACTTCGCTGACGTTACGACTTTTGTACAAATCCCATAGTTCATTTGTTCTTATTGTTCATTTCACGTTATTTTCATCGTTTGCAAACCCAAGAAACTTTTTTCCCGATATTAATGGTTTCCATCCATCTTTCTTTCTATATACACTGCTATGCAAAACTTAAAGACGAAAATAACTTTTGCATGATGTGTCATTGCCAAGTAACATATCTCCATGAAACTCGGACTATAGATACAAAGAACTGCTACAGTGCTGTACAGTACTGAAGGTAACTGAAAGAAATACGCAATAAGACGAACAGAAATGACACTTTTACTCAAAGACTATAATGACACTGAAGTTACCACGATACATCATCGGAAGGCGGGACATGATTCTTAATACGGCGTGCGCCGGCCTCTGTGGCCGAGCAGTTCTAGACGCTTCAGTCCGCAACCGCGCTGCTGCTACGGTCGCAGATTCGAATCTTGTCTCGGGCATGGACGTGTGTGATGTCCTTAGGTTAGTTAGGTTTAAGTAGTTCTAAGTCTAGGGGACTGATGACCTCGAAAGTTAAGTCCCATAGTGCTTAGAGCCATTTGAATTTAATAGGACGTGCAATCACGACGAAAGTCGATGCGTGCTCTGGAACCTGCAATACTTCTCTCCAACGCATCCCACAGTAGTTGAGAATGCAGTGAGACATCTCTGATGTGTGCAGAGGACGCTGATGGGATTTAAGTCACCGAAGCTCTCTCTTTCCAAGAGGTTTTCCGTCTCCGTTATGCGATGCAGTCGCGCGCTGTCGTCCATAACAATGAAGTCATGCCGAATGCATCCCTGAAAAGACGTCTGTGGGGAAGGAGAACAGTGTCACAATAACGTTGACTGGTGAGTGTAACATATTGCAAGATTTGGAGGTCAGTATATGGATGCAACATCATGTCTCCACACACGACACTACCTGGACCACGGAAACGACCACCTTCAAAAATGCTAGACGTGATGACGAGAGATGGGAGCACGTAATGCGCTTTGGTGGTTCAGGTGATATGGTACGGGGAGGCATAATTGCCATCTGTGTCCTCACCTACAAATCTTTGGACACTGGGGGCTTTCAAATAAATAAATGAGATGTTGTGTTGAATGAAATAGGGTGGCCCTCAACTACGTACCCTCTGACTCAGAGTTGCAATATTAAAAGTTTTGGCTGGTTTCGTTGTCTAGGGGCTTGGATACGTAGTTGCCGCATTACAGGCCAAATACTGCTGAGTCTACAGTATACGATAACAATACACGCGTGAATTGAATTGTCAAAGGTTTCTACCGCTCGGCTATTGAGAATTATGAATGTAACATATAAATTTATAAACGAACGATTGCAATTAAATAAAATCTGCAGGTACTATCTTAGCGACTTTAAATGATGAGTACGATAGCAGAAGTACTTTTGAGAATGCGGTATATTTCTGCAAGACACTTATTGCTGTCGATGGACCAGCAATTAAATAAAATAAAAGTTGAATAACAGGGAAACAATAGATTTCTACTTCATGTAATTAGTTATGAACAACAACATAGCTCGCGAGGTATTCACTTCTGAACGCATACTACGTCTTCACTGCAGAAATCTCACAAGAGCACAGGTCGGCACTCCGAAATATTTCTATCCTCCACGACCACGCGCAAACTGCTCCACTGTCCAAGTCTTTCCGCCAACTGACCCGAACACAGTGTCCAGCACCTCCCGTGTCCTGTGCCGTACCATCCAGAACCACCTTGTGTCCTCTCCCCTCTCCGGAAACGATGCTCCTCCCCAACCTCCATACGTCTCTCCTAGTAATGAGCGCTGTGATTGGCTAGAGCACTCCTTCCATGTCTCCAAGCCAACGCGCACTCACAAACATATTGAAACACATACAAAATACTGGTTTTACATTTAAATAACTTGAAATTAAATAAATATTCCTGTGGCTGGACCATAAACACGCTCTAACACACATTATTAAATACATAAACAAATTAAATAAACATATATATAAATATATTGAAAATCTGACTACACCATAAGAATAGTTGTGCATATAATGGTAATGTACATGTTTCTTTTTGAGGTATCATGATTCATCTGGCTACTATTAATTTCTATACGAACTGTGAAATGTCTGCCATTAAGGTTTCACAAAGTCCGCCATCTTTGGCGCTCCCAGCGTGTCTCCTTCATCGACACAGCGTCACAATGGAATTCCCAGCCACACGGCTGGACCATGGACTGGGGCTACCCCCCTCGTCCGGCTAAAGTTCGTGCTCCTTCTCCTTGTGCTTCTTTTCAGGGGTGAATTAAGACCTGACTTTATTTTGTGGCTGCCAGTGCGCGATCGCTTCGAAATGCAGTGGTGGAGGAGCTCTTGGAACAAGAGAATATTAGGCGAACGCACTGGCCTGCCCATTCCCAGGACTTACGCCCCTTCGAGCGGGTGTGGCATGCACTGGGGAGATGTACTGCAACACATCCACACGCACCAACTGCCAATCATTCTGATGGATGGATGGGACTCCCTACCACAAGAACTCCTTAGGAACCTTCTGATGGATGGATGGGACTTCCTACCACAAGAACTCCTTGCGAACCTTGTGACAAACGTGGGGGCAAGACTTTATTGAGAGTCAATTCCCGACTTTTCTAATATTCAGGGGACCAACACGAATCGTGCTGACTTCGGATTAATTATTGCGAAACGGGTGCGCCAATTTCTGGCTGAGTTATTTCATTTAGACCACTGAATACCCATGCTTCTTGATTAAGTTCCACATCTACATCTACACTTATACCCTGCAAATGACACTTAAGTGTCTGGCAGAGTGTTCATCTAACCACCTTCACAGTTCTCTACCATTTCAAACTCGTATAGCGTGCGGAAAGAACGAACACCTATATCTTTCCGTACGAGCTCTGATTTCCCTTATTTTATCATGGTGATCGTTTCTGCCTATGTAGAAAGGCGTCAACAAAATATTTTCGCATTCGGAGGAGAAACTTGGTGATTGGAATTGCGTGAGAAGATTGCTCCGCAACGAAAAACGCTTTTGTTTAAATGATGTCCATCCCAAATCTTGTATCATTTCAGTGACACTATCTCCCCTATTTCGCAATAATACCAAGCGTGCTGTCCTTCTTTGAACATTTTCGATGTACTCCGTCAATTGTGTCTGATAAGGATCCCACACCACGCAGCAGTATTCTAAAAGAGGACGGACAAGCGCAGTATAGGCAGTCTCATTAGCAGAGCTGTTACAATACCTAAGTGTCCTGCCAAAGTCTTTGGTTAGCCTTCCCCACAACGTTTTCTATGTGTTCCTTCCAATTTAAGTTGTTCGTAATTGTAATTCCTAGGTATTTAGTTAAATTTGCAGCCTTTACATTTCGTGTAACCGACGTTCAACGGATTCCTTTTAGCACTAATATGTACGACCTCACACTTTTCCTTATTGAGGGTCAGTTGCCAATTTTCGCACCATACAGATATCTTTTCTAAATCGTTCTGAATTTGTTTTGATCTTCTGATGACTATACAAGTCGATGTACAAACAACCTAAGAAGGCTGCTCACATTGTCTCCCAAATCCTTTTTTATAGATAATGAACAGCAAAGGGTCCATAACACTGCCTTGGGGGACACCAGAAATCACTTCTGTTTTGCTCGATGTCTTTCCGTCAATTACTACGAACTGTGATCTCTCTCACAGGAAATCACGAATCCAGTTACATAATTGACACGATATTCCACAAGCACGCATTTTCACTACGAGCCGCTTGTGTGGTTCAGTGTCAAAAGTTTTCCGGAAATCCTGAAATGCGGAATCAATATAAAATCCCTTGTCAATAGCAGCCCTCAACACTTCATGCGAATAAAGAGCTGGTTGTGTTTCACAAGGACGATGTTTTCTAAATCCGTGTTGACTGTGTGTCAATAGACCGTTTCCTTCGAGGTAATTCATAACGTTCGATCACAATATATGTTCCAAAGTCCTACTACATAGCGACGTTAATGATATGGACCTGAAATTTAGTGAATTACTCCTACTACCTTTCTTGAATACTGGTTGACCTGTGCAACATTACAGTTGCCTGCCCATTTGTTCTAGTTCAGGTCATAAGACCGCCCTCATCCCGTCTTCCGACTGCAAATTAGGTACATTATGGGCAGAGCATGAGCAGTTTGTATTACTCGCTACTAAAGGAATGTTTCTACCTTGTAAGTAAACAACCGATTTTGGCTTGTAGTCCACAGGTTGGGTGTCCTTTTTGTGATATTACGCCAATGTAAAACGACCCCTCCTCGTAGGGCGGGACATCGAAATGTGTTTCGGCCCGCAGGCACTATCAAAGTCTTCAGCCGGGCAACATTCGCCACCAGCGTCGCCAGCTGATCCTCTTGCAATGGCCATTTTGTTTCGTTTTCAGTATCTATGGAGTGAGGAGGTTAGGGGAACAAATACTTGTTCCAGGGTGCGTGCAGTGCGGCGATTCAGAGTCGAAAACCTGATTTAAACACGCCTCTCCTCTTGTGTATGCTAGGGGTCCATCAGTGGCAAATCTGAGTTTTGTTTACGCAGTGGTGCCTTGAGATTAAACGGCGCCGCGATGCTCTTTACTCAAGTTTATCTTCTTCGGTAGAGGACACCTAGTCAGTCATGCTTTGAACAGTTCGGTGCGAGAGGCAGCCTTTGAGTCTCCATAGGCGCTTCCTCAACCGTTCCTCAAGGTGTCTTTCAGATGCTGTAAATGCTACACCAAAAGAATGCTCACGCAATGCCTACTCGTATTAGATTGGTGCATAAATTCGTAGCATTTTCTCATAAGATTAATAAACACAACAGACAGAAATAACAGAGACATTATTCATCAGTAATACGTGGTGTTCAGAAAGTCTCTCCGCAGTGCCGTACGATTGTTAGCCGCTCGTGCCGTATGCCGCAGTGAATATACCGAAATGAAATTCAGTGAAATACAAGTTATTAATTTATTGAATATTCATTTTTACTTACAGATTTTCATATTAAATGTTGAAAGTGATCCCCCCCTTTTTTTAGTTGAATACACAATTCAATACGTCTAATCATGTTTCCAAATACAAGCTGTAACATCTGTAACAGAAGCAGTGAAAGTGGATATTGCAATTTTCAATTCACCGATGGGTTTTTGGACGATTTTTATAGACAGTTGCTTTCGCTGCACCCTAGAAGTAAAAGTCCGGTGGTGTCAGGTCAGGCGATCGTGGATTCAAAATGGTTCAAATGGCTCTGAGCACTATGGGACTTAACTACTACGGTCATCAGTCCCCTAGAACTTAGAACTACTTAAACCTAACTAACCTAAGGACAGCACACAACACCCAGCCATCACGAGGCAGAGAAAATCCCTGACCCCGCCGGGAATCGAACCCGGGAACTCGGGCGTGGGAAGCGAGAACGCTACCGCACGACCACGAGATGCGGGCGCGATCGTGGAGTCCAAAGTACCTGTGAAATTATGCGATCACCAAAAACATCAGCAAGCAATGACATTGAAACGCGAGCTGTATGCGTGGTTGCACCATCTTGTCGAAAATAAACGTTCAGTATTTCATTTAACACAAGTTCTCCTATGAACGGGTACAGAATATCACTGCAGTATCATTGTGCGTTTATTGTTTCGTTGTAATATATGGGACCCACAATCCGACGTCAAGAAATTGCGTTCCAAACTCCTATTTTCACAGAATGAAGCAGTTCCTCATGACTACATAATGGATTTTAAGTACTCCACATACGAGAATTTTGCGAGTTCATGTACCCGGTTAAATGAAACCACGCCATATCAGTGAAAAATGTTTCATTAAGAATGTTGTTGTTGTTGTGGTCTTCAGTACTGAGACTGGTTTGATGCAGCTCCCTATGCTACCCTATCCTGTGCAAGCTTCTTCACCTCCCAGTACTTACTGCAACCTACATCCTTCTGAATCTGCTTAGTGTATTCATCTTTTGGTCTCCCTCCACATTGCCCTCCAATACTAAATTGGTGATCCCTTGATGCCTCAGAACATGTCCTACCAACTGATCCCTTCTTCTAGTCAAGTTGTGCCACAAACTCCTCTTCTCCCCAATCCTATTCAGTACCTCCTCATTAGTTATGTGATCTACTCATCTAATCTTCAGCATTCATCTGTAGCACCACACTTCGAAAGTTTCTATTCTCTTCTTGACCAAACTATTTATCGTCCACATTTCACTTCCATACATGGCCACACTCCACACAAATACTTTCAAAAACGACTTCGTGACACTTAAATCTATACTCGATGTTAACAAATTTCTCTTCTTCAGAAACGCTTTCCTTGCCATTGCCAGTCTACATTTTATATCTTCTCTACTTCGACCATCATCAGTTATTTTACTCCCCAAATAGCAAAACTCCTTTACTACTTTAAGTGTCTCATTTCCTAATCTAATTCCCTCAGCATCACCCGACTTAATTCGACTACATTCCATTATCCTCGTTTTGCTTTTGTTGATGTTCATCTTATATCCTTCTTTCAAGACACTGTCCATTTCATTAAGAATATCCCTTCCATTTGCATATCCCTTCCATTTTGTTGAACGAAATTTTTTAACCATTGACAATAGTGAAGTCTCTTGCCATGATCAGTATTTTTCAGTTCTTGCACGACTGTCACTTTGTATGTGAAAAGTTCTAAGTTTTTCCTTACAGCTGTGTGGGCCATTCCGACACTAACATCGATTTCGTGGGCGAGTTTTCTTACTGCTTTTTCGGACTCATGAACATTTTATCGGAAATATCGAGTAGTTTATCCTCAGACAAAACGCTAGGACGACCACTTCTCGGTGCATCTGTCACTGTACCCGTACTTCGAAATTTGTTAATCAAATCTCGCACACAGCCGGCCGAAGTGGCCGTGCGGTTCCTTGCGCTGCAGTCTGGAACCGCGAGACCGCTACGGTCGCAGGTTCGAATTCTGTCTCGGGCATGGATGTGTGTGATGTCCTTAGGTTAATTAGGTTTAAGTAGTTCTAAGTTCTAGGGGACTAATGACCTCAGAAGTTGAGTTCCATAGTGCTCAGAGCCATTTGAACCATTTTTGAAATCTCGCACAGTATCGCGATGTGGGAGTGTTGTCTCTGGAAAAACTGAATTAAATGTTTGACGAACTGAAATTGTGTATTTATCGCCAGCTTTGAACACTTGTTCGACTAAAACCACACGTTCTTCAATGGTTAGCATTTTAACAGTGACAAAAACGACACAAACGAACAGAGGAACTAAACTTAAAAGTTGACGTCAACACGTAACGACACACACCAACGATACTACTGACGCTGGCTGAGATAAACGATACAGTGGAATGTTGGGAGAGTCCACCTGAAGGGAAGTAACACAGGCAGGCGAACAATCATACGGCACGCACGGCTAACACACGACACTGCGGAGAGACTTTTTGAACACCCCGTATTTTCTCCTTCACTATTCACTATAGTCTGTCAATGCTGTGGTAACTTTTCGAGTCCGCGAGCAATGTTCGGAGAGTGTCTTCATCCGGAAAGGAAGTTTCTTGAAGGTTGTTCGACAGAGAGCGGAAATGGTGAAAATATGAGGGCACTAGAACAAATGAATAAGGTGGGTGCGGAATGACTTCTCAACCCAAATCCTGTATATTGTTTTTTGCAAGTCTAGCAGAATGCGGACGGGCGTTATCGTTGAGTACCATCACTTCACGCACATCTTCCCTGTCGGTTATTCTTGGATTGCCTCTGCAAAATGTCTCAGTAGTTGGCAACAAATGTCAACAGCGATGGTTACACCCCGGGAAAACGATTCGTAGTATACCACACCCTCGCTGTCACACCAGATGCATACGGTAACATTTTCTTTTGTGGAAGTGCGCAGGTACTTGTACAGGGAATTGCTGCTTTTCCTTATGTTAGTACACTACTGGCCATTAAAATTGCTACACCAAAAAGAAATGCAGATGATAAACGGGTATTCATTGGACAAATATATTATACCTGAACTGACATGTGATTACATTTTCACGCAATTTGGGTGCATAGATCCTGAGAAATCAGTACCCAGAACAACCACCTCTGGCCGTAATAACGGCCTTGATACGCCTGGGCATTGAGTCAAACACAGCTTGGATGGCATGTACATGTACAGCTGCCCACGCAGGTTCAACAAGATACCATAGTTCATCAAGGGTAGTGACTGGCGTATTGTGACGAGCCAGTTGCGCGGCCACCAGTGACCAGAAGTTTTCAGTTGGTGAGAGATCGGGAGAATGTGCTGGCCAGGGCAGCAGTTGAACATTTTCTGTATCCAGAAAGGCCCGTACAGGACCTGCAACATGCGGTTGTGCATTATCCTGCTGAAATGTAGGGTTTCGCAGAGATCGAATGAAGGGTAGAGCCACGGGTCATAACACATCTAAAATGTAACGTCCACTGTTCAAAGTGCCGTCAGTGCGAACAAGAGGTGACCGAGACGTGTAACCAATGGCACCCCATTCCATCACGCCGGGAGATACGCCAGTATGGCGATGACGAATACACGCTTCCAATGTGCGTTCACCGCGATGTCGCCAAACATGGATGCGACCATCATGATGCTGTAAACAGAACCTGGATTCATCCGAAAAAATGACGTTTTGCCATTCGTGCACCCAGGTTCGTCATTGAGTACACCATCGCAGGCGTTCCTGTCTGTGATGCAGCGTGGAGGGTAACCGCAGCCATAGTCTCCGAGCTGATAGTCCATGCTGCTGCAAACGTCGTCGAACTGTTCGTGAAGATGGTTGTTGTCTTGCAAACGTCCCCATCTGTTCTCAGGGATCGAGACGTCGCTGCACGATCCGTTACAGCCATGCGGATAAGATGCCTGTCATCTCGACTGCTAGTGATACGAGGCCGTTGGGATCCAGCACGGCGTTCCGTATTACCCTCCTGAACCCACCGATTCCATATTCTGCTAACAGTCATTGGATCTCGACCAACGCGAGCAGCAATGTCGCGATACGATTTCACCAGGCAACGCCAGTCAACTGCTGTTTGTGTATGAGAAATCGCAGCATCTTCTTCCTGTCGGTTAAATTTCGCATCTGTAGCACGTCATCTTCGTGGTGTAGCAATTTTAATGGTGAGTAGTGTATAAAGACACCATTGAACGTCACAAGCATCGATACAGGGTAGGAATGCTCGGTGTTGTTCACGAGCTAATGGATGACGAGCAAGCAGACATGCACATATGGCTACCCGCTGATTTTAATGATTTTGACTTATAGCACGGCCAACCGGAGTGGCAGAGCGGTTCTAGGCGCTACAGTCTTGAACCACGCGGCCGCTACGGTCGCAAGTTCGAATTCTGTCTCGGGCATGGATGTGTGATGTCCTTAGGTTAGTTAGGTTTAAGTAGTTCTAAGTTCTAGGGGACTGATGACCTCAAATGTTAAGTCCCATAGTGCTCAGAGCAATTTGAACCATTTGAACTTACAGCACGCAGCACCCATAAATCCGATTTTTTAACCTTCGGCATAGTAAGTAAATGTCGCAAGATGGTCGAATAATCACATTTAATCACATCTGCCAGAGTTCGAGTACACTGACGTGGATTATTCTGGATTAATGCGTTTAAACGATCTTCATCAAACTCCCAATATCTTCCTGAACGTGGAGAGTCACTAATGTCAAAACGATCCTCCTTAAAACGAAAAATAATTTTTTTTTGCTGTGCTCTGTCCAGTGGCATTATCCCCATACAAGCGCAAATGTTTTTGACTGCCTCCGCTGTTGCTACTCCTCTATTGAACTCATAAAAAAGAATATGTTGGAAAAGTTCCCATTTCTCTACTTGACGCCAGCCGTTGTGGCCGAACGGTTCTAGGCGCTTCAGTCCGGAACCGCGCTGCTACTGCGGTCGCAGGTTCGAATCCTGCCTCGGGCATGGATGTGTGTGATGCCCTTCGGTTAGTTAAGTTTAAGTAGTTCTAAGTGTTGGGGACTGATGACCTCAGATGTTAAGTCCCATAGTGCTTAGAGCCATTTTTTCTCTACCTGACATTTCATTTCCTAGCGTCCACAGCTCCACTCAGTATCTCCACATGATAAAATGAAAATATGTAAACTCAAATAGAAACCGTGAGATACAAATAGAAGATGACAATCGATAAATAATGCCATAGCAACCGAAGTACTAACATGAGAAACAAAATGGCCACGAACTTATGCACCAACCAAATATTTTGTCAAAAATTCTGACTGGTTGAGTTTCAGAGGCTTAGAATGCAGGTACAGCGTGACAAGCTGTCTCCACGTAATTCTAGTAAAGAACAAGCTGTCCCTTTACGTTTGGTAACGTTCCACTGGCCACTCTCAATATAGAGGAGGGCATCGGTGGGTTGATTCTACGTCGTCTGAGGGAAAGGCCAGTAGTTGCACAAGTTTGAATGACTAAAACACGCTTACACATTTTCTTATGGGGAGACTAAGTGGAGCACATGGGCAAGATAGGAAGATTATCGTAGTGATAGTTTCGCAGGGGAGTAGACTTCCATTCTGGAGAAAAAACATACTTCCACATCCTGGTACTTCCAGACTTCGTGCGGTTTCCGATGGGTGCCAATGCCGACTTCATATCATGACACAGACTTTTCGGTTAGTAAGCGCTGCTATGTTAGATAAGGCGTTAGGTGAACAGAAAGACGTTGTTGGTTCTGAGAGAACTATATAGAGACGTACATGTTTTTGCCTCTTTCCTGTCAGTTTTACAGCTCACTTTCTCTTGACTAACAAATGGAATAGGGATCAGTGAATCGTGTCAATGTGTGCTATTCAAAAGACTGCTCATGCACTGGTGTTTGGGTGGTGTTGACCCCTTTATTTCACTTTGATGTGATTTAATGATCCATGAATTTTTTTTGTTTTGGTACCACTGGTACGCGCAAATCTTTTGATTAAGTTTATTAGAGGTGATGTCCTTCAATTATTTCCTCACTAGTTTTTTCACTGCGGCCTACTCACAAGTGTACCTAGAATCTATTGTGCGAGAGATCGCTAAAGGATATTTGCTAACTATTTTGTTTCCTTTTCTATGTATCAATTCTATGTAAAATACTTATTCCATTTGTATTGATATGGTAAATATTAAATGATCAATCATTATTGACCTACAGTTTCGTCTGCATAGGTGGACTGTTTCTGCCCTTTATCATCTAATGATTTTTGCAACATGAGCAGCTTCCATTTGTATATGCTCACCCTGTCAGGACACCATCATCATTAGTGTAGATTATTTGTGCATTACTCACCCTCTCAGGAACACATATTTGGAAGAATTTCTGAATATTGCTCACCATGTCAAGATCAATCAGCAGCAGAATATTTGAAAGTATCTTTGACTAAAAGTGTATTTCTGTTCGTCTGTGTATTTCTTTCAGTTACTTTCTGTTCTGTATTGTTCTTTGTGCGTATGGTCCAAGGTTCATCGAGCTACATACTTGGCAGTGACGCATCACGAACACCAGTGTGTTAATGCCTCTCATCCATATCATATTGTTGGTAAGATAGCTGACTGATAAGGGTGATTTTTTGATTTTTGAAGTTAGTGTAACGTTCCTTAAGATCTTGATAAAGCGGTAAGGTGTTGTGATAGCTGTTGCTAAACGGGCATCTACACTCCTGGAAATGGAAAAAAGAACACATTGACACCGGTGTGTCAGACCCACCATACTTGCTCCGGACACTGCGAGAGGGCTGTACAAGCAATGATCACACGCACGGCACAGCGGACACACCAGGAACCGCGGTGTTGGCCGTCGAATGGCGCTAGCAGCGCAGCATTTGTGCACCGCCGCCGTCAGTGTCAGCCAGTTTGCCGTGGCATACAGAGCTCCATCGCAGTCTTTAACACTGGTAGCATGCCGCGACAGCGTGGACGTGAACCGTATGTGCAGTTGACGGACTTCGAGCGAGGGCGTATAGTGGGCATGCGGGAGGCCGGGTGGACGTACCGCCGAATTGCTCAACACGTGGGGCGTGAGGTCTCCACAGTACATCGATGTTGTCGCCAGTGGTCGGCGGAAGGTGCACGTGCCCGTCGACCTGGGACCGGACCGCAGCGACGCACGGATGCACGCCAAGACCGTAGGATCCTACGCAGTGCCGTAGGGGACCGCACCGCCACTTCCCAGCAAATTAGGGACACTGTTGCTCCTGGGGTATCGACGAGGACCATTCGCAACCGTCTCCATGAAGCTGGGCTACGGTCCCGCACACCGTTAGGCCGTCTTCCGCTCACGCCCCAACGTCGTGCAGCCCGCCTCCAGTGGTGTCGCGACAGGCGTGAATGGAGGGACGAATGGAGACGTGTCGTCTTCAGCGATGAGAGTCGCTTCTGCCTTGGTGCCAACGATGGTCGTATGCGTGTTTGGCGCCGTGCAGGTGAGCGCCACAATCAGGACTGCATACGACCGAGGCACACAGGGCCAACACCCGGCATCATGGTGTGAGGAGCGATCTCCTACACTGGCCGTACACCACTGGTGATCGTCGAGGGGACACTGAATTGTGCATGGTACATCCAAACCGTCATCGAACCCATCGTTCTACCATTCCTAGACCGGCAAGGGAACTTGCTGTTCCAACAGGACAATGCACGTCCGCATGTATCCCGTGCCACCCAACGTGCTCTAGAAGGTGTAAGTCAACTACCCTGGCCAGCAAGATCTCCGGATCTGTCCCCCATTGAGCATGTTTGGGACTGGATGAAGCGTCGTCTCACGCGGTCTGCACGTCCAGCACGAACGCTGGTCCAACTGAGGCGCCAGGTGGACATGGCATGGCAAGCCGTTCCACAGGACTACATCCAGCATCTCTACGATCGTCTCCATGGGAGAATAGCAGCCTGCATTGCTGCGAAAGGTGGATATACACTGTACTAGTGCCAACATTGTGCATGCTCTGTTGCCTGTGTCTATGTGCCTGTGGTTCTGACAGTGTGATCATGTGATGTATCTGACCCCAGGAATGTGTCAATAAAGTTTCCCCTTCCTGGGACAATGAATTCACGGTGTTCTTATTTCAATTTCCAGGAGTGTATTTTTATATTCATCCTGTTGCGTCATGTATTCTTTATTTAAAAAAAAAAACTCCCAAGGTACTTGAAGCGATCAGCTGTCTTTCAAATGACACCATGTGCAATTTAAGCTGCATACGTTCGCATTTTCTTACTTGCAGTAAAATATTCTGTCTTCTCTTCACTAACACTTCATTCTGTTTCCTCAGTATTTTTGTAGTAGTTTTGCGTCATTCTTTTAAATTCTGTTTTTGAAGTACTCATTAATTCCACATGATCCGCATAGGAAAGTCTAGCAATGTTACCACGCTGCAGGTGATTCCTTGTGGATTACTCGTAGTAAAATCTCTATCGATCATCTATAAGACGACGTTAAGTAGCAAACGTGAAATGGCGTCGCACTGTTCCAGTCCAGTGCATACCTTAATACTTTGTTTCTCCTACCGGCGTCTTTATACGGAATGATGTTTTGTGTTTACATCTTTTAAGTCATCTAACCTGAGGATATTTCAGGTTCCCACATTATGGTTAGGAGTATCTGCTGGTGCATCCCATCACGGGCCTTTTTGAAACAGTATGTGGACATCTACACTGAATTATCACGCTTTCTCATTAAATTGCCTAAGGTTGAGTAAATTATCTAATATCTGTTTCTGCGTAAAAGCGCATTGGTAGTTCCCAGTTTGTTCTTTAGTTACGGGCAACAGCCTGTTTAAGTGTCGAATCGACAGTTGTCTACAAGCGACATCAAGTAACCCCTCCCTTATATTAAGTTTATTTTTTATTAAATTTGAGATGACTTAGGACAGTGACTCATACACGACCAAGTACAAAATTTAGAAACGCGAGACGAAAACTAAAGGTACTTTACATATAGGATATAAATATCTGATATGATTAAAATTAATATCTATATACTTTGATATTATGCTCACGAAGACATAGAACATTGTGTAATTCAGATTTAATCATTAAGTACCCAAATTATAGAACCTATCACGGAGGAAATACTAACTTCGAGCATTATTAAAGCTCCCTTTTACAAAGTCCAGTGAGTTTAGAAATGCATTTGATAGTTTAAAGAACTTAGAACAAGTCGAATTGAAAGTAATATATTATTTTGAGTTTTTCGTGTAGTGTTTCACCCTTAGTTTTTTCATATTTAATGTACACTAATAAAAATGTAGGACAGCTCTTCAGCTGTACAGTAACCGCTGTTCGGGGTGTGTATTAACTCCAACAGGTGTTTTGTGTTGTTGGAGCGCTGTGGCTTGCTCTTAACGTATTATCGCTCTCCTTTCGCTTAAGATCAAAGTTAAGAAACTAGGATGTATGCGCTGCTACATAACACTGTATCACGTTCCCTCGCAGTTAATGTCCTCATTACATAGCGCTGACCACTCTGCCTTCACCTTAACTTCAAGCTGCCGATCGTAATCACAGCACGCCAGATATTTTATTGTGAATGCGAGATGCTGCGCGCATTTGGCATGCTGCTCTGCGTGTACTTTGCCCCTAATGGCTACGTGACTCACTACCCACTGTAAACAGACCTATGTTTAGAGAGCTTTCGGTCTCGTAAGGTGTGTAAGGATGTGCCGCTAGATTGTTTGCTTTCCGAAGCTGCTCTTGCAAGCGCAATGTGGGACACCCCGACGGAGGAACACCAGTATGTTTATGGGAGAGATAGAACGTGAAACAGTGGTGCACATGGAGACATTAGGATCTCAACTCTTTCATCATCCATTACATTCCTTTCATATGCCGCTGACCAGTAGATCTAGATGATATGTCAAGAGAACCCGTTTAGCCTCAAGTGCGATGTATGTGACTACTTACAACATAAAAAAGGCGTTCATGTCGGTCATCCATTAAACGCATACATTACCAGTAAGAGAAAATTGGATGAATACTGCATTATTCGAATATCTGAATACTTCACCTGCCCTCAGGTATCTCTCGTCATATAATTAAGTGGCCGTAATAAGTAAATAACGATCTGAGTAGATTATCTCACCAGGAAACTGATGAGGTATCCGTCACTGATAGAAAGAACTCTGAACTGCTTTGCTAGTGTTGTTATTACTGTCTTGAGATATTGTGCAGTTATCTAATCAACGTTTAGTCGGATATGAAAGCAGGAAAACCAATTTATATAATTTCTTTGTCTGATCTCTGTACCTGCATTTGCTTTTAACTTTGCAGTTAATTCACTACAACTTTCCATATATACACTCCTGGAAATTGAAATAAGAACACCGTGAATTCATTGTCCCAGGAAGGGGAAACTTTATTGACACATTCCTAGGGTCAGATACATCACATGATCACACTGACGGAACCACAGGCACATAGACACAGGCAACAGAGCATGCACAATGTCGGCACTAGTACAGTGTATATCCACCTTTCGCAGCAATGCAGGCTGCTATTCTCCCATGGAGACGATCGTAGAGATGCTGGATGTAGTCCTGTGGAACGGCATGCCATGCCATTTCCACCTGGCGCCTCAGTTGGACCAGCGTTCGTGCTGGACGTGCAGACCGCGTGAGACGACGCTTCATCCAGTCCCAAACATGCTCAATGGGGGACAGATCCGGAGATCTTGCTGGCCAGGGTAGTTGACTTACACCTTCTAGAGCACGTTGGGTGGCACGGGATACATGCGGACGTGCATAGTCCTGTTGGAACAGCAAGTTCCCTTGCCGGTCTAGGAATGGTAGAACGATGGGTTCGATGACGGTTTGGATGTACCGTGCACTATTCAGTGTCACCTCGACGATCACCAGTGGTGTACGGCCAGTGTAGGAGATCGCTCCTCACACCATGATGCCGGGTGTTGGCCCTGTGTGCCTCGGTCGTATGCAGTCCTGATTGTGGCGCTCACCTGCACGGCGCCAAACACGCATACGACCATCATTGGCACCAAGGCAGAAGCGACTCTCATCGCTGAAGACGACACGTCTCCATTCGTCCCTCCATTCACGCCTGTCGCGACACCACTGGAGGCGGGCTGCACGATGTTGGGGCGGGAGCGGAAGACGGCCTAACGGTGTGCGGGACCGTAGCCCAGCTTCATGGAGACGGTTGCGAATGGTCCTCGCCGATACCCCAGGAGCAACAGTGTCCCTAATTTGCTGGGAAGTGGCGGTGCGGTCCCCTACGGCACTGCGTAGGATCCTACGGTCTTGGCGTGCATCCGTGCGTCGCTGCGGTCCGGTCCCAGGTCGACGGGCACGTGCACCTTCCGCCGACCACTGGCGACAACATCGATGTACTGTGGAGACCTCACGCCCCACGTGTTGAGCAATTCGGCGGTACGTCCACCCGGCCTCCCGCATGCCCACTATACGCCCTCGCTCAAAGTCCGTCAACTGCACATACGGTTCACGTCCACGCTGTCGCGGCATGCTACCAGTGTTAAAGACTGCGATGGAGCTCCGTATGCCACGGCAAACTGGCTGACACTGACGGCGGCGGTGCACAAATGCTGCGCAGCTAGCGCCATTCGACGGCCAACACCGCGGTTCCTGGTGTGTCCGCTGTGCCGTGCGTGTGATCATTGCTTGTACAGCCCTCTCGCAGTGTCCGGAGCAAGTATGGTGGGTCTGACACACCGGTTCTTTTTTCCATTTCCAGGAGTGTAATTATGCGTCAGCAGCGTCCATGTGTATGGTGGGAATCAGCAGTTACTTAAAGAAGCCTGGTTCGGTAGGAACATCAAGGCACGTTCCTGAATAAGGTGACTTAGCATTTGTGTGCCTAAGTGCGGAAGGATTGACTGCCCGGGCGTCTGGAGGAGAAATGGGGTTTGTTAGAGCGATAAGGAGACTCAAAGAGACTGTCTCTTGCGGAACGAAAGTCAGTGTCAGTTCGCCCTGTCACCGATTAAAAAGGTAGCTGTGGGTTTAGCTTTGCCGCGCGGTATTAGCCGAGCGGTCTAACGCGCTGAAGTCGTGGACTGCTCCCGGCGGAGGTTCGAGTCCTCCCTCGGGCATGGATGTGTGCGTTTGTCCTTAGGATAATTTAGGTTAAGTAGTGTGTAAGCTTAGGGACTGATGACCTTAGCAGTTAAGTCCCATAAGATTTCACACACATTTTTGTGGGTTTAGCTTTCAAACACGACTGAAGAAGCCACACACGAAATGGCATATGGATGATGTTATTCAATACGACACAAAAATTGTTATCTTAAACTGCATTATGTTTCACGAACTCTTTTTATTTCCTTTACAGACTGTTGTGGCTCAGTAATAAATCCAATCTTCACATTTAAAGCCGTATCGACTGGAAGTGTCGCCTTGGAAGATCCAGTTTCATGGGCAACCCGTACGCCACCTGCACCACTGACTGAGCATGGTCAAACAAAATGATTCCATTGACCTTATTTTTTCAGAATTTTTCTGGAACATACCGAAAATGATGATATCACCATCCAGATTAGCACAGAATGTGCACCAAGCTTCGCAGCTGGGAGAGCACAAGCTGGATACCATGCTCTCCAAGCCGTTACGCGAGCGTAATAACTCCTGCATTATGTAAAAGTAAACTCACCGAACTGCACTAGACGTTTTCTTTGTTTGATAATTCGGGCTTCATTCCCATTTGATTACTGATTATGACGGCTTGAAAGAACTACAGCAACAACGAAACTACCTTCATTGTTTTGTTCATGCAGTTCTCCTTACACTGTTTTTGTTGTCATTTTAAGCTTAGTTTTCATTTGCGATCCCTGAGAGTACGAGTTACAAGATATACAAAAAGCGAGATTACAAACTAAGGATCAATCAGGCAGACTAAATGTCACATAATGTTACACTTTTTTCTTTCCTTTAGGCCACTGAAGTAAAATCCTTAGTTTGCATAGCGACTCCTCCTCACTGAAAGGAATCTTTTTGCCGTATTAATGTGTGCTGGATGGAAACTCAAAGCTATATCTTTGTATTTCAGAGATAATAATTGTAGTAAATGAGCAATCTAGAAATGTACCGAGGACCATTCTAACCTTCAGTTTGAAAATTCGTCTCTGCTACAGCGAAAATCTCGACTGTCAGATGTTCGGGTTCTATTCCTGGTCTAGCGAGGAGGTAAAATATGACAGGGGTTCCGAAACTGTTAAGTGTTCCATTGCTGTGCGATTCAGATTAAGTACCTTTAAGTAATTCACATATTGATGGAGCACTGAATTTTTGTGCAGTCAACAAAAATTCACTTATTTGTGAATATTAACGACAAAAATTTGTAAGAAGTATTGTAGTGACCTTGTAGACGATAACTAGTGCAAAGTAAGTGACAAAGAACGTTTTTTCATTTGATTAGAACTGGAGGGCGTCATTCAGTATCATTTTTGTTGTAGTTTTAATCATATTAATCCCCTACAGTACTTAATCGACAATATTTTCTCTATTACAATTTTCGAGACTTCGGAAGAATCTACAACCGAAAAAACTGAGATAATAAACATTTTACGCGGAAACGAATAACCGATCAAATGTTACCCAGAAATCTCCTTCTCTTAACTGCTCAACGCATACAAGATGGTTCAAATGGCTCTGAGCACTATGGGACTTAACATCTGTGGTCATCAGTCTCCTAGAACTTAGAACTACTTAAACCTAACTAACCTAAGGACATCACACACATCCATGCCCGAGGCAGGATTCGAACCTGCGACCGTAGCAGTCGCGCGGTTCCGGACTGAGCGCCTAGAACCGCTAGACCACCGCGGCCGGCACGCATACAAGATTAGCACAGTCAAAACAATAGGGCCCCTTGTACCCTTCAAATTTCTCCTTTCTTCAGAGAAGGCTATTATTACATCACAGTCAAAACAATAGGGCCCCTTGTACCCTTCAAATTTCTCCTTTCTTCAGAGAAGGCTATTATTACATAAAACTCTCCTTTGTGTTATCAAAAGCACGGGGACGGATTCCTGACTGCAAATGCAGAAAAAAAGGTCCCATGAATATGTGTCCGGAAATGCATCGTTGTCACGGTAGATGACATTGACGAACCAAAGTTCCTCTGACCACGTGCCATGTGTTCCTTGGGCGTTGCAGGCTGTGTCATTGACACAGCTTAATGTAAGCAGCAGAATGGTTCGGGACTAATGACAAGAACAAGCCGCATGGAGTGGCCGCGCGGTTTGACGCGTCACGTCACGGACTGCGCAGTCCCTCCCGCCGGAGGTTCGAGTCCTCCCTCGGGCATGGGTGTGTGTGTTGTTCTTAGCATAAGTTAGTTTAAGTAGTGTGTAAGTCTAGGGACCGATGACCTAAGCAATTTGGTCCCTTAGGAATTCACACACATTTGAACGTTTTTGACAAGAACAAGCTAAGATAATGTTTGCGTACTGCCAAGCAGATAAAACGATCGAGAAGCAGCACGACTATACCAAATAAAGTATCCTCACAGACACAAACCACATCAGACAACATTTCAAGCCCATTTTGGGCGTGTAATCACGGGTCCTCTCAGGCAGATGAACGTGCAGGTAGGTGACGAACAGTTCGTATATCAGATATGGAGGAAGGATTCTACAGGATATTGAGACGAACCCTAGAAAAAGTTCCAACCAAGCGGCCCGCCAACATGGTGTAAGCCAAAGCACGATTATGCGTATCTTGCACAACGATGGCTACTATCCCTACCACCTACAACTTGTGCAAGGGATTATCAGCAGCGGATTTCCTTCTATGGGAAGGATTTTGTTAATGGTTTTTGCACCAGACAATCAAAATTATGGGATTTCTGTCATCAGTCCTCTTTACCGACCAAGCAACCTTTACCAGAACTGGCATCATCGATCTGGATAATCGTCATCTGTGGGCTACAGACAGTCCTCGGGGAATGGTTGAGACGTGTCGTCAGCCTTGGTGCAGCATCAACGTGCGGGCAGAGATTCTTGGCGACCACATACTTGGACTGATTATTATTCCACCATGCCTCCACGGAGGAGCGTACCTGGACTTCCTGCGGAATACTCTGCCTGGGCTGCTTGAGAATGTGCCTTTGCCAATACGACACGCAATGTTGCTTCTGTATGGCCTTGCCGCAGTGCATACACCGGTTCCAGTGATATCATCGAAGTTAAACGCTGTCGAGCGTGGTCGGCACTTGGATGGGTGACCATTGGGGCCGCTATGCGCTGTTGCCATATTTCGGGGTGCACTCAGCCTCGTGATGCCAATTGAAGAGCTACTCGACCGAATAGTGCCGGCTTCGGTCAAGAAAACCATCATAACGACCGGGAGAGCGATGTGCTGACCCCACGCCCCTCCTATCCACATCTTCCACTGAGGATGACACGGCGGTCGGATGGTCCCGGTAGGTTCAAATGGCTCTGAGCATTATGGGACTCAACTTCTAAGGTCATCAGTCCCCTAGAACTTAGAACTACTTAAACCTAACTAACCTAAGGACATCACACACATCCATGACCGAAGCAGGATTCGAACCTGCGACCGTAGCGGTCACGCGGTTCCAGACTGTAGCGCCTAGAAGCGCTCGGCCAAGGTCCCGATAGGCGACTGGTGGCCTGAAGACGGAGTGCTTTTTTTTATGTTGCTTCTGTATGTAGGAGCACAATTCCACTTCCACATTACAGGTCGCCGGCACCTCAACAGCATTTTCCCCGGACGTTTGATAGGGTGCGGAGGCCCTTTAGCATGATCTGCTAAATCACCGGACATGAAACCCTCTGGATGTTACCTCTGGGGCCATCTGACAAGCGTTGTGCATGCTGAACCAATTCCTGATGTGCAGACCCTGCAATAGCGTGTTCACGACGCCTGTGACGCCATTCAGAGGAAGGCCGGAGATACGAAAGAGTGTGGCAATCCATGATGCGACGTGTTAATGCGCCGAATCCCGACGAGGCCCCTTTGCACTTCTGTTGTGACGTGGATGCAATGGAGCTTTGTACTGTGTTCCTTATTTGTTGTCGTTACACGCTCGCTGTCCATTTCCGGACACATGTTCATAGCACCTCTTTCTTCCATTTCCAGTCAGAAACCTTCTCTGCAGTTTGTTGGTATCGCTAATATTCACCCTGTAATTTTATGTATATACTTTTTACACTGCGTCATTGTTTAACAAAGTAAATAATTTTTAACCTTTACGTAGCTGCAGATAATCGACGGATTTGACAGTAGCTCTCTTTTTAAGATTATGTACCGTCCAGTCACATTAATGTGAGCACCTTTCGCAGCCCGAATCGCTGTAAGACGTGAAGGAAGAGTGTCAGTGAGTTTATGGAAGGTACCGACAGGGATGTGCAGTCCTGCCCTGGCCAGCTACTCTAGGTTTCTCAAAAAAAAAGCTCCGAGCACTATGGGACTTGACTTCTGAGGTCATCAGCCCCCTAGAACTTAGCACTACTTAAACCTAACTAACCTAAGGATATCACACACATCCATGCCCGAGGCAGGATTCGAACCTGCGACCGTAGCGGTCGCGCAGTTCCAGACTGTAGTGCCTAGAACCGCTCGGCCACTCCGGCCGGCCTAGGTTTCTCGATTGACGATCCAAGGTGCGAACAGCTTGATTGAGGTGGTCCGACACACTCTCTATTAGATTTAAAGTGGGGGAGTTTGGTGACCAGGGAAGTACAGGAAACTCGTTCTGGTACTCTTTGAACCAGGCACGTACATTGTGAAATGTGTGAGACGTTGCATTGGCTAGCTGGTAGATGTCATCGCGCCAATGAAAAAAGCTACATTCAAGAGAGGACATGGTCCCTAAAGATACAGGCATACTTGCGTTGATCCTTTGTGCCTCCAGAATGACGAGATCACCCAGCGAATGTCACGAAAACAATCCCAGATCATAATGCTCCCTCCTCCGGCCTGGATGTTTCCGACGAGTGTTTCAGGATGTCTGCTTTGAGATGTTTCACGCCGATGGTGCATAGAACGTGACTGTCTCCAGTCAGTGGACGTTCAGTTGCGATATTGGTCTGCAAATTCCAGTCTTCGTTACCGACAAATGGCAGTCAGCATGGGTACATTAAGCAGGTGCCTGCTGTGGAGGTTCATACGCAGTGCCGTTCGCTGAACGGTCGTTGAGGTGACACTATTGGTAGCCCCTTGGCTCATCTGTGCGGCCGGTTGGTCATCAGTTGCACGTCTGCCCGCCCGCACACATCTCCACAGCCGACGTTCACCCGTGTCATCCGTGGTGCCTCTGCGCCAGTTTTGGATAGCGCCAGTTTGTCATCCGCTGTATACTTTAACCACAGTGGCACGGGAGCAGTTCACAAACATAGCTGTTTCAGAAATGCTTCCATCCTTGACCGGAATGCCAATGATCATATCCTTTTGGACTTCAGATAAATCGCTCCGTTTCCGCATTACGACAACGACTGGACTGTTTCCCGCGTCCTGCCGATACGCTTTATATACCGTCCACTGCCAGTGCTGCCAACTGCGGTTTGTGAGTGGTTATTGCACATTTACGTCGAACATAGACGGTGGTCACTGGGACACACGCACTTCTCTCCAATACTTTAACAATTAAATATTGTGAGTTTAGATTAATCAATGCGGAGATGGGAAATCAGGAGAACAATTGAAATAGCGCATCGCTTCACTGTAATTTGCATTTATTGTAATACTTGATAAGAGACCAATAAATAGTTGCGCGTGTTACACTTGACAGGTAATAGCACTAGAACAATAATAAACACCTCATTCAGTTTTCTGTACTTTAATTAAAATTCAACAGGGGAACACACTTTAAGTTCTCCCATAAATATAAATATGCGAGTAGGCGCGTTATGGTTATGAAACAGTCACTTATAACATCAAGGCAGGCACACTCAATGTAAAGAGAAAAACTAATTAGCAAGTTTACATATTGACTAGAACATTAAAATGAATAACAGGAAAGTGCACGGTCCACAACATCTTACGGCGACAGTTAACCTCTAATAAGTTCTATAAGCCTAAAAATGGCAACTTAATGGCTACCTAGAGTAACAAATTAAGAATAGCATGCTTATAGATTGACTAGAATAAAGGAATAAGTAACACATACACGGTTCTGACGGCCGACAAACTGTGTTGGGCTATTGAGCAGTGATTAATTTAAAATAGCCACAACAACCAGGTTAGCGGCGTATTTAAAGACAAGCGTCGAGCAAGGACCCTGGTCAGAAGGTAATCAAAACTTGCACGGCAGACGTGCCAGCACATCCGTTCATACCCCAGAATCAAGTTGCGCAACATAAATCATTGACACATTTCAGATGATATTTTAAAACAACATACTTAAATGCCTTTGTTTACCAGAAGCCTTAATTAGTTAACAGGATAGGCCCTGTTATTGAAGCCACGCAAATGAGGTAGCAAGTTAAGGTCTACCATTCTACTTGCCATTTAACACGCTTCGTGACGAGGAAAAGGAAGAATCCAGCTAAATAATCGAAAGTCACTACTTGGATCCAGTATTTGACGATGCGCTCACAATCAACAGACAAGGTTAGAGTCAAGTTTACGATCGCAAACAGCACACGCAGAACACGAGCATAAGGTGAACGTTAAATAAACTGCTCCTTGTTCAGTCTTTTACACACCGACGATACAAATAATCTTCGCCGAGTTACTGTAGACGCCAGAATGACAGGTTGTTTGCAAATAACGCTAAATAATGGTCAAAACGTCCTACTTTAAGTCCGACGACACCCGTAGGACAGGAGTTTCGATGAACAACCTGGCCTCATCCCCTTTGATCCACCTGCGACCAAGACAGTAACATTGGCTGCTATCACGGCCTTAACGGTGCATCACACCCGACACGAGTCTCGTCAAACGTCAACAAAACGGCGTGACCTCCTGTACGCTCTCAGATGTGCGCAATTAGAGTTCCTCCTGCAGACCGACGCTCTCTCGCATACACGGCAGGCAGCCGGCCGCAGCAACGCCACAGCGCCCTCTGGCTAGGGTAAGGAAACAACACAGCGCGAAGCGGGAATTTGAAAATGATCGCGCTACAGACAAGGAGGAAAGGCAGAGAACCAACCGTGACATTTCGTCACGGTTCAGTTACATTAATGTGACTGGAAAATGTTCATACGCTGATGATCCAAAACATCATTATCGGCTGTTTAATAGCGTGTTAGTACCCATTTCGAATGCATCAGAGCACAGAGAGTCTGCGTGGCATAGATTCGACAACTCCTTTTTAAGTTATAGAATGTGGCACCAGATGTCTATGCCCAGGTCACTCATCTCCCGTAAATTACGGACCGTTCGTTTGTGCACAAGGAGCCGTCAGCCGAAAACGCCCCGGTTGTGTTCCATTGAGTTCACATCAGGGGATTTTGGTGGCCAATAAATTATCATGTTCCTCAAACCACTGTAGGACGATACTGTTTTTGTAATAAGGACAGCTGAAATGCCATCACAGTCAGAGAAGACATCGAGCATGGAAGGATGCTGCCGGTTCGCAATAATGTTCACGTAGCCCACTGCTGCCATTGTGTCTCAGGTTGCTACCACAGGTTTCACGGAAGCCCAGATAAATGTCGCCATTAGTTCCCATGTTGTATGTTGTATGTTAACCCGTCCCCGCCGCAGCCGCAGTGGTCCACAACCCCACGACGAGGGAACGTCTCACACCAGACGAGTGTAACCCCCATGTTTGCGTGGTAGAGTAATGGTAGTGTACGCGTACGTGGGGAACTTGTTTGCGCAGCAATCACCGACATAGTGAAGCTGAGGCGGGATAAGAGGAACCAGCCCCCATTCGCCGAGGCAGATGAAAAACCGCCTAAAAACCATCCACAGACTGGCCGGCTCACAGGACCTCGACCCAAGTCCGCCGGGCGGATTCATGCCGGGGACCAGGCGCTCCTTTTCGCTCCGAAAGTAGTTCCCATAGCGCAATACTGCCCCCACTGGCTTCCGTTTGTGTCGCGGTGCATTTTTCGAACAGTCGTTCACGTGGATAATGATGGATCCGGACACGGCTCTCGACCTCATGTAACAAGAAACGTGATTCACCCGACCATGGGACACTTTTACGTAGATCTACGACAGAATCTGGATGTTTCCTTGCTTTCCGCAACAGTAACTGACGATGTTATTGTGTTAGCATGGGAATACGTAGAAGTCGTCTAATACGGAGAACCAAGTTCGAGTGCTTAGCTGGTGCACTCGATACACCTGCACCAGCATTTTACACTGTCATCATATCTGTCACAAGTCGCCGCGTATTCTCCTTTACAGAATCGCCAAGCTACCCTTCTCCACGTTCTTTGATGAGGCATCGACGTCCAACACCTTATCACCCACTCATGGTTTCACCGTCCTTCAGCTACTTTCCATAGATACTCAAGAGTAGCTTCTCAAGATGCTTTCCAAAATGATCCTTTTTGGGAGCGAGCCATAACACTCAGCCTCCTGTCACAGTCGCTTATGTCTAATTATTTCCCCTTTACGGCTCGTATCGTCCCCAGAAATCGTCTGTGCTCTACTTAGATACTTTCCTTATGCATTACGTGCCGGCAGCGGCGCCAGGAAGCATTCGGCATAGCGGTGGCTCTTCCTATCACTTCACATGTAAATATTGGCAATTAATAACTGATACAAACATATACTGCGCAACCAAAGTAAAGGATCGTTTTTTCGAAATCCCGTAAATATCTCCCATTTCGAAGCCTAGCTCATAACTTTGAAATGTGCCGCAAAGAAGCCTACAACCTTTCTCTGAAACAGTGCAAAAGCACGGTGCACAGTGACGGCAAACTTCAAACAGCAAGGTGTCGACAAATCCTTAAAAAAGGCCACAGCTTAGAACTTCAGCTGACCTCTAAGGTCGGTTAATGACGTCACATTGGCACCAAATTTCATCATAATTGTGCCCAACGCCACCGTAGACGTGTCACACAATAGGAACATCGCCAAACCCTCTTCTTACCCACATTTCACCCCTTCTTTTGACGCCTCTGCGATGGATGTCAGAATTGCGTCATCCAGCGCTGGAATCGTGCGGTTTTCTTATGAGTGGCCGAGAAACACATTCCAGATGTACTGCCCCTCAGAATCGACACGAAAATAAATCATGGGATGGTATAAAGGGCGCCGACCGCTGTAGATGAAGAGGCTTGCACAAGATAGACTACAGCGGAGATCTGCTTCAAAACAGTCTTGCACTAAACAGCAAAATAAAGATCCTTCTCAAAGTTAGAAGAGGATATTAATATTTAAAAAAAACGGATCTTCTCAAGCGGACGTTCTCAAGCATAGTTGGTATGGAACAGCGAGGAAATAAAAACTGTTGCCGGCCGGGGTGGCCGAGCGGTTCTAGGCGCTTCAGTCCGGAACGACGCGGCTGCTACGGTCGCAGGTTCGAATCCTGCCTCGGACATGGATGTGTGTGATGTCCTTAGGGTAGTTAGGTTTAATTGGTTCAAAGTCTAGGGGACTGATGAGCACAGATGTTAAGTCCCATAGTTCTTAGAGCCATTAGAACCATTTTGGTATAAAGGGTGACAGTGAAACCAACGCATTGAACGTGATCTGATCCCTTTTAAGTGTAGGGCGATCGGAATTTTTTGTCTGGTATACCAGGTGAAACCACTAGGCGCCGCTCAAAACCATTCGACAAAATCTGAAAGTGATCTGAGGCAGCAAACAGCATTCCTATATACCCCCTGCCGGCCGCAGTGGCCGTGCGGTTAAAGGCGCTACGGTCTGGAACCGCAAGACCGCTACGGTCGCAGGTTCGAATCCTGCCTCGGGCATGGATGTTTGTGACGTCCTTAGGTTAGTTAGGTTTAACTAGTTCTAAGTTCTAGGGGACTAATGACCTCAGCAGTTGAGTCCCATAGTGCTCAGAGCCATTTGAACCATTTATATACCCTCTACTGTTTCCTGCCACCCACCTGCGGCGTGATTACGGGCGGAGTGGAGGGGAGGGGGGCTCCAACATAAACATGTGGGCGAATAAAACGGAAAAGGATCACTCTAAGACTCTCCAGTTTGGCAACACCTTCGGTGCTACCCACTCACCGTTGTTGAGCAAATTTCAAATATACCTGTCACTAATTTCGACACATATTCTGCCTATGCCAGGCAGGCAAACCCAACCTAAGGGGTGTGGAAGGGGGTGTGACAACTTTCCCATCGTGTGACACGTACGCAGTGGCGGTGGGTAGAATTTTGGTGAAACTTGTTGCCAATGTGACGTCATTAACCCACTTTACAGCTCACGCGAACCTCTGATATGGAAAATGGCTCTGAGCACTATGGGACTTAACATCTGTGGTCACCAGTCCCATAGAACTTAAAACTACTTAAACCTAACTAACCTAAGGACATCACACACATCCATGCCCGAGGCAGGATTCGAACCTGCGACTGTAGCAGTCGCGCGGCTCCGGACTGAGCGCTTAGAACCGCGAGACCACCGCGGCCGGCTAACCTCTGATCTGTGGCCTTTTTCCTTTTGCATATGTTGACACCTTGCCGTTTGAAGCGGAGCCCGAGGGTGTCGACGCAGAGCGACACGCTTTTCTACTATTACAGAGAAAGATTGTAGGCACCTTTGAGTCAAATTTCAAAGTTATGCTTCGAAATGGGAGACAAAGTGATCTATAATTTCACTGCTCAGTTCAAGCACCTGATGGTGGCCTTATTCAGCTTAAACACGTTGTGTCAATAAATATTGGTTAATAAAAAGTGACTAAGGATGAGAAATCGTTATTTTGTAAAAGTTACTACTACGCATTAGTATAAAACAAATAATTGAGATTATTAGCCTTTAGGAGTATGTTCATATAATAACTCCATGTTTAGCGAAATGTATACAACCGCTCGTTTGACGAAAGTTCCGTGCCTAAGAGACTGAAAAGTTACACAGGTCACACCAGAACACAAACCGCGCGGGATTAGCCGAGCGGTGTAAGGCGCTGCAGTCATGGACTGTGCGGCTGGTCCCGGTGGAGCGTCGAGTCCTCCCTCGGGCATGGCCGTGTCTGTTTGTCCTTAGGATAGTTGTGTGTAAGCTTAGGGACTGATGACCTTAACAGTTAAGTCCCATAAGATTTCACACACATTTTTTGAACCAGAACACTAGAAATGAAATAGTATAGATCCACGTCGCTGACATAGATTTGAAATAGGACATTGAAACATATGCTGTGTCCGAATATAATGCAATACCTCGAAGTAACAATCTGTTGACACATGGTTGGCATGAATTCATAAAATATAATTTTTGTGAAACTTCTTTATTCACACGAAGTAATGTCTACTGTCGACAGGGGATCTGTAGTTGATTCCATATTTTTTAAGACATTCGGAAAGCTTTTCACTCCGTTCCTCACAAGCACCTTCCAATCATACTGCGTGCGTATGGAGTACCGCCACAGATGTGCGACTGGACTCGTGATTTCCTGTCAGAAAATTCTTAGTAACTGGCGGAAAGTCACCGACTGAAACAGAATTCATACCTGGCGTTCCCCAATGAAGTGTTATAGGTCCCCTGCTGTTCGTGATATACATGTATCTCTTGATCTGGAAAATAAACTTGTGCAAACACTTACTTTCCAATATTGATTACAGCGATGTTGTCCTGCAAGGTTTTTTACATGGAAGCTCACGACGCCTTGAACTGGGTATGAAAGCCTGTGTTCGTTGTATCTGTAATGTTCGACTCTTTGTTCATATTTCACCATCATATGCTCGGCTGTCCTTGCTGTGTGTAGACTAGCGCAAGGATTTTCAGTCCCCCTGTCTTCTCTACTGTCTTATCAACGAACACTGTCCCTTGTATCTCTCCTCGACCTTAGCGATCTTATCTGAACAACATGGCAGAAACATTCGTTCGCATCAGAGAAAAACCCTTTCTGACCGACTCCAACGTTCAGCCACTTTGTCAAAGTCCTTCTCAATAGCAGAAAACCGACACTGGAATAGCGTCCCACTGGAGAAGTGAATAACATCTCCATTACAGAATACAGTTAATGACACGTCTACTAAAGCAACAATAAGGGTTACCATTGTCCCCGTACGCACCCGTTACCCTTGTACACCCTTCTTTCCAGCCAGATCTTCCTCATTTCCCAGCATTGTTAGCTGGTGCAGTCTCCATGAATTTCCTGTCCCAGAGGTCGCTATATAAAAACATATCTTCCTTGTGCACTTGTAAATTCTTTTTACATCTGCCACTGTCATTACTATTATTACTGCAATTATTATTGTCATTATTATTGTATTATTACTATTATCACTATTAGTATCAGCAGCTGCAGTAATACAAGTATTTCCAGTATTAAATTTATTAGTTTACAGTCAATATTATTTACTGACATTGCTACTTCACATACTCATATCACTTTAATACTGCACTGAAGAGCCAAAGAAACTGCTACTCCTGCCTAACATCGTTTAGGGCTCCTGCGAGCAGTCAGAAGTGCCGCAAACGATGTAGCATGGACTCGACTAATATCTGAAGTAGTACTGGAGAGAACTGGCACCTTAAATCCTGCAGGGCTCTCAATAAATCAATAAGAGTACGAGGGGGTGGATATCTCTTCTGAATAGCACGTTGCAAGGCATACCAGATATGCTCAATAATGTTCATGTCTGGGAAGTTTGGCAGCCAGCGGAAGTGTTTAAACTGAGAAGAGTGTTCCTGGAGCCATTATATAGCAATTATGGAAGTGTGGGGTGTCTCATTGTCCTGCTGGAATTGCCCATGTCCGTCGGAATGCACAATGGACATGAATAGATGCAGGTGATCAGGAAGGATGCTTACGTACGTGTGTATCACTGCAACTGCACCCGCCCCACACCATTACAGAGCCTCCACCAGCTTGAACAGTCCCCTGCTGACATGCAGGGTCCATGGATTCGTGACGTTCGCTCCATACCCGCACGCGTCCATCCTCTCGATATAATTTGAAACAGGACTCGTCAGACCAGGCAACATGTTTCCAGTCATCAACAGCCCAATGTCTGTGTTGACTGGCCCAGGCGAGACTTAAAGCTCTGTGTCGTGGCAGTCATCAACGGTACACGAGTGGACCTTCGGCTCCGAAAGCCCGTGTCTATGATGTTTAGATGAACGGTTCGCACGCTGACACTTGTTGATGAGCCAGCATTGAAATCTGCTGCAATTTGCAGAAGCGTCGCCCTTTTGTCGCATCGAACGATTCTCTTCAGTTGTCGTTGGTCCCGTTCTTACAGGATCTTTTTCCTGCGGCAGCGATGTCGGAGATTCGATGTTTTCCCGGATTTCTGACATTCATGGTACAGTGATGAAATGATCATACGCAAAAATGCCCACTTCATCGCTACCTCGGAGATGCTGTGTCCCATCGGTCGTGGGCTGACTATAACACGACGTTCAAACTCACTTAAATCTTGATAAACTGCCATTGTGTAGCAGCAGTAACTGATCTGAAAACTGCGCCAGACACTTGTTGCTTATATAGGCGTTGCCGACCGCAGCACCGTCTTCTGCCTGTTTACATACCTTCTTGTTTGAATACGCATGCCTGTAGCTGTTTCTTTGGCGCTTCAGTGTAATTTGCTGTTGCACGCATAACATGAAAATAAGTGATACTACGCGGGAAAACACTACGCATCTTACTGTAATCTCAAATCGTGTTGATACACGTAATACTCGGCGCGGTAGCTGATAGGAGCCAGCATAAATTAGAAATGCCTTTACGGTCGCTCCCATCAGCTGCCGCGGCGAGTGGCAATTTGGTTTGCGCGGATAGCATATAAATTGCGCATGCGTACTGATGTGACTGTCCTAGTGAAGGTATTCGCTCACGCGCGGGAGGGAGATTTGAAACTTCCTGGCAGATTAAAACTGTGTGCCGGACCGAGACTCGGACTCGGGAACTTTGCCTTTTGCTGGCAAGTGCTCTACCATCTGAGCTATCCAAGCACGACTCACGACCCGTTCTCAGAGCTTCAATTCTGCCATTACCTATCTTCCAAACTTCACACAAGCTCTCTTGCGAACCTTTCTTCCAGGAGTCTAGTTCTGCAAGGTTCGCAGGAGAGCTTCTGTGAAGTTTGGAAGGTAGGAGACGAGGTACTGGCAGAATTGATGCTGTGAGGACGGGTCGTGAGTCGTGCTTGGGTAGTTCAGTTGGCAGAGCACTTGCCCGGGAAAGGCAAAGCTCCCGAGTTCGAGTCTGGGTGCGGCACACAGTTTTAATTTGCGAGGGAGTTTCATATCAGCGCACACTCCGCTGCAGAGTGAAATTCTCATTCTAGGGACATTTCAGTTCAAGGTAGATTTTGGTGACTGTCTTGGCGTGCCACACAAAAACGCGTGTGTTCTGCGGGCCGCTATTTGTTCACCACTGCAGTAAACAGAAAGTGGTATTATCTGAAATGGACATCGGTGACACGTCTCCTCTGCCCGCTCCGCTAGCGAGGTTCCCGCGATGAAAGCGCTTTCCTTGGCCGGCATTCGAACCGGCCGCCCCAGAGTAGGACGGCAGCGGTGATTTAGTGAACTCGGCCACGGAGACGGCGCGTGTGGAGGGGGGCACGTGCGTCAGCTGGCCACCCCGGCGAGGGAGGCTTTTCGTATCGCTCCGCTCCAGCCTCGGGCCGACGGCGCGGGGCTCTCGGCGCGCCTGCCTGGCGAATAAACGCCTCAAAACAAAACGCTGCGCTGCGGCCTCGTGGCGGGCTGTTTAGCGAGTGGCCGGCTGCTGCGGTACAGGAGCGCAGTGTGCTAGCGTCGGCCTCGGCGCCTGCAAATAGACGGGGCGGCGGCCGGCGCCCAGCGTAAACAGGGCAGCCAGCGCCGCTATTTGCGGGCCAATTTTCTGCTCGCAGCCCGCTTTTAGCATCGCGCGACAGTTTTGCAAGTCGCCGCGGCCTGCAGCTGGCAGCTGGCATTAATCCCGCGAGGCGGCATTGACCTCTTTGCGACGACTAACTTACGGCGCTTCATTCCCGCGGCGAAAGGGACGCCACGGCACGGCGCCCGCCGCTGCCGTCGGTGGCTGCCGCCGCCGGTGGTCTGTCGCTGGGAGTCCGCGGTGGCGACGTCACCGAAGCGTCGCTCCGATGTCCACCACACCACTTCACGCTGGTGAAACTCGCCAGCTTCAGTGTCAAAGTCGTCCCACCATTATCAGCATCTTCAACAACGTTGTGATTCTACATCATTAATCATCATCATACCGTCACTTGCAAAAGCTTTTGACAATGTCGACTGGAATACTCTCTTTCAAATTCTAAAGGTGGCCGGGGTAAAATACAGGGAACAAAAGGCCATTTACATTTTTTACAGAACCAAAAATGCATTTATAAGAGTCAAGGGGTACGAAAGGGAAGAAATGGTTCAGAAGGGAATGAGGCAGGGTTGTAGCCTATCGCCGGTATTGGTGGCCGAACAGTTCTAGGCGCTTCAGTCTAGAACCGCGCGACCGCTACGGTCGCAGGTTCGAATCCTGCCTCGGGCATGGCGTGTGTGATGTCCTTAGGTTAGTTACGTTTAAGTAGTTCTAAGTTCTAGGTGACTGATGACCTCAGATGTTAAGTCCCATAGTGCTCAGAGCCATTTGAACAATTTTTTTGTAGCTTATCCCCGATGTTATGCAGTCTAAACATTGAACGAGCAGTAAAGGAAACCAAAGAAAAATTTGGAGCGGGAAATAAAATCGAGTGAGAAAAAATAAAAACCTTGAGGTTTCCCGATGACATTGTAATTCTGTCAGAGACAGCAAAGGATTTGCAAGAGTAGTTGAACGGAGTGGACAGTATCTTCAGAGAAGTAATAAGGTGAATACCAACAAAAGCAAAACGAATCGAATTAAACCAGGTGATGCTGAGGGAATTAAGAAATGAGACACTTAAAGTAGTATGTCAGCTTTGGTATTTGAGCAGAAAAATAACTGAGGATGGTGGAAGTAGAGAGGATATAAAATGTAGACTGGCGATGGCAAGAAAAGCGTCTCTGAAGAAGCGAAAAAAAAAATGGTTCAAATGGCTCTAAGCACTAACATCTGATTTCATTAGTCCCGTAGACTTAGAACTGCTTAAACCTAACTAACCTAAGGATATCACACACATCCATGCCCGAGGCAGCATTTGAACCTGCGACCGTAGCAGAAGCGCGGTTCCGGGCTGAAGCGCCTAGAACCGCTCGGTCACAGTGGCCGGCGAAGAAGTGAAATTTGTTAACATCGAGTATAGCTTTAAGTGTCAGGAAGTATTTTCTGCAAGTATTTGTATGGAGTGTAGCCGTGTACGGTAGTGGAACAATGGCGATAAACAGTTAAGACAAGAAGAGAATAGAAGCTTTGAAAACGTTGTACCACAGAAGAATGCTGGCGGTTATATGGGTAAACCGCGTAACTAATGAGGAGGTACTGAACAGAATTGGAAAATAGAGGAATTTGTGGCACAACTTGACTAGAAGAAGGTATCGGTTGGTAGGACACGTTCTGAGGCATCAAGGGATCACCAATTTAATGCTGGAGGGAATCGAGGGGGGGGAGGGGGGTAAAACTGTAGAGGGAGGTCAAGAGATGAATACAGTAGACGATCAGAAGGATGTAGGTTGCAGTAATTATTCAGAGATGAAGATGCTTGCACAGGATAGAGCATTGTGGAGAACTGCATCGAACCAGTCTTTGGACTGAAGACCACCACAACAACGACAAGCGTCATTTTTACTGTATGATGCTAGCGTTTAGGTCTCTGCATTACAGCTTCATTTGTCACAGGAGTGCTGCGACGTGCACTACTGAGATCAACGACAGCCTACTACATGACATGGGATGCTGGATTGTTTCTTTCTTTTAAATTTTTCTATTGACTTTTGGCTTCACGACAATACAACCAACTATATAAATGACACATATTAGTAACAAATGTCTGTTTTGACTATAATCTCTGTACAAAATCTAAATCCGTTTATAGCAATAGAGGCATATTTCTTATAAAATTTGCGTAAATACCCTACGCTCATCTATGTGTAAAAATTAAATTGAGTTACAACAAAGGGATAGTACACTGTACAACAATAAAAACAATGTACAAAGAAGGAGTTCTTCACTTAAAACTTCCGGGCTGATAGGCCATGGTCGATGTATAAAACTCTCCCCTGACGTTTCGTCTCCGACTGTGGGAGACATCCTCCGAAGTACAGCGGGAATGCGAAGAGAACTCGATGAAGCGGTCATTATACGGATTAATGCTGTTTAAATGTGTCAGGAAGGCATCCAACTCCTCTGCTCCGTGTGTCCGTACTACGAACGTGTCATTAACATTGCGATACCATCTGGCTGGTCTCTTACTGGCCGTCTGCAACGCCCGTTGTTCAAAAGTCTCCATAAACAAGTTAGCCACAGAAGGACTAAGAGTACTGCCCATAGCCACCCCGTCAATCCGTTCATAAAAGCCACTATTGTCTTGAAAGTATGTTGTGGTGAGGCAGTGTCGGAATAATTCCACAATATCGGTAGGAAAAATAACCGCTGTGCATGAGATAGCTTCGTTTACCGGAATCATGGTAAATAACGACATAATATCAAAACTGACGAGGATATCATCCGGGCCCACGTTCATTTCCTTTAACTTGTCAATGAAATGAGCTGAATTTTTAATATGACTGTCCGTCCTATTAACGTAAGGTTGCAGCAATGAGGCAAGGTGTCTAGCTAACTCGTGTGTCTGTCCGCCTATAGCGCTGATAATTGGCCTCAACGGAAGCTCAGGTTTATGCACTTTGGGTAATCCATAAAGTCTAGGTGGGTACGCTTCTGTTTTACAAAGCAGCTTCTTATCGTCGGAGGCGAATGACGACGCTTTCACCAGTGGATTGGTCATTCTTAAAATCTTCATAGTCGGATCCTTCTGGAGTCTTTTGTAATTGGAGGGAACCAAAGTATTATTGATCTTTCCATGATAGTCTTCACTGCTCAATATGACGGTGGCATTACCCTTATGTGCGACAAGAACAATAATGTTTTTATATCCCCCAGCGCCTTCCTTTGTGCCTGCGACAAATTACTGTTAGGTGGCTTACATGTACGTAAAATCCTAGCCGTTTCCATCCTACTTACGTCAGCGGACTGCTGCGGAAGCTGACGGATACCTGCCTCAATATTTGCTACAAAATCCTCTGTGGGTACTCTTTCGGGCGTCACAGCGAAATTGCCTCCTTTCGCTAGAGCAGAAATTTCAACTTTCGACAAAACTTTATCAGACAGGTTAATAACAGTTTTAGAATTGTCCTCAGCTGAATCTCCCGAAATGTTCTTCTGTAAGTTATAGAACTTCTTCTGTCTATTTACTGATATTTCTGCACTAACTTCCATAGTTTTGAATGTTAGACCGTCAATCTTATTCCAATCACCACACTGCATAGCATTACTAATAACCAACTTGAGGTGAAAAAGCTTACTGCTGGTTTCCGCCAGTGCTCGCCGCATCTGATGAATCCTCTCACGTAGCATTGCAGATTCCATACGGTTGTAAATACGATGAGCCTGAGCCGAGCGAAACAGCTCTTCAACTTCAGAAATTTTGGAACCGTCGAAGTGTCCCTGCAGCGTAACAGGAAGGTGAGGGTACTCGGTTGTTGTTCTTTCTTCTTGCGCATTCCTTCAAATCATCGAACCGATGCTGACATATCCTCCCCGTAGAGGACGATCAGAGAAGGAGTTATCCGAATAGAGCGGAAATATGTAGATGTGGTGTACACACAAACAAATCATTACAATTTCAAAAAAACTGGATGACTTATTCAAATGAAAGACGTTCGCACAATGATGCAACTCAAAAACATGTTGGTCCACTTCTGGCCCTTATGTAGACAGTAATTCGCCTTGGCACTGATTCAACTGTTGGATGTCGCCTGACGCATATCGTGACAAATTCTGTACAACTGATGCGTTAGATCGTCAACATCACGAGGTGACTGGAGCGCCAAGCCTACAATCGAATTGTTCTCAATCTCGGAGAGATCAAGCGACCTCGTTGGCCAAGGTAGGGTTTCGTAAGAACGCAGACAAGCAGTAGGAACTCTCGCAGTGTGTGGGAGAGCATTATCTTGTAAGCCCAGGATGACCCCACCATGAAGGGCAACAAAACGGGGCGTAAAATATCGTCAAAGTACCGCTGTGCTGTACGGAGGCCGCGCATGACAACCGAAAAGGTCCCGCTGGAGAAGAAATGGCAGGCCGGGACCATCACTCCTGGTTGCCGGCAACAGTCAGATTGGTATCCAACCGCTGTCTGTCACGTCTCCACACACGTGTTCGCTGGTCGTCGGAGCTCAGTTAGAGGTGGAACTCTTCACTGAACACAATTCTACTCCAGTTAATATTCCAGGCCGAAGACATGTTTGGGGATGCGCCGGACAGTGATGGGATACCAACCTGAATGTCGCCCCCCCCCCCCCCCCCCCCATGTATTTTCAACTAAAACATGCTTGTACATGTACGCTAAACTTTATGCGTCCGGTTTGTCTTTTGATGTATTGGGTAATTGCGGTCCATCGCGAGAGGCCGTTCTAGAAAATGGTCCCCTGTTGCTGGGTTCCTCTATCCCCCCACCCCCTCCATTCCACAAAAAACCTTACATTTTTAGTAATACCAAGAATATGCCCGTTGGAAATCAGGAAAAGAGGAGCCTTGTATAGTCTCTCTGCAAACTGAAGTGCGAGCACAGAAACCCACTTTCTCTACGCCACGTCACAAGGAGCACCTACAGGTGGTTTCATTAAGTTATACCTATCCTTCTACAAAATGTGTTACCAGCCCGTGGTCACGCTGTGCGCAATTCGCACAAAGAGTGTTTATTTTTCAAGAAATGCATCAATATGGTGCGGAATAAAGAAATTAATAACTCATGTAACACACAGAAGAAATGAGTGCTCACTCCATAACAGTGTTTGATAGGAAATTGATCCTCAATCATCCCGTATGCAAGTTGTATCGTTCTTCCTGGAAAGGACGCTTCCCGTATCAGTAGCCCGGCTCTGTCTTCCCCCCCCCCCCCCCCCCCTTACCACGGTAGCTGAGCGGTCAGCGCGACAGAATGTCAATCCCAAGGGACCGGGTACGATTCCCGGCTGGGTCAGAGATTTTCTCCGCTCAGGCCCTGGGTGTTGTGTTGTCCTAATCATCATCATTTCATCCTCATCGACGCTGAAGTCGCCGAAGTGGCGTCAAATCGAAAGACTTGCACCCAGCGAACAGTCTACCCGACGGGAGGCCCTAGTCACTCGACCGTCGCCGGCCGGAGTGGCCGTGCGGTTCTAGGCGCTAGAGTCTGGAGCCGAGCGACCGCTACGGTCGCAGGTTCGAATCCTGCCTCGGGCATGGATGTGTGTGATGTCCTTAGGTTAGTTAGGTTTAAGTAGTTCTAAGTTCTAGGGGACTGATGACCTCTGATGTTAAGTCCCATAGTGCTCAGAGCCATTTTTGAACTATGGGACGTAACATCTGAGGTCGCTCACATCCATGACCGAGGTAGGAATCGAACCTGCGACCATAGCAGCATCGCGGTTCCAGGCGGAAGCGCCTAGAACCGATCGGTCACAGCGGCCGGCCGAAAATTTATACTTCCAATATAGGAAATATGCTCGAGACTTTCCAGGAGATAACTTACTAGTTCGCCATTATTACTGTTTACATTACGGGTTCAAATGGCTCTGAGCACTATGGGACTTAACATCTGAGGTCATCAGTCTCCTAGAACTTAGAACTACTTAAACCTAACCAACCTAAGGACATCACACACACCCATGCCCGAGGCGGGATTCGAACCTGCGACCGTAGCGGTAGCGCGGCTCCAGACTGAAGCGCCTAGAACCGCTCGGCCACACCGGCCGGCACATTGCGGGTGAACAACTGGCGGCCCGCGAGCCATATCCGACCTGCGGCTGGGTTCAATACGCCCCGCTCAAAAATTGCGTGAGACACTCGCATTGTAGTTCGCCCGGGACGCGTTTCCCGATATTTCCACCGACCTTCGGTTCTCCTCAGGTTCGCAGCTCGTGGCGGAGACCAATGAAAGTTAATTTACTTGGAGTTACAGAAAGAACCTACGCGTATGTGATCATCAAACGTACTTATGGACAAATATTTAAAAAACCCGCTTGCTGCTAGTGTTTGTCGATATTAAAATACTGTCAAACCCTTGCATCTGGCTATGGCCAAAAATGGCACTTAATTTTTCGATTGGATTTGCCTGTTTTGTAGCCGTATTTTGTTTTTCAATTAGAAAATAATTCTTGCCCATTGTGTACTTCTGCAACAGTCGAAACTGAACGTAATTTATAATGCGTTAGCAGCAACCTGTTGCTTTTAGAGGTATTTATTTTTCCGTGACAACATTTCAAAATGCCTGGCATCCCATCTTCATATTGTAACTGCTCCTTATATTGAAAATGTTCGTTGATAAAGTTCGTGCTCCGACCAGCTAGCGGTAGAATGTCTGGATACTGTTTGATAAGGAACGTTACAAAAGAAATCTTTCCTGCTGCACTATATTCATGCCGAGTGCGTATTGATTGTACCGGCCAGCTCAAATGATCATATGATCCCCGACGTGTACGAGCACAGCTACACGTAGATGCACACAAAGTGCTATTATTGCATTAATCATGGTTACAGTCTGTATACAGCAATAGTTTCTCAATTAAAGTTTTCAGTTTACGTAAGCTAAATAGTCTGAATCTGTACGATAACTTTTTTAGAGAGACAAATACAGGGTCGTCCATTGATCGTGAGCGGGCCGGATATCTCACGAAATAAGCTTCAAACGAAAAATCTACAAAGAACGAAACTTGTCTAGCTTGAAGGGGGAAACCAAATGGCGCTATGGTTGGCCCGCTAGATGGCGCTGCCATAGGTCAAACGGATATAAACCGCGTTTTTTTTTAATAGGAATCCCCATTTTTATTACATATTCCTGTAGTACGTAAAAAAACAAACATTAAATTTATCAGTTCCATACAACGGTCGTAATTTAAAAGTCATTAATGTAATATTGATAGCATCTGAGGATTAACAGATCAACAACTTTAAAGAGAGGGAACTCTTCAAGAATTCTGAAATTTCTTGAAATGTTTGTGTAGGTCCAGATGTGACTCAAAAACACAAACAGTTAATAACGAAAGTAGTGACATTCGGGCAGGAATACCAGATGCCACATGATTAAAACTGGAGAAAATGTAGTATAAAGGACGTTAAAGATATAAACGTAAGAATAGAAGTGGCAAAGAATTTTCAAAACAAAGATTCCAATGTGCCTGACACGAAAGGTTTACAATCGTTTCTTATTACTAGTTATCTTTTGGCAATGAAATACAGAGCTTTAAAGCGAAAACCACTGGAAAATTTATCTCAGAGGCAAGTGTGAATTATCTTCATCTCCATCTACATCTACATGAACTTCGTGCAAGCCACCGTATGATGCGTGGGGGATGGTACCCTGTACCGCTACTAGTCGTTTCCGCTCACTAATAGAGCTTCATATGACCCCTAATTTCTCCTATCTCCGCAGTCCTTGCGCGAAATGTATGTTGGTGGCACTAGAATCGTTCTGCAGTCAGCTTCAAATGCCGATTCTCTAAATGTTCTCCATAGTGTTGCTTGAAATGAACGTCGCCTTTCCTCCAGGGATTCCCATTTGAGTTCCCAAAGCATCTCCATAACACTTGAGCGATGTTATAACCTCCCGGTAACAAATCTAGCAGCCCGCTTGGATGACTTCCTGTAATCCAACCTGGCACGGATCCCAAACATTCCAGCAGTACTCAAGAACAGGTCGCCTTTCCTCCAGGGATTCCCAATTGAGTTCCCAAAGCATCTCCATAACACTTGAGCGATGTTATAACCTCCCGGTAACAAATCTAGCAGCCCGCTTGGATGACTTCCTTTAATCCAACCTGGCACGGACCCCAAACATTCCAGCAGTACTCAAGAACAGGTCGCACTAGCGTCCTAAATGCGGTCTCCTTTACGGAGGAACCACACATTCCTAAAATTCTCCCAATAAACCGAAGTCAACCATTGTCTTCCCCACCACAGTCCTTGCATGCTCGTTCCATTTCATATCGTTTTGCAGCTTTACACCAAGATATTTAAATGATATGAGTGGGTCAAACAGAAGACTACTAAAACTATATCCGTACATTAAGGGTTTGTTTTTCCTAATTATCGGCATTAACTAACATTTTTCTGTATTTGTAATAAGCTGCCATTCATTACATCAACTAGAAATTTTATCTGTCATCTACATCTACATATACATGGCGGTTGGAAGTGCCCAGCGGAGGGTTCGTCGAACCAGCTATACAATGATTCTCTGTTATTCCACTTTCGAATACCCCACAGAAAAAAGCAAGCACCTATATTTTTCCGTACGAACTCTGGTTTCTCTTTTTTTATTATGATGATCGTTTCTTCCTATGTAGGTAGGCGTCAGTAAAATATAGTCACATTCATAGGAGAAAATGGCGATCTAAATTTAGTGAGAAGACCCCGCCGCAACGAGAAACGCCTTTGTTACAATGATTTTCACTGTAAATTCTGTATCATCTTGCATTCCTCTGCAGTCAGTCAACTTTGACATCTTCCCGTACATAACTGCGTCATCAGCAAACAACTGCAGATTTCTGCCCACCGTGTCCCCCAGATTATTTGTGTCTATACAAAACAATAGCGGTCCTATCACACTTCCCCGCTCACTCATGATGATACGCTTGTCTCTGAAGAACACTCGCCGCCGAGGTCAACATACTGGTTCAAATGGCTCTGAGCACAATGGGACTTAACATCTATTGTCATCAGTCCCCTAGAACTTAGAACTACTTAAACCTAACTAACCTAAGGACATCACACAACACCCAGTCATCTCGAGGCAGAGAAAATCCCTGACCCCGCCGGGAATCGAACCCGGGAATCCGGGCGTGGGAAGCGAGAACGCTACCGCACGACTCAACATTCTGGGTTCTATTACTTAAGAAGTCTTCGAGGCACTCACATATCTGTGAACAGATTGAGACGAAACAAGCGTTGTATCATTGAAAGAGGTGCAGAGGCGACGGAGTATGCCGTGGCTTACCCCAATGATACCCCAGTTCATAGCTATCAGCGCCAAGTCGTCAAACTCGCCTGTGCTTAACATGCAAAGGACTGCGCCATAATCTACGTGTGAAATTAAAAATAAAGAAAATTTTTCCAAACTTCGTCAATTTATGGTTATGTAGATTAATGTTAATATTATAACGTCTCAGAATGATTAAATGAATATGCCAGGCGAAATACATAATTTTAAGGAAAAAAAGGCACTGAACATTAAATCTACAAAGCTAAAAACTGTCCAGAATATGCAGATGTATGTCACAGTTAGAAGATTCAGGTATGAACTTGATCATAGCAATATTTTGAATAAAATCGGGGTTTCACGAAAAATTAAAGCCGCTAAATATTAGACTCAGAAAACTGAAAATTCTTCTGTAGCCTCAGTTTTATATAAAAACATGGAATATGTGACACCCATACCTACCATACCTTTATGAAAAACCGAATTTGGGACGAAAATGTCGTAATTCGTCGTAGATTAAATATTATTTGTATTTTAATAGAAAGTTCTAATTAGAGCACTCGATTACATTCACGCAGTAATACAGCTGTACCAAGTTACAAGACAGTATTGTAAATAACAATGATTACAAGGAATCTTAAAGAGGCAGTTCAAAGATCACGTTCTATTGTCAGTTCTGTTCTAAAAATTGTAGCCATCAAAGTTTTAATGCAGTCGAACGAAAGTTTTTTCAGTAACTAAAGCAAACTTAACTCTATTTATATAAGAATTAAAAAGGTTGTAAACTGTTAAACAGCAGAGCTCTTAATTAACACGTGTCGGAGAAAGGGAGCATTTAGGTACTGCTACCTGTGCCTAGGGCGGTTACAGCAGATGTTTCGTTTGGCGGTTCGCTGCACCCCTACCGGTATATAAATACAGCCGGAGAGGCAGTAAGGAGACACTTGGCACCGAGATATCAATCTGTCCGCGTCAGTCAAATGCGTGCGTGCGTTGTGCCTCGGATGACGTCAGAGCTGGGCAGACTTGAATGCGTTTTCCGTAAAAGTGGGAAGTGAACTCGTGAGGACTGCACACCGTCCTGGATCGGTTAGATTTCACGGAATTAACTGTGTGCCGCCCGTAATGTTGACAAAATTGCGCGGCAAGTGGCGAGATTATTTTCCATTTTTAAGGCGGCCAGTTAACTTTTGGTGACTAGAAGTCAGGGTGGTGGACCACTTTGCTTGGAATTTCCGATAGAGGTCGCCAGTGTACTGCTGATAGTGCTGTTTCCGACAGGGATATCATTATTATTACTAGTGATATTATTATATTTTGTACATCTGAACTTTTATAAAAGATGTCAAACAGTTAAAACTTGTAACTCTCATCTATAGTTATAATTCCTGAACCTGCTGAGTAAATTGCAAGTGGGAACATTTTATTTCAGTGAGCACAAAGAATAATGTAGTCTAATAGATTGGAAATTATTCTCAATATGTTCTCCATCGCACTTCTGGCTGACCACAGAGATAATTCTGATGCTTTTGTAGACGGCGAAGGTAGGTGTAAAACAAGCCCAGACAATTTAAGTATCTTTTCATAACGACATAAAGAAGTATCGATCACTTGATTACTACCTGCCGCCCCCTCTTATACAGGGCCGGGAAATTGAACTATGCAAGTGATCGGTACAAAACAGGGAACTCAGTAGGCACTAACAGGATACTGAAGTAAAATATGTCGAAACCAGTGCGAGAACAGTGTTAAGATCTGGTTGTGTGTGTGGAAACTAAATTTTGAAAGTTAGCCAAAGTAACTATGGAGGCGACGGATGGAGGTAAGAAGACGACACTACATTTCGGCCACCACCGGCGCTGAGGTTAGAGGACGGTGCATCGTCACAGAGTTGTATGGAGCTGTAAATTACCTGCAAGGCACTGTGTGAGCTTACCGGTGCCCAGGCTCCCCTTGGAGCTACTGCAATTGGCGATACCCACCGCTATCCTCCCCACCATGCCGCTAGTGCCTGAACCACATCGCAGCTCTTTGCGGCACTTTTAATGGTACACAGCGCTGGCGTCGCTTGTCGAGGTCAAGTAGTTGACTCAAGAATATTTGAAGTATTTGTTAACTGCTTCTAACAGGATATTAAAAATGGAATCTACTGTTAAGAATTATGTGAAAGTTAAAGTTGAACAACCCTGTGACAATGAATTCTCATCGACATTGAAAGTAATTGAGTATGGTTCTGTCAAAGTAATAAATCAAAAATCTGAAGCCGATTTGTCCAAAGTAGATTCGGAGGTACATTTCAATGTTAGTTCCTTCATTTCTGATCATGATGTAATTGATGTTAAAGATAATAAAGAAAAAGAATAATTAATAGAGTTATCAGATAATGAAACTGAGTTCAATATTTCTGAAAGTCAACCATGTCAGCAAATGCTAGAAAATCCGTTAAAAGCTGTTGAAATGCCAAGTGCCAAGGTAGAGGCACCAAACTGGATCCAATTACTGTTTGCTAAAATTGAATCGCGTCGCAAAGAACTGAATAATAAGATGGAATCCAGTGGTAAACAGTTAAGTAGCAACAACGATTATAGTAATAAAGTAAAGTGAAAGTAGGGCAACAGCTACCTAAAACGCATAGTATTTTCAAAACCGAAATTGGTGAAGATTACAAAGACTTGGATTATCCTAGGTAAAGGAGGCTGTCAGAAAGAATAGGCAACAAATCCAAACTTCGCTCTAATCAGTTTGAGGAAGTCACTAATAAAGCAATGCTTGTCACAAAGATATTAAGAAAGTAAAATGTGATTGTGTTAAATTATGTGAGGAAGTGAAGGTGTTAGAAATAAGTAGAAAAACTAAATACTGGTATGACTAGCATAGAAATTAGAGTAACCTCTGGTAGCTCTTGTAATGTTACTGTACAGCATATTGCTTCAGCTGACGCAGCTTTTATCGGATGTCGTCAATTTTTAAGTTTTGATCCGGACAAACAAATTCACCCATTAGAGTTCTGGAATGATTTTGAGGATGTTTAACCAAATGAGAAACTTTCGTAAGAAGCCATTTGTCAGGAGATTCTTTGCGATGATCAGCTGATGTAATGATAAGATGCAAAACTCTTTCCGAATTTAAAACTGCATTTCTTGATTACTGCTGGTCACATAACAAACAATACGATGTTTTGAGATAATTTTGGAGTGGTAAAAATTTACTCCAGATTGTGAATCAGTTAAAGAGTTCTCTAGAAAGCGAGTTTCACGGCTGTCACATCCGGCAGAAAAGATAAAACTAAAAATGATGGACATGGGACTAGAAGGTAAGCTACCTTGGTATTGCCAGAAAAGAATAATTTCCGCACCAGGGATAATGTAGATAGATTCAATAAATATCTGGAGCGAGTGGAAAGAGTAGCTGCTGTTGAGGAGCAGGTGCAGAATAATAATAGGTCCTCTAACAGTAATATAAACAATCAAAATAATGACAGTGGCAACGTGAATGTTAGACGTATGGAAGTTCAGAATACACGATGTCAAGACCTTGGTAGAGGAAGAACAGGTAGATAGCCACCGCACTTAAGAGCAGAATGCTACCCAATCTAATTCTGAATCGAAGGAGCATAATAGTCCGCATGTGGGAAATTAAGTACCGTCTATAAGGAAACTGGCGCTCACAAGGCGTAAACAGTAACACAGCCAGTAACAGAAACGCAGACCATACTCAGCCAGCACACGTAACCCGATAACAGGGATGATGAAATTGGAACAGACAGTACAAGTAATGTACTAAACCACTCTCACTATCTAGCTGACAGCATTTTGGCCCGAGGCAGCTTTCGAACCTGCGACCGTAGCAGTCGCGCGGTTCCAGACTGTAGCGCCTAGAACCGCTCGGCCATCCCGGCCGGCTAAATTGTCAAGTGCTCTGATTTAAAACTAGTCGACAGGTTGGAAAGGACAGTTACGGATGTAAAGGTTGATGACTCTGTGAATCCAAGTGTAGATATACTTGCAACTGAACAAAATTATTTTAGCTGGAGACAGATAAAAAGAGATTTATTAGAAGACTTTCATGAGCAACCTGTTCAAAATTGAATAACTTACGGATGATATAACTAACATCTAACAGTGCGTAGTCTTCTCTATCGTGGCTGTGAAGCAAGTCCTTTGTCCCAAGCATTCTTTGATTCTGTTCCTAATAAGAATGAGTTAACTATCATGAAAGTAAGCGGTTTGAGAACAATAGGAACTACTGGAAAAGTTTCTAGACCAGCAGAACACAAATATTTGGTACTAACTGGTATAGGTAACATAATAATAGACCATTCTTGTTTAATCATATTTGGGTCAAGTATCGAAATGTTGATTGGTACAGACCTTTTAAGGGAAAGATTGACTTTAACGAGAGCCACTTAATGTTAACTTTGCCAGATTTTGGAGTGGCTGTGGAGCCTTTCATTGCAAATTATGTGGGCAGTAATAATGAAACATGGGAACTGCCTTTCAGAGTAATGAGAAATAATGGTTGATTGCAGGAAGATACTGAATTCGAGAATAATATACAAGATGCTACCGTGGAAGAGAACTTTATCTTGGAAGAAACAGAGCCTAAGGTACAGTCAACAGATCAGACTTCTGATAAATAAAGGGCAGAATTAAGGCAACTATTAACTACCCATCACAATGTGTTCTCAACTATGTATTCTCAAACATGCCTTGTGAAGATAATAGGTATGAATGCCATTGGAATGTAAAGCCTGGGCAAGTATTTTTCAAGAAACTTTATCACATACTTGTTGCAAGAAAGGAAGCTGTTAACAAGGGAATTCAACATATAGACGAAAAGAAAGCATAGGCTAGGGTAAACATACATAAAAGAGCCTTGGACAGAAAAACGCGACATGTCATAAAATCTGCCCACACTAGTTTTAACACAGGTGAACTAGTGTTAGTCAAAACAAAAGAAAAACCTAATAAAATATCAGCGAAAACAAAGAAGTTTATGCAAGTTTGTTGGACCATTCAGGATAATATATAGGCTTCATGCAAACGCATACTGAAAAGTAAAAGAGAACTGTGTTTACGAAACACCATAAATCTGAAGCTTTTAAAAATTAACAATAATTAGATTCTGTAGGGAGTCTGCCACTCTCAGGGGGATACACAGTTTGGTGTACTGTACGGTCCCAGCTGGATGGAACTTTCTTTCCCTTTTCAAGTTTCATTCTATTCTTCTGTTCTATTTATAGTTGGTATGAAATATACGCCTTCATGTTGTACATATGCCATTATTTTGTAATATCTTCATAGTAAGAATGATTCCTGAAAATGACTATACCCAAATGATGACTTATAAGAGAATATGAGCGGTAGTTTACAAAAGTAAATTCTAAATGTTAAAGCAGCAATGAGTAAATGAGCACCAATGTTAGAAAAATGATGGCCAAAGTTTATATATAATAAATAAGAACCACAAAAATGATTAGTGACAACACACTACGGATGCTTTGTGTTAAGAGAAGTAATTGACGCTGAAAATTCCAAAAATCCGAAAGAATAAACACTGCATAAATTAATAATTTCCATGTTGGATGTAAGGTAAGAGAGAATAATAATATAGTGCCAATAGGAGCAAGTCAAAGAGTTTTGATATTAATTAAAGATAACAACAAAAATTTGTGAAATTAATGAGGTCAGTAGGCTAACGAAGATAAAATGGAGAAAGAATTGTAGAAAAAATTAGGAAAGTGAAATATGTGGATAAATGAAAATAGGGAGGATAATAACGTCACTAGACTGACATATAAGGTAAAATGGTGGAAAATTGGCGTGTAAGTCCATCACATTTCGAAAAAAAGATTGATGAAAGTGTAATCTTGCTTAAGGCAGATGGTGTATTAACAGGTAAATATAAACACACACAGACAACAATACAAATAAGTGAATGTGTTAAGAAATGCAGATTGTACAGTACTGGTACGTTATAATAAAAACAGCTTTTTAATTACGTGTGGAACAAGGCAAAATAACTGCTGCCAAAAAAAAAAAAAAACTTATTTGGCCAGCTAGTCAATACGATAACTGAATCATATGAAGACAGAACTTACAAATGTTGCTCATCATCCAAGGCAATGAGGTAAACTGTAGATAGCTCAAAATGACACTATTTTAGAAACCTATGTTGACTTTCAGAGCATAATAGCTACAGTTATAAGAAAAGTTCAAAGTTCGTGATTCAAGCTCAATAAGGAAATAACTTGTAAAAGTGAGCTAGAGTAATGTCACAATTATATAAATTGACTTTTGCCAATAACCATTTTAAAAGTTGATATCAGTTTTCCAAATAATAACTCTTAAAAAGGCAAATTATTTCTGAAAACTTATCAATTAATTACTCAAATTATAGAAGGAAAATAGAGTACAGTATATATTTTGTGCTCCCTTAGATGTAAGTTGGTAACAGAAGCTTAGGCTACGCTGTTTCTCGAGGATATGGAGGCTTAATGAAAGGCACTCTACAAGCTGTATCGAGAAGAAACAGCGTCGAGAAGGACACAATTCACACTGACTCCCTTACTTCCCCTTTTTGTAGTAATATCGAGGAGGACACCAACGATAGTGACTTTCCACCTTCTACCATTAAGGTTTTACTGAAAGTGGTTCATAAAGACACACACACCACAATGCCTACGGCTGTGATTAAATGAGTGAGTACAGAAAAGCTATAAAAGAGTCAAATGTTTTTGTGTGTTTCTCTTACAGGAAAAGACTGAAAATCGGAAATCACAAAATTGATTTTGTAATAATCGAAAATTTGATTTCATGTTTCTATGTTATTTTATATACAAGATTTGTAAAAATCCACTTTATTGTGTTTTTCTGCACACACACACACACACACACACACACACACACACGCACACACACACACACACACATATACAGGGTGAGTCACCTAACGTTACCGCTGGATATATTTCGTAAACCACATCAAATACTGACGAACCGATTTCACTGACCGAACGTGTGGAGAGGGGCTGTGTAATTGGTTAATACAAACCATAAAAAAATGCACGGAATTATGTTTTTTAACACAGACCTGCGTTTTTTTAAAATGGAACCCCGTTAGTTTTGTTAGCACATCTGAACATATAAACAAATATGTAATCAGTGCCGTTTGTTGCATTGTAAAATGTTAATTACATCCGGAGATATTGTAACCTAAAGTTGACGCTTGAGTACCACTCTTCCACTGTTCGATCGTGTGTATCGGAGAGAACCGAATTACGTAGGGATCCAAAGGGAACGGTGATGGACCTTAGGCACAGAAGAGACTGGAACAGCACGTTACGTCCACATGCTAACACCTTTTTATTGGTCTTTTTCACTGACGCACATGTACATTACCATGAGGGGTGAGGTACACGTACACACGTGGTTTCCGTTTTCAATTACGGAGTGGAATAGAGTGTGTCCCGACATGTCAGGCCAATAGATGTTCAATGTGGTGGTCACCATTTGCTGCACGCAATTGTAATCTCTGGCGTAATGAATGTCGTACACGCCGCAGTACATCTGATGTAATGTCGCTGCAGGCTGCCACAATACGTTGTTTCATATCCTCTGGGGTTGTAGGCACATCACGGTACACATTCTCCTTTAACGTACACCACAGAAAGAAGTCCAGAGGTGTAAGATCAGGAGAACGGGCTGGCCAATTTATGCGTCCTCCACGTCCTATGAAACGCCCGTCGAACGTGTACCTCACCCCTCATGGTAATGTACATGTGCGTCAGTGAAAAAGACCAATAAAAAGGTGTTATCATGTGGACGTAATGTGCTGTTCCAGTCTCTTCTGTACCTAAGGTCCATCACCGTTCCCTTTGGATCCCTACGTAATTCGGTGCTCTCCGATACACACGATCGAACAGCGGAGGAGTGGTACTCAAGCGTCAACTTTAGGTTACAATATCTCCGGATGTAATTAACATTTTACAATGCAACAAACGGCACTGATTACGTATTTGTTTCTATGTTCAGATGTGGCAACAAAACTAACGGGGTTTCATTTAAAAAAACGTACGTTTGTGTTAAAAAACATACTTCCGTGCACTTTTTTATGGTTTGTATTAACCAATTACACTAGCCCCTCTCCTCACGTTCGGTCTGTGGAATCGATTCGTCAGGATTTGATGCGGTTTACGAAATATATACAGCGGTAATGTTAGGTGACTCACCCTATATGCCAAATTTTGTAGGTGTAGTAATAAGGAATATTTAGCTAAAACTAATGTCAGGTAAAAGAGGTCAGCTGTAAAAACATCATTTGTTTATAATACTTAATTTTGTTCAAAAACAAATTTTTTCACACGAATAAACAGACGGGGTAAGGCGAAACAAGCGCTTTGTCATAATAAGAGGTATAGAAGCGAGCGAGTGTGTCCAAGCTTACACCAGTTCACTACTATCAGCTCCGCATCATCATAACACGTGTGTGCTTAATATGCAAAGGACTGCACATAATCTAACAGTGAAATTAACATTAAAATCACTTTTCCAAACTTTCTCAGTGTGTGCTTAGGCACATTAATGTAAACATTGGAATGGTTCAAATGGCTCTGAGCACTATGGGACTTAGCTTCTGAGGTCATCAGTCCCCTAGAACTTAGAACTACTTAAACCTAACTAACCTAAGGACATCACACACATCCATGTCCAAGGCAGGATTCGAACCTGCGACCGTAGCGGTCGCGCGGTTCCAGACTGTAGCGCCTAGAAGCGCTCGGCCACTCTGGCCGGCTGTAAACATTGAAAAGTCTTGGAATGATCAAATGAATACGTAAGGCATACTATATAATCTCAAGAAAGAAATGAGTGGCGCTGAATAATAAATCGACAGGGCTAAAAACTGTTCAGAATATGCAGATGTATGTCACAATTAAACTTTACAAGTCTGAACTTCATCAGAGCAATATTTTGTGTAAGACCAGCATTTTTACGAAAAACTCAAGCCGCTAAATATTAGACCCAGAAAACTGAAAATTCGTATGTAGCCTTAGTAATAACATTAAATATGTGACGCCAATAAACTACCTCCATTAGTATTAAAGTTACTAGTTAAAAACCGAAATTGCAACGAAAATGTCCGTATTCATTGTAGATTAAATATCATTTGTATTTTTCACGCAATAATACAGCTGTTCCAAGTTTCAAGACAGTATTGTAGAAGACAATGATTACAAGGAATCTTAAAGAGGCAGTTCAAAGATCATGTTCTACTGTCAGTTGTGTTCTAAAAATTGTAGCCGTCAAAGTTGTAATGCAGTTCGAACGAAAGCATTTTCAGCAACTAAAGCAAACTTAACTATATTTATGTAACAATTGAGAAGGTTGTTAATTGTTAAACGACAGAATTATTAATTAATATGTGTCCGAGAAAGGGGGATTTAGATACTACTGCCTGTGCCTAGGGCGGTTACAGCAGATGTTTCGTTTGGCAGTTCGCTGCACCCCTACCGGTATATAAATACAGCCAGAGAGGCAGTGAGGAGACACTTGGCACCGAGATATCAATCTGTTCGCGTCCGTCAAATGCGTGCGTGCGTTGTGCCTCGGATGACGTCAGAGCTGGGCAGACCTGAATGCGTTTTCCGTAAAGGTGGGAAGTGAACTCGCGAGGACTGTACACCGTACTGGATCGCTTAGATTTCACGGAAGTAACTGTTTGCTGCCCGTAATGTTGACAAAACTGCATGGAAAGTGGTGAGATTGTGTTCAACTTTTTAAGTCGACAAATTAACTTTTGGTGACCGGAAGTCAGAGTGATGGACCATTTTACTTGGAATTTCTCATAGAGGTCGCCTCTGAAATATTAATAGTGCTGTTTCCAATAGGGATATTATTATTATTATTAGCATTATTATTATTATATTATTATATTTTTTACACGTAAACTTTTACAGAATATATTAAACAATTAAATGGCTCAAATGGCTCTGAGCACTATGGGACTTAACATCTGAGGTCATCAGTCCCCTAGATCTTAGAACTACTTAAACCTAACTAACCTAAGGACATCACACACATCCATGCCCGAGGCAGGATTCGAACCTGCGACCGTAGCGGTAGCGCGGTTCCAGACTGTAGCGCCTAGAACCGCTCGGCCACTCCGGCCGGCAAACAATTAAAACTCTTAACTCTTATTTATAGTTACAATCCCTGAACCCGCTGGGTAAATAGTAAGTGGGTACATTTTATTTCACTGAGCCCAAAGAGTAACGTGGACTCATAGACTGGAAATTACGGACAGTATGTTCTCCATAGCTTTCTGGCTGACCGTAGAAACAGTTTTGAGGTTCTTGTAAACAGCTAAGGTAGGTGTAAAGCAGGCCCAGACAATTTAAGTGTCTTTTCATAACGAAATAAAGAAGTATCGACCAGTTGATTATTACCCGCTGCTCCACACTATTCCAAATGGTCGTACCTTAGTCAACAGTCTGCAGTGGGCACCGTGTCAAATAGCTTCTGGAATTCTAGAAATACGGAATCTGTCTGTTTCCCTTCATTCACAGTCCGCAGTGTATGATGTGAGAAAAGAGCATGTTGGTAAACCGTGCTGATTCGTTGACATAAGCTTCTCGATTTCAAGAAAATTTATTATATTCGAACTGAAAAAAATGTGTAAGGATTCTTCAGCAAACCGATGTCAGAGATATGGGTCTGTAATTTTGCGGGGCTATTCTTTTGCCCCTCCTGTATATGGGAGTCACTAAACTCCTTTCCAGTCGTTTCGATCTGGACGAGAGATTCGCGATAAATGTGCAGGAATCTAAAACGTAACTACGACTTTCATTAAAATGAGATGGACATGAGTGGGACATAAAGCCAGGCGAATGAGCTGCTTATTGAAGAAGGAAGTTCCTTTATTGATTCCGAGATATGAGGAGATATCGAGACGACAACGTAGTGAAAAGTGCAGAGATGACATTAGGAAACATACCGAAATATCATCGATGTGTGTGCGAGAAATTCATAGTACATGGAAAACTGTAGAGGAGACCTAGCAGTGGGTGTCATACCCCTGTTGATGATGAAGGTGATGATGAGGACTTACGGATCAGACTACTCATTTAAGGAGAGAGGTTTATATTAACGTACGATTGGCAGTTCACATTTTCAGGGTTTTGAGACAGTTATGCATACTGCATTATTTTTGTATGTTTTTCCAGTCGCTTCGAGAATTCATCAACTGTTATAGTAACAGGGGTGCTGCTGTTTGCGCAAAGCTGTTCCGTTAAGCAGTAGTTTTGTCTCTTTTGCCAGTGACATTGTCTGTGAGGCCACGTCATTGCATGTGAGTAGTGGTTATGCACGCGGTATACAGCAGCCATTATAGTTTTGGTGTCTTCGTGTTACAGTAGGTGTTGGTAACAATGAATTGCAGTAACAACCTCGCTTGACTCATTTATTTTCGTGCTTCGCGAATAGAAATGCAATGACGGTTTGAATAAAGAGACGAGAGCAAAGAACATTTGAACGCATCCGTTTTCGCCTATACGAAAAGCGACGTTCCGTCACTGAACTGTTTGACCTACAATGAGGTGACAAAAGTCATGTGGTACTCGTAATATCGTGTCGGACCTATTGCACGGCGTAGTGGTTCAAAATGATTCAAATGGTTCTCAGCACTATGGGACTTAACATCTGAGGTCATCAGTCCCCTAGACTTAGAACTACTTAAACCTAACTAACCTAAGGACATCACACACATCCAAGCCCGAGGCAGGATTCGAACCTGCGACCGCACCAGCAGCGCGGTTCCGACTGAAGCGCCTAGAACCGCTCGGCCACAGCAGCCGGCTTATTAATAAGGCATTGCACCCAAATTTGCCCGTAATACAGCTGCGATACTTCTTGGAATACTGTCATGTAATGTTTGTATAGTCTCCAGTGGGATGTTATGCCACTCTTCGATCAGAACCTCTTCTAACACCTATAGTGAAGAGGGAGGCGGAAATCTGCTTCTGAGTCTGCGCTCCAATACAGATCACAAGGGTTCGATAATGTTCGAGTCCGGGGAAGGCCAGGGAAGACGCTGCAGTTCAATTGCATGCTCTGTACTGTCCTGGCTGTGTGAATGGGTGCGTTATCGTCCTGAAATACTGCATCATTATTGGGGAACAACATTTGAATCAAGCAGTATACCTGATTACCTAAAATATTCACATAATCGTTGGCTGCAACAGGGCCTTTGAGAGTAATGATGGGACCAGCAGTATACCATGATACGGCTGCAAACACCATCACACTTCCAACTACATGCTTTACCGTTGGAATCAAGCAATCAGGATTGTAGGCTTCTTTTGGCGTTCTCCAGAAGTAGACCCAGCTCGATGCTGGAAATAACAAAAAAGTTGACTCGTCGGACCACATGACGTTTTTTCCACTGATCAGACGTCCAGGATTTATGCTCCTGACACCATGTTTTAAGCTTCTTTGCGTTGGTTGTCGTCACTAATGGTTTCGGTATAGCAGCTCGTCCATGAATATTCGCTTTACGAAGTTCTCGGCGGACAGTGTCGATAGGTACGGGGTCTCGAAGATGGCTGTTGAGCTCTGCAGTCACTAGCTGCCGTAGTTTTGTGTTGTTTTGACACAATTTGTGTTAGCGTACGACGATCTCTGTCGTTTAGTTTTGATTAGTGCCCACTATTACTTTTACACGATGATGTCTTTCCATGTTTTGTGTAGGCTGCCATGACTGCTCTTGGAACATTCAGTAAGTTGGCTGTCTTGGTTACTGATGCTCCAGTTATCCCGACCCCCATAAACTGCCCTCTTTGGAACTCTTGTTAGCTCTTTCACTGCATGTCGACCTCTGGCTCTGAAAGCAAATACGAAAAGTGCACTGGTCGTAAACAACTCGCACTGATGCCTAGTCCGTGTTGAACACGTACAGTCCAGCGTAACACGTGATTACCTGCGTTGTTGACCGTCAAACACAGCCATCACATTACTACCACTGTTCACATTATTTTGCCTATCCCCTGTAGATGATCAATCATCATCAGTGTCTGTGCAATCATTGTTAGTCATAGCGTGTTGGGATTCAACAATGCCAAACTGGTTTACAGTAACGAACTACTGTTTCTTGCACGGAGTATTGCCTGTTTACTTCGATGAAGTGCCATAGAAATCAGTCGAGGGATGTAGTTCAGATATACTTTCTGCTCCATAGATCCAGAACGAGTAAATCGTAAAAAATATAGAACATGCCACAGAAACAAAAATATGTAATCTATCTACAGAGAAAACATATATGCTTAAATTATCCCCCCCCCCCCCTCCCACCAAGTGAAATAGTCTGCAAGAAAGTGGAATAAGTTAACACATCTCAGTTTGTACAATTGTGGGCTGATTATTGGACGTTGCACTGGTCAGTGAGTCGTTAGTAGTTGAGCAATTTCTTGTAGCCTACTTAACACGCACATAGCTTAAAGCGGTTGGACTTCTTTCTGTGGACTGTGGGCCGGTTTAAGGCTCCAAGCTACACAAGTTGCCGTTTGGGGCGCCACATTGAGATGTGTGCCAAGGGCACCCAAGGGCATGATTTGTTTACAGCGCGTATCATAATTTGTAGCGAAAAGTGACTGAGGTGAAAGCGTATGAGTGAGAAAGGCGCAAAATGATAAGTCTCTTGTGTGGAAAAATGTTCTCCAACCGGCCCTGAGTCTAAAACCCATATCCATTGAAACTACTGTGTTCATCTTTTGGTTTCCCTCTGCGACTTTTACACTCCCCCTTCCCCCACTTCCCTCCAATACCAAACTTACGATTCCTTGATGTCTCAGAATGTGTCCTATCAACTGATCCCTTCTTTTAGTCAAGTTACGAAGCAAATTTCTGTTTTCCCCAGTTCTATTCAGTGCCTCCTCATTAATTAAGCGATATACTCACCTAATCTTCAGCGTTCTTCTGTAGCAATGTATTTCAAAAATCTTCTATTCTGTTCTTATTTGAACTGCTTATCGTTCACGTTTCACTTCCGTACAAGGCTACACTTCATACAAATACATTCAGAAAAGACTTCCTAACACTTAAATCTATATTCGTTGTTAGCAACTTTCTCTTCTTCAGAAACGCTTTCTTGCTATTGCCAGTTTACATTCTATATAATTTCTACTTTGTCCGTCACCATTTATTTTACTGTCCAAATAGCAGAATTGATCTACTACTTTTATTGCATCATTTCCTGATGTAATTCCTTCAACATCGCCTTATTTAATTCGACTACATTCCACACTTGTTTTGCTTTTGTTAATGTCCATCTTATGTCCTCCTTTCAAGATATTATCCATTTCCTTCTGCTGAATTTCCAAGGCTTTGCTATCTCTTACAGAATTACAGTGTCGTCGGCAAACCGCAAAGTTTTTATTTCTTCCCCTGAACTTTAATTCCCTTTCCAAATTTCTCGATTCTTTCCTTAACGGCTCGAATAACATTGGAGATATTCTGTCTTACTCGCTTCTCAATCACACCTTCCGTTGCGTGCCCTTCGACTCTTATAACTGCCGTCTGGTTTCTGTACAAGTTGTAAAGAACCTTTCGGTCCTTGTATGAACCACCGCTAATTCTAGAAACTTAAAGAGTGTGTTCCAGTAAAAATTACCGACGCGTTTCTCGAAGACTACAAATGCTATAAGCGTGTGTTTGCCTTACCTTAGTCTCCCTTCTAAGATAAGTCATAGGGTCAACATTTCCTCGCGTGTTCCAACATTTTTCCGGAACCCAAAATCATCTTTCCCGTGGGCCGCTTTTACCAGCTTTTCCATTCCTCTGTAAATAATTCGTGTCAGTATTTTGCAACTATGACGTATTAAACAGAAAGTTCTGTAATAGTCTCACCTGTCAGCACCTTCCTTCTTTGAAATTGGAATTCCTACATTCTTCTTGAATTTTGAGTGTATTTCCCATGTCATATATATCTTACACATCAGGTGGAATAGTTTAGTCATGGCTGGCTCTCCCAAGAATATCAACTGTTCTGAGGGAAGGTCAGTATCTCGCAGCGTCTCCCATCTCATCTTCATCTGCTTCCTCTTCCATTTCTATAGTGTTATCTTCAAATTAATTTCCCTTGTATAGCCTCTCTACATATTCCCTCCATCTTTCATCTTTCCCGTCTTTTACTGGTTGCCCGTCTGAGCTCTTGATAGTCATACTATCTTTCCCGTAGTTGCACGTGCTCCTATAGACTTACGTTTGTCCTTTAGCCATTTCTAACTATCCATTTTGCACTTTTGTCAGTCTGTTTTTTTAGACGTTTGTATTCCACTTCCTCTGCTCGATTTGCTGCATTTTATATTTCATCCATTAAAAAAATGAATTTCTTATCTACTCTGATAGCCAAGGATTTATACTAGGCCTTGCCTTTTTACCTACTTGATCCTCTGCTGCCTTCACTATTTCATCTCTCAAAGCAAACCATTCTTCTTCTACTGTATTTCTTTTCCCTGCTCTCGTCAACCGTTCCCTAATGCTCTCTCTAAAACTTTCTACAACCTCTGGTTCTTTCAGCTTATCCAGGTCCCATATTCTTAATTTCCTATTTATTTACAAATTCTACAGTTTTAATTTACAACTCATAAGCAATAAATTATGGTCAGAATCCACATTTGTCCCTAGAAATGTAAGTTTAAAACCTGCTTCCGACACCTCTGTCTTACCATTGTATAATCAGTCTAAAGTTCTCCCGTATCCCCAAATCTCATCCACGTATACAGGATCTTTTCATGATTCTTAAACCAATTTTCAGCGGTGATTAAATTACGCTCTGTGCAAAATTCTATCAGGCGGATTTTTCTTTCATTCTTTCTCCACTCATACTCTCATACTGTTTTTCCTTGTGAGTTGATGGTTGGAGAAACCACATTGCGGTTACAGGTGATCTGCGAAAACCAGTTATAGGTTGGTTGGTTGGTTTGGGGAAGGAGACCAGACAGCGTGGTCATCGGTCTCATCGGCTTAGGGAAGGATTGGGAAGGAAGTCGGCCGTGCCCTTTCAGAGGAACCATCCCGGCATTTGCCTGGAGCGATTTAGGGAAATCACGGAAAACCTAAATCAGGATGGCCGGACATGGGATTGAACCGTCGTCCACCCGAATGCGAGTCCAGTGTCTAACCACTGCGCCACCCCGCTCGGTCAAAACCAGTTATAGATGTTGGCCTATGATACATAATTTATATGGATGTTGTTAACCTTCTCAGCATCAACTAAGGCCTGAAGATGGTGCATTGAAGCACCGAAAGTGGTAGCCATACTATAAATGACATAATACGGACGGCTGTATGTGTTTCATTTTCTTATGTACATCGTTTTTGTCTGACACAAATAAAAAATCGGTACTAGATAAACTAGTGGCGTAGGGAGAGCTACAGCCACAATCGAACCGTCTCGCACATCCTTGGATAGTTGATCCACATACAGTTCCTTGCTTTCTTTTTTTCTTATTTTTCGCAGCCTGGCTATGCATAAAAACAAACAAATTACTCAAAATTTTGTGCAAAATAAGTAAAGAACAATGTACACATAGCAAAAAAAGATTTGCATCACCTCGGTTCCTAGAACTCCTGAAGATAGACGTTGACTGTGGATATTCTATCACAGACACAGTCACTTTGACTGTTCAGAGATGTCACTAAACCCGCCCAAAGATGTAAACAACCATGCATCCGCAGCGCCAATTAGACGGAGGGGGTCCGACAGCCAATCATTTCCAGTCATTCCACCAGGAAGGAGGTACACGGCTGGTGTTGTCTGTAGTTCAACCATACCTAGAAGGTCAATACCGCGGTTCGATCGCGTCCGCATTATTATTTTGTGCCGGGAACGGTTCTCAACAAGGGAAGTGTCCAGGCGTCTCGGAGTGAACCAAAGTAATATTGTTCGGACATGGAGGAGATACAGAGAGACAGGAACTGTTGATGACATGCCTCGTCGCTGAGCCGCCCCCCCCCCCTCCCAAGGACTACTACTACAATGGATGACCGCTACCTACGGATTATGGCTCGGAGGAACCCTGACAGCAACGACACCATGTTGAATAATGCTTTTCGTGCAGCCACAGGACGTCTTGTTAACGACTCAAACTGTGCACAACAGGCTGCATGATGCGCAAGTTCACTCCCGACGTCCATCTTTGCAACCACGACACCATGCAGCGCGGTACAGATGGGCCCAACAACATGCCGAATGGACCGCTCAGGATTGGCATCACGTTTTCTTCTCCGATGAGTGTCGCATATGCCTTCAACCAGACAATCGTCGGAGACGTGTTTGGAGGCAACCCGGTCAGGCTGAACGCCTTAAAGACAGTGTCCAACGAATGCAGCAAGGTGGAGGTTCCCTGCTGTTTTGGGGTGGCATTATGTGGAGCCGACGTACGCCATGGTGGTCGTGGAAGGCGCTGTAACAGCTGTAGGACACGTGAATGCCATCCTCCGACCGATAGCGCAACCATATCGGCAGCATATTGGTTCAAGAATCATAAAAGAAGGCTGTATACATGGAAGAAGCCTGGAGGCACTGACAGGTTTCAGATAGATTATATAATGGTAAGACAGAGATTTAGGAACCAGGTTTTAAATTGTAAGACATTTCCAGGGGCAGATGTGGACTCTGACCACAATCTATTGGTTATGAACTATAGATTAAAACTGAAGAAACTGCAAAAATGTGGGAATTTAAGGAGATGGGACCTGGATAAACCGACTAAACCAGAGGTTGTAGAGAGTTTCAGGGAGAGCATAAGCGAACAATTGTCAGGAATGGGGGAAAGAAATACAGTAGAAGAAGAATGGGTAGCTTTGAGAGACGAAATAGTGAAGGCAGCAGAGGATCTAGTAGGTAAAAAGACGAGGGCTAGTAGAAATCCTTGGATAACAGAAGAAATACTAAATTAAACTGATGAAAGGAGAAAATATAAAAATGCAGTAAATGAAGCAGGCAAAAAGGAATACAAACGTCTCAAAAATGAGATCGACAGGAAGTGCAAAATGGCTTAGCAGGTATGGCTAGAGGACAAATGTAAGGATCTAGAGGCTTATCTCACTAGGGGTAAGATAGATACTGCCTACAGCAAAATTAAAGAGACCTTTGGAAAAAAGAGAACCACTTGTATGAATATCAAGAACTCAGATGGAAACCCAGTTCTAAGCAAAGAAGGGAAAGCAGAAAGGTGGAAGGAGTATATAGAGGGTCTATACAAGGGCAATGTACTTGAGGACAATATTATGTAAATGGAAGAGGATGTATATCAAGATGAAATGGGAGATACGATACTGCGTGAAGAGTATGACAGAGCACTGAAAGACCTGAGTCGAAACAAGGCCCCGGGAGTAGACAACAACTCATTAGAACTACTGACGGCATTCGGAGAGCCAGTCCTGACAAAATTCTACCATCTGGTGAGCAAGATGTATGAGACAGGTGAAATACCCTCAGACTTCAAGAAGAATATAATAATTCCAATCCCAAAGAAAGCAGGTGCTGGCAGATGTGAAAATTACCGATCAATCAGTTTAATAAGTCACGGATGCAACATACTAACGCGAATTCTTTACAGACGAATGGAAAAACTTGTAGAAGCCAACTTCGGGGAAGATCAGTTTGGATTCCGTAGAAATATTGGAACACGTGAGGCAATACTGACCCTACGACTTATCTTAGAACGTAGATTAAGGAAAGGCAAACCTACGTTTCTAGCATTTGTAGACTTAGAGAAAGCTTTTGACAATGTTGCCTGGAATACTCGCTTTCAAATTCTGAAGGTGGCAGGGGTAAAATACAGGGAGTGAAAGGCTATGTACAATTTGTACAGAAACCAGTTGGCAGTTATAAGAGTCGAGGGGCATAAAAGGGAAGCAGTGGTTGGGAAGGGAGTGAGACAGGGTTGCAGCCTATCCCCGATGTTATTCAATCTGTATATTGAGCAAGCAGTGAAGGAAACAAAAGAAAAAATTGGAGTAGGTATTAAAATCCATGGAGAAGAAATAAAAACTTCGAGGTTCGCCGATGACATTGTAAATCTGTCAGAGACAGCAAAGGACTTGGACGAGCAGTTGAACGGAATGGACAGTGTCACGAAAGGAGGGTATAAGATGAACATCAGCAAAAGCAAAACGAGGATAATGGAATGTAGTCGAATTAAGTCGGGTGATGCTGAGGGAATTAGATTAGGAAATGAGACACTTAAAGTAGTAAAGGCGTTTTGCTATTTGGGGAGCAAAATAACTGATGATGGTCGAAGTAGAGAGGATATCAAATGTAGAGTGGCAATGGCAAGGAAAGCGTTTCTGAAGAAGAGAAATTTGTTAACATCGAGTATAGATTTAAGTGTCAGGAAGTCATTTCTGAAAGTATTTGTGTGGAGCGCAGGCATGTATGGAAGTGAAACATGGACGATAACTAGTTTGGACAAGAAGAGAATAGAAGCTTTCGAAATGTGGTGCTACAGAAGAATGCTGAAGATTAGATGGGTAGATCATATAACTAATGTGACACAACTTGACTAGAATAAGGGATCGATTGATAGGACATGTTCTGAGGCATGAAGGGATCACCAATTTAGTATTGGACGGCAGCGTGGAGGGTAAATATCGTAGAGGGAGACCAAGAGATGAATACACTAAACAGATTCAGAAGTATGTAGGTACTGGGAGATGAAGAAGCTTGCACAGGATAGCATGGAGAGCTGCATCAAACCAGTCTCAGGACTGAAGACCGCAACAACAACATTGACGAGGCATTCGTCTTCACGGACGACAATTCGCGCCCCCATCGTGCACATTTTGTGAATGACTTCCTTCAGGATAATTACATCGCTCGACTAGAGTGGCCAGCATGTTCTCCAGACATGAACCCTATCGAACATGCCTGAGATACATTGAAAAGGGCTGTTCATGGACGACGTGACCCAACAACCACTCTCAGGGAGTGGGACAATCTGGACCAACACTGCCTTGATGAACTTGTGGATAGTATGCCACGACGAATACAAGCATGCATCGATGCAGGAGTACGTGCTTCTGGGTACTAGAGATATCGGTGTGTACAGCAATCTGGACCACCACCTCTGAAGGTCTCGGTGTATGGTGGTACAGCATGCAGTGTGTGATTTTTATGAACAATGATAAGGGCGGAAATGATGTTTATGTTGATCGCTTCCAATTTTCTGTACAGGTCCCGGAATTATCGGAACCGAGATGATGCAAAACTTTTTTTTGATGTGCGTATTTAGCGGTACCGAGTCCTGTACGAGTGTCCGTCAACAGTTAGATCAGTAGCGACAACATTCCGTACACCTACATATAAACATGTAACGTTCGATATGGCAATAAGTGCAAAGGTATTACGAGAACTGACTCTGACGAGTTATTTATTACTCCTCTACGCACGCAGTATCATCCTACAAACCGCAAATTGGACGTGTCAGCAGGATCATGTATGAACAATAAATGACTGCTTCTCTACATCTCGTACAGAAGACCATCTTTGAGTAACAGTTCGCACATATTTGTGTATTTTCCTAAAAGATCGTTCATATTTCGAGTACTATTATTATTCCTTTGTCAGAAAGCCCTTTGCTGAGTGAGTGAGAAACTGAATGAGGACAAATAAAGGCCCTTGCAACCTATAAAACATTATTGTTCTATTTAGTTATTCTCTTGTTACTCAATAATGAAGAATATTTATAGAAAAACTGAAATTGTCAGTGTTAATTTCAAGTATTATACAGAAATTTTTGATTTATTACTTGAAACATAGCATGTTGCAGTAATAATAATAAAAAAAACATTATAGGTTTATTATACAACGTTAGAAAACGCAATTTCCTCGCCAAAGGTAAAAGAAAAGAAAAAAAAGAAACAGGGAAAAGCAAATCAAACATCGCTTCAATACTTCGTCGAGCTTAAATAAAACATGTTTCGGGTACTTAATTTCAAGTATTATACAGAAATTTTTGATTTATTACTTGAAACATAGGATGTTGCAGTAATAATAATAAAAAAAAAAAATTATAGGTTTATTATAAAACGTTAGAAAACGCAATTTCCTCGCCAAAGGTAAAAGAAAAGAAAAAAAAGAAACAGGGAAAAGCAAATCAAACATCGCTTCAATACTTCGTCGAGCTTAAATAAAACATGTTTCGGGTACTTACAAAAAACTTTCGCACTTATGTTACCACAGGAAAATCTTGTCTTTGATCATGATGAACATTTATTGAGTGCATAATAATAACAATAAGTGTATAGATCTTTAAGCTGGTGCGTGTAAATTTTACTTGCATCAAATCTATTGCTTTGGGCACATAAAAGCACATAACTCTTTTTATTACCTGTAAAAAAATGGTTCAAATGGCTCTGAGCACTATGGGACTTAACTTCTAAGGTCATCAGTCCCCGAGAACTTAGAACTACTTAAACCTAACTAACCTAAGGACAACACACACATCCATGCCCGAGGCAGGATTCGAACCTGCGACCCTAGCGGTCGCGCGGTTCCAGACTGTAGCGCCTAGAACCGCTCGGCCACCCTGGCCGGCTTATTACCTGTAAAATGCTAATCGTATTTTGCGTATTTTGTAAGGATGTAAAATAGATAATGGACTTAACACTGAACCATGCGCGCTTCTAATTATGTGAAAAACGAACAAACAAAAAACAAAAAAATTGTTGAAATGCTCTGAGCACTATGGGACTTAACTTCTGAGGTCATCAGTCCCCTAGAACTTAGAACTACTTAAACCTAACTAACCTAAGGACATCACACACATCCATGCCCGAGGCAGGATTCGAACCTGCGACCGTAGCGGTAGCGCGGTTCCAGACTGTAGCGCCTAGAACCGCTCCGCCACATCGGAGAGGTTGTTGGCTCCAAGTTTCTCTAACACATTCATCTGTGTTCCATTTCCTACCGATGCTACCGATCTACCCGTAATCCTACCATTTACTACGACATTTATATAGTGTACTAAAACTACAGATCCCTCAGATTTACTGGACCGCAACCGTAGCTGATGGGACACCAAATGCTCCTCCTCACTCACCGCTGATTGTTCAAGGCACAGTGCTGTAAAACAGCATAATATCTCTCTTTTGGTGTTATACATAGCACGTAATTAAGACGCTGCTATTTATATGGACAGTGGTCAGATAGATTATCTGTCGGGTTTAAAAAGTTGTTGCATTTTCGTCCAACCTGAAAGTAAACCATACCCGTTCGCGAAAAATTGTGATTGCTCATCTTATATCACTTCTTCAAAATTCCATCCATTTCATTCTATAGATCATCCAAGTCCTTTGCTGTCTTTCACAAAATTATAGTGGCATCGGCAAGACGCCACCTTTTTTTATTCTTTCTTCTTGTGACACAACTTGACTCCCTGGTGTCCCTGTTCCATGCACAGAGTAACATGGTGGGTAGAGTATTTGCCCCCTTCCTTTCTCTTCTGCTGCTTTCCTCTCGTATCCTTCGACACTTTTTAACTGTAGTGCGGTTTCTGTACATGTTGTAAATGACCTATCGCTCCCTGTATTTTACACTCGACAATTTCATAGTTTCAGAAATTTATTCCAATCTACAGCGTTAAAAGCTTGTCACGAATCTATAAAATACTGTCGTAAAAACAGGTTTGTCTTTCTTCAATCTACGTACAAGGTTGTTATAATTAAAGTGAAGCTATTTACAGAGATCTAGTGTGGGCCGCAATTATCCTATGGCAGCAAAACGTGGTAGGTATGCTAATGTATTAATGCAGATCCGGTTTACGCTGGAAAAAATTAGTTGTTATTTTGGCCACCAGATGTTGTACAGCACCTCGTCGACGTCTCTGGCACTCGTATTGAGCGAATTGTGTAAGCGGCGGTTAATAATAAAATCAACACTGTCCCATTCTCAGTTGTTTATCCTTTTATGCCCACATACCGTTCCTAATCCATTATATATGGAAATATTTCTATACTAATTTCTTGCAACCAGATTTGCAGTGTTGGCCAAAATTTGAACAATTTTTTTCCAGCGTAAATCTGTTTCGCATTTACGCATTAGAATATCTCCCAAGTTTCACAGTCATACGATAATTATAGCCCACACGGGAGCTCTGTGGGTAATTACATTTTAATTACAACCACTCTGTATTTCCTACGCTAAGTTCATAGCACCTCTGTTGTATCGCATGCTCCTATGTATCTCCGGAAGCCAGAATGAACTTCGCCGGCCGGAGTGGCCGTGCGGTTCTAGGCGCTACAGTTTGGGACCGGGCGACCGCTACGGTCGCAGGTTCGAATCCTGCCTCGGGCATAGATGTGTGTGATGTCCTTAGGTTAGTTAGGTTTAATTAGTTCTAAGTTCTAGGCGACTGATGACCTTAGATGTTAAGTCGCTTAGTGCTCAGAGCCATTTGAACAATTTGAGCCAGAATGAACTTCCCTCAAAAGTCGGCATTTACTACTTGTCCCATTCTTCTGTAGGTAATTAGTGTTAGTATTTGCAGGCATAAATTATAAAACTGATATTGGTACGCATAGTAGTTAGCACCTTACTCTGACTACTTCAACATAAAGTGGAGCTCAGTTGTCCTCAGATGCCTGGATTCATAGTATTTGCGCTAAGCGCAATCCCTTGGCGGCAATAAAGATGGAAACTTAAGTTCTAATACTACGAGCTCGTTAGAGATGTATCATAAGCTCGAATTCGACAAGAACTGGCAATTGAAATGAGAGGTTAGTGGAAGACATGGAAATTTTAAATAAGTGGATGGGCACCGCGTTTGGTAAAAGTTCATTTCGGTACCACGGATCGAACTTGCCTGCTGTGTCATATAGTCAGTCATGCAAGTTCCTCCTCCACGTACACAAATGTTAGATTACAGATATACAAATCATTTAATCTCATACACACATTTTTCAAATAACTTATTATGCTTATCCATTACGGATATTTTAGAATCGTGACTGTATATTGAATGTAAATAAGTTATACAAATCTGCAAGCAGTCACTTTTTTGAATAATTATGTTTTATTCCATGAACCGGTTTTCGAACCTTTTCAGGTTCATCTTCAGATGGTTTCAGGAAGTTACATCATTATTACTAGTATAATGATGGGTGCTGGCTCTATGACAAAAAGATGGAACACACTTTAATGGACGGCCGGGGAGGCCGAGCGGTTCTAGGCGCTACAGTCTGCCTCGGGCATGGGTGTGGGTGATGTCCTTAGGTTAGTTAGGTTTAACTAGTTCAAAGTTCTAGGGGACTGATGACCTCAGAAGTTAAGTCCCATAGTGCTCAGAGCCATTTGAACCATTTGAACACTTTAATGTATCGCCATGACTACAGTTCATTTGTCGATATGGGTGTAAATTTAGTTTTGTACTTACTGCAACAGTATAAGTGACTTTTTTCGGCTAGTGCCCATCTGTCTGCCTGCATTTTGATGTTCAGTTATTATATCACTACACACACTTCCACACAAACTATATTAATTTACTCTGACAGCGAGACTCTTCCAGCATCCAGCATGCACTTTACAACTGTTGCTTGTAACAAAGATCTTGACAGAAAGATATGGCATAGGCCTGCTTTACACAGAGATGTAATTAGTTCTGCTTTACATGTATTAAAGTCGATATAAGGGCAAATATTTTAATCAGACTGGCGATAACATAGAGCACAAAATAAAGTAAATAAATAAATTACTACAAGAACAAACTTAAGGTTATCTAATGTTGTATTTCTATTTGTATATTACGTATAATACAGGCAATTTATAGCAATTTTTTTATCATGATTTGCATTCACATGAATACCCAGAAATCAATGTTATTGCATCTGCAGTGAGGTACAGCTGTCTGTATGACTAGGACCTTTATATTTAAATTAAAATTAATAACAGACCTTCAGGAAACAATTAGTTTAGTAAGAAATAATTTACTCAAACATGGGACAATGCGTAGAGCTGAAATCTATGAACTCATAGAGATCCTGGAGCTTATATTACCACACAACTACTTCCTGTTCAATAACAAGTTTTACGTTCAGGAAGATGGACTGGCAATGTGTAGTAGTCTTTCAGGCGTGCTAACAGACATATATATCAATAACCTTGAAAACAACTTTTTACATCCCAAACCCAACTAAAAGATAACCTACTTTATTACAAACACTATGTTGATGATACTCTCATTCTGTTCAAAGGAACAGCAGAAGAAATAGATAATCTAGCAAAAGAACTAAATAAAATACACAATAAAATTCAATTCACAGTAGAACATGAACATCAGAAGGCATTAACTATCTTGATCTAACAATCTCAAATAAAAATGTAAACCATAAATTTCAAATCTTCAGAATGCCAACAATCATCAATGTTACCATACACAAATTCTCTTGCAATCCAGACCAATTAAAATTAATAACAGACCTTCAGGAAACAATTAGTTTAGTAAGAAATAACTTACTCAAACATGGGACAATGCGTAGAGCTGAAATCTATGAACTCATAGAGATCCTGGAGCTTATATTACCACACAACTACTTCCTGTTCAATAACAAGTTTTACGTTCAGGAAGATGGACTGGCAATGTGTAGTAGTCTTTCAGGTGTGCTAACAGACATATATATCAATAACCTTGAAAACAACTTTTTACATCCCAAACCCAACTAAAAGATAACCTACTTTATTACAAACACTACGTTGATGATACTCTCATTCTGTTCAAAGGAACAGCAGAAGAAATAGATAATCTAGCAAAAGAACTAAATAAAATACACAATAAAATTCAATTCACAGTAGAACATGAACATCAGAAGGCATTAACTATCTTGATCTAACAATCTCAAATAAAAATGTAAACCATAAATTTCAAATCTTCAGAATGCCAACAATCATCAATGTTACCATACACAAATTCTCTTGCAATCCAGACCAACATAAAAAAGAATTCATCAGAACAATGGTTAACTGCATGCTTAAAATTCCAATGGACACAAGTGAAAGACAAAAAGAAACAGAAATTATCAAATCAATTGCCTCCAGCAATGGGTAAAACCCTGCAATAATAGATAAAATAATTCATACAGTAAAATTTAATCAACTAACTTTTGAACAACTACCCACTTGGTCTCGCGGTAGCGTTCTCGCTTCCCGAGCACGGGGTCAAGGATTTTTCCTGCCTCGAGATTTGTTGTTGTGTCGTCTTCATCATCATCATTCATCACCATTACGGTCGGAGGAAGGCAATGGCAAACCACCTCCACTAGGACCTTGCCTAGTAAGGTGGCACGGGTCTCCCGCGTCGCTCCCCTACGCTCTATAAAGCAGTATGGGACTCACCACCACGACTACCCACTAACAAGAAGACCACATTTATGAGCCCGCCTTTCCTAGGGACGATTTCTCACCAAATTGCCAGCCTCTTCAAGACATACAATATAAAGATAAGTTTCTTCACCAACAACAAAATACAAAATAAAATCATACACAGCACCAAAACCACTATACAACAGTATGAAAAGTCAGGTGTGTACAAACTCAATTGCAACTCAATGTCCAAGCTATTACATTGGACAAACTGGTAGAAGCTTCAAAACAAGATTTAAAGAACACATAGATGCACTCCATCTTAACAACACGAATAAGTCCAGCTTTGCCTCACATCTTGTGCAACACAATCATTCTGCAAACAACATACAACAGAATCTCCAAATACTCCATTTTGCCTACAAAGGCATAATATTTTACCTTCTTGAGGAAACTGAAATATTTATCTACACAAATACAGCACCTGATTACCTACTCAATGATGAAACTGAACTGAGAAACAAATTTTTCCTTCAGAACTTTGAAGATCTACTAGTTCAAAACAAGTAACCACTCAACGAAACCTACACCACATTACAATCCCCCCCCCCCAATCACCTACCCCCTCCCTCTCCTTACATCCTAAATACACTGGTGTCAATGTAATATCCTACCATATAATAAAACCTGTACTATACTTCTAAATGTTAAATCCCTCTACTGTTAACATAAATCAGTACTTTTATACAAATTACGTCTAGCTGGAACAAAAAGAATCTGCCTTTACCAATATTCCATATCACTTTAGCTGGCCGGAGTGACTGTGCGGTTCTAGGCGCTACAGTCTGGAACCGAGCGACCGCTCTGGTCGCAGGTTCGAATCCTGCCTCGGGCATGGATGTGTGTGATGTCCTTAGGTTAGGTTTAATTAGTTCTATGTTCTAGGCGATTGATGACCTGAGAAGTTAAGTCGCATAGTGCTCAGAGCTATTTGAACTATTTTGAACCATATCACTTTAATGTAAGAATAAAAATAAGTCAACAGTTAAAGAACTTTTGTTCATGCATTATAAATGTAAAGTGTACAGCCATACAAACAGCTTTAGTCCATTACAATAAATATAACTTTTATACATATACCTTTAGCTAAAATAAACAGAATATACTGTTGCTAATACCCCAGATCATGTTAACATAACAACAGAAATTAGTCAACAGTTCATCTGAAGGTTTGTTATTAATTTAAATTTAAATTTAAAGGTCCCAGTCATACAGATAGCTCCGCATCACTGCAGATACAATAACTCTGTGTCATTGGTTCCTGGGTATTCATGTTAATACCGATCATGATAAAAAAATTGTTATAACCTGCTTGTATTAAACGTAATATACAAAATGAAATACAACATCAGATAACCTTAAGTTTGTTATTGTAGTAATTTATTTATTTATTTATTTTATTTTGTGCTCTCTCGTTATCGCCAGTCTATTTGCCCTTATATCGACTTTAATACATGTAAAGCAGAACAAATTACATCTCTGTGTAAAGCAGGCCTATGCCATATCTTTCTGTCAAGATCTTTGTTACAAGCAACAGTTGTAAAGTGCATGCTGGATGCTGGAAGAGTCTCGCTGTCAGAGTGTAAATTCATATAGTTTGTGTGGAAGTGTGTGTAGAGATATAATAACTGAACATCAAAATGCAGGCAGACAGATGGGCACTAGCTGAAAAAAGCCACTTATACTCTTGCAGTAAGTAAAAAACTTAATTTGCACCCATATCGCCAGATAAACTATAGTAATGGCGATACATTAAAGTGTGTTCCATCCTTTTGTCATAGAGCCAGCACCCAGCATTATGCTAGCATTAATGATGTAACTTCCTGAAACCATCTGAAAATGAACCTGAAAAGGTTCGATAACCGGTTCATGGAATAAAATATAATTATTCAAACAAGTGACTGGCTCCAGTTTTTTATAACTTATTTACTTTCAAATAACTATTTTATGAAAATACTCAAAATGTTTATTATCAAAACATCTGATGGATACTAGTAGTTTGTTACGAAAATTTCACGTTAGTTTATCTTCGACGTAGGAAATGCAGATATCATCGTCCACTGAGTTTTTATAACGCCTTCCCTTCATTGAACATAACAGTACCGGTGTTTGCTATTACCACCAAAAAGTTGTGCTTTAGAAGTTTTTCACAGTACACAATTACGTCTCCTTACCCTTTCATGGTTAAAATTTGTTTTGCAAACATTTAAAAAATGACAGGTCATAAACTGCCTTCCTTTGAGATAAATAATAGACTTTCACTATAAAAAAAAAATTTAGTTGCATGAAATGGGACACATGTGTAGCACGAAACTGACTCGATCCATGTTTTCATGTGAACCCAGGTTTTTCAAAGTTCAATATTTGTTTGTAGAATGATTTTGTCAGGATGGCAAATACATACAAAGTATAACGAATCAGTATCAAAGTACATTTATTCTAGTGACATAAAAGATCAAGATGACTTTGACTTACCACATCTGAATGTTTTCTACATTCTATGAAGTTTTCTGGGACATGTACGTCCCATTAAATACAAATTATGTAGAAAGCAGCCGAGTTACTAAGGAGTATAGTAATGTTTGCAAACAATGTCTATAGTGTGTAAGAAAAGACAGTTAGTTGCTTCAGACAGTCTTGGAATGGAGAAGGTGATGATTTTATCTCATTTTCGTGAAACAGACACACAGTAAACGTACGCCGCCCCATTTGATTCCTCACAGCCTTCTATATATCCACCTCATGGTCAGTAGCATTTTTCTCCAAGTTCCGAAAGCATTTCGCTACATGCTATAACTAGACAGATACGAGTTACAGACGACCCAACGCTGAAAACTGCGTACGACTTTAATAGGACATATGTGTCCATCAGGTGCGAAAGGGTTAAATTTAGTATAAGGTTTTGCCACTCTGTCATCTAAAATACTGAACGCTTTTCTTATTTTGATTTCAGTCTTGTTCCTCTCATAACTGTCCATGAAAGTACGTATACACTCAATAATACCTTTCCATATGGTGATAGATCAGGTGTCTTGGTAGCTAAACGACGAAATTGAGCCGGCCTGAGTGACCGAGCAGTTCTAGGCGCTACAGTTTGGAACCGCGCGACCGCTACGGTCGCAGGTTCGAATGCTGCCTCGGGCATCGATGTGTGTGATGTCCTTAGGTTAGTTAGGTTTAAGTAGTTCTAAGTTCTAGGGGACTGATGACCACAGCAGTTAAGTCCCATAGTGCTCAGCGCCATTTGAACCATTTTTTGACGAAATTGAGGTTGATCTGATTCAAATTACAGGCGGCATATATTTCAAAACATTGTACGTGATGTTTCATTCTGACACGTTGCAGTTGCCAGAATTACGAATATAGAGAAAGTGAACAGAAAACCTTTTTTCTCTCATTTGCATAGCTGAAATAAGGAAACTGGGGTGGCTAAATTTAACCGCGACTCTCCCTCTTGGGCGTAGCTGAAGAGCAGAGAAAGGGAGACTTCGTCCGTTTAACGAGGTAATTACGTTGCTGAAGGGGCCATCCACACGGCTTGTGTGTACAAGTGGGTGGCACTATACCCACTTTTGTGCCCTGCCTGGCTTCGCTTTTTATCCGCAGTGCGGCGCAGTCTGAATCTGCTAGCCGCGTTAGTTCCTAATAAAATCACCTTGGGCGCGGAGAAACAGTGACATGTACACCATAATAAACAGTTTGCGAAAAAACATAAACATACATTCAGCGTTCTTCATGTCACGTACACAAAACTTGCGACTTAAAGACATGATTTCTGTTCTCCTGCGGGTAAAGTAGTCACGACAGTGTCGAAAATACACATGATGTTACACAGTTCCCTGTTTACACTTGCAGAGATTCCACAAAGGGCATAGTAGGCAAATTTTTTACATGGAGACACAATATGCTGAGAAAAACAATGTGATCACTGTCCACTGTGAGTCAGAATGCTGGCATGTTACGATGCAGACACATGAAACAGCAAGGAAACCGGGTGGTTATAATTAAACTGACCGTGTTCCGAGTGCTGCACTGCGGGCTGTATACACTGCAGGATGCAGAAACATCGAACATATGTTCATTAATCAATGCAATTGTGGAGTGTGCTGAAAAAATAATAGTTGCAGTTTCTTCCACCAGGTGAAAATACGGTTCTATAAACAGTCAGAATGTAAAATGTGTCCTATTTTGGCGCTAGTAGGCCGTTTGTCACTTGGTGATATGTGTTGACTTCTCTTGTGAAGTGACTGTTGATGTAAAGGGTTAAAAAGATTGAAGTTTCACATACGAAACATATCGGCTCGTGAGAAGAAACAATATGCACTGCTGGTGATGTTGTTTTATCAGGCGCAATATTAACTCTGCACTGTGGGAGTATCGTTGACTGAAGCACCTGCGAAGATACCCCGTGTCGGTAAATGGGCCAAAGAATACGTTCAAGAAATTTGGATAAATAGATGAATTAGATGCAGCAGCGAGAGGAAGGCGACCCATTTCCATGGCTGTTGTTGACAAAGTTGCTGCAGTTACAGCAGACTGTGGAGCACAAGCCTCAATTTCTGCAGCTGGTGGTCGAGCTGTCTCACGGGAATCATCCCTTCCCTGGCCAACAATTCGAAAGATTTTACGGCTCATTGTACACTGGTAGCCGTACAAGATTCAAAACATGCACAAAACGAAGCCCCGAGATAGGCTACAAGGCTGTGACTTTGCCCTTCGTGTTTTGGCATGCATGGAAATGGTAGAGGCTCAGGAAAAATCTGTGGACGGACGAGGCAGATTTCACTCTGCACAATGCCGTGAACGCACGTAACTGTTGCATTTGGGATTCTACTCCGCCACAAGTTGTTCAGGGACATCCACTGCACTCAGCTTACGTGACTGTGTGGTGTAGTGTGGTTTCACAATTACATCTGCACGTTCCAAAGACGTGCTTATGCAACAAGTGGTTCCAACTTTACAAGAATGCTACTTTGTCGAGACCACTATTTTCATCTAAGATGGGGCGACACCACATCCCGCTTGCCAGTGAAAGATTACTTTCGACAAACCCGCATCATCTCTAGGTAATTTCAAGATGTATGGCCTTCCAGATTCCCCAAACCTAAATCCCTGTGACTTCTACCTGTGGGGAATCTGAGAGGTCGTGTTATTCAGGGATGTATCTGGACTCTTCCTGGACTGAAGGATTGCAATCGACGACATATTGATTTGATTACACCGGATTTGCTGCGAGCAGTTGTCGAACATGCCACGTTACGGACGCAGCATATTGCTAAGTCAGGAGACCGTGTTGAACACATGGTTTAACATGTGATCATATCCTAGTAAACGTGCCAGAAACGCCTATGTGTCCACCTTTTGTTGCACGGCACGCATATACTCGGTAGTCCAATTCTGCCCACGTCAGACCCAGCACATCAGAAGTAACACCGTGAACAGCACCTGTGATGTGGCGTCGCAAGTGTCCAAGGTTCTGTGGTGGAGGTGTAGCATAAACGCTGTCCTTTATCTACCCCCAAAAGAAAAAAAATCACAAAACATCTAGTCCGACAACGTTAGTGGCCACATGAATAGCGCCAAGTTAGCGACCACCACTAAGCTCGTAGGTGCCCCTGTCGATGGTTTTCCAAACTGACTTGCTGGCACCAATTGGGGGAAAAGAACTTCGATAGTTTCTGATTCACATATTCACGTATTGTATCATTTGTTACGTTAAGTTTAGCCAGATAGTTATATTGATTTTCTAAAATGTTTCACGGACTTCACAAGTATTCTATAGTGTCGATATCTAGATAATATCGTAACAATCGCAATGGTTCACACACTGGATTCGCATTCGGGAGTACGACGATACGCTTCCGGCTATCCAGATTTAGGTCTTCCATGATTTCCGTTAATCGATCCAAGCAAATGTCGCAATGTTTCCTTGGAAAGGGCACGGCCGGTTTCTTTCCCTATCCTTGATAATTTCGAAGCTTGTGCTCCATTTCTAATGACCTCGATGTCGACGGGACATTAGACCCAATCGTTAAATCCACATATCGAAATAAAAATATTGATATTTTCACTACTGCAAGCTACTGGTTCCTACTGTTTGTGTAAGGTTTTCGTTAACACTAAAGGTCTTATTAAGAGTACAAGATTAAATATACAATTTGAGTATAAAATCAAATACAAAACATAACCACAATGCTCATATTCAGTCGCAATGGAAGTTGAAAAGCCGGCAGAAGTGGCCGAGCGGTTCTAGACGCTAGGCTCGAATCCTGCCTCGGGCATGGTTGTGTGTGTTGTCCTTAGGTTAGTTAGGTTTAAGTAGTTCTAAGTTCTAGGGGACTGATGACCTCAGCAGTTAAGTCCCATAGTGCTCAGAGCCATTTTGAAAGTTGAAAATATAGGCGATGACATTGTTTTATGGTTTCAGTAAGTGCGATTATTACAGAGCATCGTTACAAACCTTTCTTTAAAACAAAAGTAAGATACTAATTTACATTAAGGTTTCTTAACACAAAGGTGCTAATTTTAAGCAGGAGATTAGTGTTTAGCGTGCCGTCGACAACGAGGCCATAGAGACGGAGCACAAGCTCGGATTAGGGAAGGACTGGGAAGGAAATCGGCCGTGCCCTCTCAAAGGAGCCATCCCGGCATTTGCCTGAAACGATTTAGGGAAATCACGGAAAACCTACATGAGGATGGCCAGAGACGGGTTTGAACCGTCGTCCTCCCGAATGCGAGTCCAGTGTGCTAACCACTGCGCCACCCCGCTCGGTGGTGCTCATTAAGTACAAGGTAAAGTGTGGGGATTATGTGACGTTTACACAAAGCAGCTCTAGTATAAAATCAGTATTCGAACCACTTATCTAAGCTAATGGTTAGTTGCTTAATGTCACTAGTATTTGTTGCTCGAATCTCATACGTTTATTATAGACTGCAATGGTGTGCAATTTTTACTGCTGCTATTGCGAAACAGAGATAATGAATGCACTTCCTTGTTCCAGACAGTGTCTCTGTGTCATCCATACTGTTCTCTCTCTTCCCAGTCTCGCATAATTCACCCTTCTCTAGTACAATTCGTTTTATCCTCAGCACAGATGAGAAATGCAAGGACAAGGAAGTTTAACGGGTGCAGCTGTTCTCTGCCAGAAGTCGGTGGGTCAAGGGAGAATAAGAAGCAGAGCGTTGTCATCAGTAGTCTTTATTTATTCGTCAGCGGTGTTTGCTGGAAGGTTTTGACCACCTCAGGCAGGCGCTAGGTCACTGCCGTTGTGCTCCCGGACTTTGGTGCATAGAGTGCTGCCTGGCTACTTTGGCACAACGACCTCGTGACGTGTGCATGCTCAGCCTGCTGGATCAGATGTGGTGCGAGGTGGCTTGCTGGTGGACGGTCCAGTGTGCGCCGCTGGAGCCATCTTTGACAAGACAGCAATCGATAGTTAAGTTTTATCTCTGGCAAGGATTATCTCTGCTCATCACGCGTTACTTAGACGACGCCCCCTTTTCTACAATATACACTCCTGGAAATGGAAAAAAGAACACATTGACACCGGTGTGTCAGACTCACCATACTTGCTCCGGACACTGCGAGAGGGCTGTACAAGCAATGATCACACGCACGGCACAGCGGACACACCAGGAACCGCGGTGTTGGCCGTCGAATGGCGCTAGCTGCGCAGCATTTGTGCACCGCCGCCGTCAGTGTCAGCCAGTTTGCCGTGGCATACGGAGCTCCATCGCAGTCTTTAACTCTGGTAGCATGCCGCGACAGCGTGGACGTGAACCGTATGTGCAGTTGACGGACTTTGAGCGAGGGCGTATAGTGGGCACGCGGGAGGCCGGGTGGACGTACCGCCGAATTGCTCAACACGTGGGGCGTGAGGTCTCCACAGTACATCGATGTTGTCGCCAGTGGTCGGCGGAAGGTGCACGTGCCCGTCGACCTGGGACCGGACCGCAGCGACGCACGGATGCACGCCAAGACCGTAGGATCCTACGCAGTGCCGTAGGGGACCGCACCGCCACTTCCCAGCAAATTAGGGACACTGTTGCTCCTGGGGTATCGGCGAGGACCATTCGCTACCGTCTCCATGAAGCTGGGCTACGGTCCCGCACACCGTTAGGCCGTCTTCCGCTCACGCCCCAACATCGTGCAGCCCGCCTCCAGTGGTGTCGCGACAGGCGTGAATGGAGGGACGAATGGAGACGTGTCGTCTTCAGCGATGAGAGTCGCTTCTGCCTTGGTGCCAATGATGGTCGTATGCGTGTTTGGCGCCGTGCAGGTGAGCGCCAGAATCAGGACTGCATACGACCGAGGCACACAGGGCCAACACCCGGCATCATGGTGTGGGGAGCGATCTCCTACACTGGCCGTACACCACTGGTGATCGTCGAGGGGACACTGAATAGTGCACGGTACATCCAAACCGTCATCGAACCCATCGTTCTACCATTCCTAGACCGGCAAGGGAACTTGCTGTTCCAACAGGACAATGCACGTCCGCATGTATCCCGTGCCACCCAACGTGCTCTAGAAGGTGTAAGTCAACTACCCTGGCCAGCAAGATCTCCGGATCTGTCCCCCATTGAGCATGTTTGGGACTGGATGAAGCGTCGTCTCACGCGGTCTGCACGTCCAGCACGAACGCTGGTCCAACTGAGGCGCCAGGTGGAAATGGCATGGCAAGCCGTTCCACAGGACTACATCCAGCATCTCTACGATCGTCTCCATGGGAGAATAGCAGCCTGCATTGCTGCGAAAGGTGGATATACACTGTACTAGTGCCGACATTGTGCATGCTCTGTTGCCTGTGTCTATGTGCCTGTGGTTCTGTCAGTGTGATCATGTGATGTATCTGACCCCAGGAATGTGTCAATAAAGTTTCCCCTTCCTGGGACAATGAATTCACGGTGTTCTTTTTTCAATTTCCAGGAGTGTATATGTCGCTCTCGGACATCCGTCCGGTCAGTCTCCGAGGGCGGGCAGTGGGGCACCTTCGTGCGCTTTACCCACTGGTCAATCCTTCATCGACACTTCCTCCACGCCACGGCCTCACCATGTATCTGTCCCTTGTCCGGCCGCTACTGGAATACGCAGCCGTGGTGTGGGATAACGCGGCAGCGACGCATATTGCGACGCTCCAACGTGTGCAAAATAGGGCGCTGCGACTTGCGCTCCACAAGCCGCCTCGCTACCCGACGAGGCTGCTCCATGAGGAAGCTGGCATCCCTTTCCTGCGGGATCGCTTCCGGCAAATCGCCAGAGTGTTCTACAGCAATGCAGAACACTCTAGCAGCCGTCTGATTCGTGGTCTGGGCCGCCAGGTCCACCACAGGCCAACGACTCGTTGTCCAGACCTACTCCGAGAGTAACCACCTCTTGCAGCCCGCTGTCGAAACAAAGGGCGTCACAGTGAACGACGCCCAGTGAGGACAGCTCAACCCGTTAGGTCCCACTGCACCCCAACGAGGTCACCGCAGGAACAGCAGCTCCGCTGCTTAAATTGCCCCCACACCTGGCATATGTAGCCAGAGTTTTAGAGCGAGCGAGCGAGCCGTCCGGTCAGTCGGCAAAACTCAGCGGAGGAGCGCCCCTGAGGATGTCCAGCACAGTCCTGTACGAAACGTCAGGAACAGAAGAGTTTCTTGGACCACGACATCACATCCCGAGAGGTTTACCAGCAGCATCCGAATACAAACCACGAACTTGCATTTGGCTGGTTGTGACTGCCACTGGCTATGTGGACCTCAGTTACCCTCGGCCCGGATTCCTTTCCACGTGAACTATCGTCTGACTATCGTTTTCTGCAATTGGTTCAAATGGCTCTGAGCACTATGGGACTTAGCATCTGAGGTCATCAGTCCCCTAGCACTCAGAACTACTTAAACCTAACTAACCTAAGGACATCACGCACATCCATGCCCGAGGCAGGATTCGAACCTGCGATCGTAGCGGTTGAGCGGTTCCAGACTGAAGCGCCTAGAACCGCTCGGCCACACTTGCCGGCTTTCTATAATTCCGCACATATTTACGAGTCATGTGTGACAACACTTTCCATTATTTTGTAATTTTCAATTTGATATCGATTTTTACTTATATTCCGCCCAATATTTTTATTGTCTCACTTTGAATTCTAGTAGTGCTCCGCAGCCTCTTCACCTGGATCAATGTCCTGTCTAAATGCGTTTCCCCTCACCATCAGTTTATACCTTTACCGAAGCTAATACGTATAAATCTTTCGCATGCGAAGTCACACACACAAAAAAAAAAAAAAAAAAAAAAAATACCACCGTAGAAACACTTAGAGGGATGAGCTACCCGTTGTCGCCTTAGCCTTTGTTTACGAATAGTTAGTCTCGTAGTTATTAGCGATTCAAATCTGACGGTATTTTGTAACACAATGATATTCGACCGACAACCGAATATACGTTTTCACGTCAATAACGCGTGCTGTTAGTTTTCTTTCAGCCTATTGTTCCAGCGAAGGACGTTCTGCTAGCAAGATTATGAGTAAGTGGTAAATTATCCTATTGCTCCACCTACTCTTATGAAGTTTCACCCATGTTCCGGTACGGAACAATTAAAGCACAACTAGGGGATGGTTTCACGCAGTTATCAGGTTGACCGGTACTAGTTTTTGTTACTAAGTTGGAGTAATTGAGTTTTACTTCATGATTTTATCCTTATTCGTTTTTGATGGGGCTTGATTAATTACTTCGGTGGTTATGGGTGTGTATTCGTTGTGCTCAGTTATGGAACGTATGATGTTATGAGTTGATTTTCAATTATTTCTGTGGGAAAGATTGTGAAATCCATTACGCTTAGCTGTTACGTTACGCCATTTTCGATGTTCCGCACTTTAGTAGTTCTGTATCTCGGTGCATAATGTTGTACAAGGTGCGTCTGATATGATCGGTGAATGGTATCAGAAAATAAAAGAAACAAGAGCTGCAAACGGAGTATCATTACTGGCTTTCAGAATAATCACTAAGCTAAATCACAATTCTGTCATCCGCTGTAAGGCTGTTGGAAAATGTTAGCGAACGCTTGTTATGGAATCGCACGAAGCACAGTGATCGTGCGTCGTTGGATATCGCAACGTCTGTGTACTCAACTTTCTCGATCAACGCAAGGTTGTTTCCCTGCCTCAAATTACCCAGCCGCGCGGGGTAGTCGAGTGGTCTAGGGCGCCTTGTCACGGTTCGCGTGGCTCCCTCCGTCGGAGGTTCGAGTCCTGCCTCGGGCGTGTGTGTGTGTGTGTGCGTGTGTGTTTTTTGTCATTAACGTAAGTTAATTTAAGTTAGATTAAGTAGTGTGTAAGCCTAGGGACGGGTAACCTCTGGTCCCATAGGAACTTACCACAAATTTTCAAAATTTCAAATTATCCCTGAAAGGCTTACAGTTGGCAGACGTTGCGCGTGGCCACGACGCTTCGAGCGATTTCACAGGAAGCATTTACTGATAGTCACCGACAGCTTTAGAACCGATGTCAGAAATGTGTTGTAGCTGAAGGGGATTGCTCTGAGGGCCATTAAAGATATTTTGTATGTGACACTTGTTTCCTTTACTTTCTGAGACAATTCACTAAGCTTTTCAGGCGCACCTTGTAGGTAAGAGAGTTCAGAAGTATGCAGAAATATCGGTTATCTGTTAACGTAAACGGTTACGAGCGAATGTTTAGCTTCTCGCAAAAGAATACCTCGTTCATGACTCTTGTGAATCTGCGGGCCATAACTGCCTGTTTGCACGGTCTCTTCGGTGATTTGTGCTGCATACGGCCAGTGTCCTTCACACGTCGTTTTTCTTCAAAAACGCAGAGTTTTACATATAAAATATCGTGATGGTAGAAAACTTTCTGGCAGATTAAAACTGTGTGCCGGACCGAGACTCGAACTCGGGACCTGTGCCTTTTGCACGACTCACGCTACCCATGCACGACTGACGATCCCACCTCACAGCTTCACTTCCGCAATACTTCGTCCCCTACCTTCCAAACTTCACAGAAGCTCTCCTGTGAACCTTGCAAGTCTAGCACTTCTGGAAGAAAGGATACTGCGGACTCATGGCTTAGCTACAGCCTTGGAGATGTTTCCAAAGTGGAGTGTCCGCTAATATAAAACTTCCTGGCAGATTAAAAAGTGTGTGAAGCTGTGAGGACGGGTCGTGAGTCGTGCTTGTCTATCTCAGATGGTAGAGCACCATCCCATGAAATGCAAAGGTCTCGAGCTCCAGTCTCGGTCCGACAAACAGTTTCAGTCTCCCAGGAAGTTTCATATCAGCGCACACTCCGCTGTAGAGTGAAAATTTCATTCTGTCGTGATGGTTGATTGAACGCCCATCTTAGAACCTTGAAATCACTTTTACACGGTTTTTCCGATTAGACCTGTGGTACCTACTTGTGAGTCTCTACTACAATGAAACTTCCTGGCGGATTAAAACTGTATGCTGGGTCGGGACTGGAACCTCGGAACACAGTATTTCGCGGGTAAGAGTATTACCCAAGCTCAACACGCGGCCCTCCCTTGCGTCCTTACTTCTTCCACTGCCTTTCTCCACATTCCAAGCGTGAAAGAATTTCTCCTGCTACCTTGCGGGACTAGCACTCTTGGAAGAAAAGATACCACGCAGAATTGGCTTAGCCACAGCATAGGGGATCGTTTCCAGAATGAATTTTCACTCTACAGTTAAATATGTGCCGTTATGAAACTTCTTGGCGTATTACAACTGTGTTCAGGACCTGAGACCTTAAGGCAAATGTTTCAAGTTCGTGTCAAGGTCATGCACGTACTTTTAGTCTGCCAAGAAATCTCACTGTGAGGGAGACCTGCAAGGGAAGTACCATAGCTTTAAGGGACAAACTATAAAAGTAATTTGTGTTCTGCTAACTATAAAGGTAATTTACTTGTAAAACTTACATTTGCGGATAATCGATGTCTGTTGTATACTTGCTGTGTTATCTGAGCAAGACGCAGCCAGGGCAAAAGCACCACAGGCGCAAAGATGTGAGCTGGTGCCAGAGCCATAGAGACTCGTCACTTGCGCGAATTACTCCAGCGCCACTGGTGGCGCTGAGGATGAAGATACCCTCGACCATAAATATAATAGACTGGCCCTGACGTCATTTTCGTGGCTCCAACATCTCTGGGCTAAATTCACGTGAATGTTGGCAAAACATGGTTGTTTCGTGTTGCACTTATGGCTGTACTCAGCGTTTTGTCGGGGGAAATGGCATTACATTTAACGTGTGTTTCTATGATAGTGCAGATGCGTTTATTGAAATCTTCTGAAGTGACTTTTATATGTTTTTTTATAAAGTGTTGAAAGTGATGCCTGTAAAGTCAGACTCATATTACATTTTGGAAAGTATCTGTGATAATTCGGTAAGTATAACTTTTTCTCGTTCCTACTCATAGGTTCCCTAAGGATGAAAACCGAAGGCAGCTTTGGATACCGGCCCTGAAACGGAAAAACTTTAAGCCATCTGCACATACGCACCTTTTTGTACATAGAAGTGAGATTATAATAAGGTAAGAGCACCTACAGTCGACACATGAAGATAATTTTTTTCTACCTTCCAATACTATTAAATAAATGTAGACTCCAAAATTATTTTCTGAAATTTCAAAGTCTCACCTTTCATCTAAAATATCATTTATTTTAAACTGATAGTTTAAACTTTTGTAAAAATAGTAGGAACTGAACCTTTGAAGTGGACCTAAAATTGATACTCTAAAATGGATCTGCTCGTAAAGTAGACAATTTTGGCACCTATAGTTGACATAATTCCCATATCCCATTTTCTTTTATAAGTGACTAGAGCTCAAAACGCGGCGAATCCAATATTTAAAGTTTTGACACGAGCCCACTCTTACTGTTTAAAAGAATTTTAATGACATTTTACTTTAATTGATAGTTTATAGTAGTTTCGTCCCGCTGCCCACCAGAGGGGCGTTCGATGAATTTGTTACCTTTTGTAAATGGCACTGTGAGCAAATCCAGGTCAAATGTAGTTCTGACATAATTTTTCGCAAATAAAAAAGTAATTTTTGTTGGAAGCGTTTGGCAGTCAATTGAGAAATGTGGGTAAAATACGATACAAACATAGGATGGCAGACCGCTGAATTGAAATCCCGCCACGTTTTGCCAACAGTCACGTGGTTTATGTAGGAGCCACACCAGCCCTATAGCTTCTGCACAGCAAGGCCAGTCTACTAGTATCTATGGTCGAAGAAAGATACCGATTTCGCCTCGGCCAATTGCCGGCCGAGTACAATTCGCCAATGGCCGGACGACAACGGACAGAAGCCTACTCGGGAGAGAGAAGAGCAGCTCTCTCCCACGTGGTTCGAGATCATCGTTCAGGGCTGACTTAGACAGAGAACGTCGTTTAGTGATCTATCACAAGAGAACAGACAGTTGTTGTAAATTGCATTTGCTATGTTCTATGAAATCTACCTACTATTATTTGCACTTAGCTATTGAGGACCTTTTTTGCGTTATACTTCAAGCAGACCTGCTATTTCAACTAATCACAAAGATAAGTAAACCTTTTTAACTCATTTGTGTCACTTTGTTACTGGTTTGTTGGGGTGTTGTAGAACCTTCGTTCTCCTGTCCTGTTACCTGACCCTGGGACATAACTGTGTATTAGTGGCAGGGAGAGATCGCCTTAGAGGTGTACGGCACCAGAAGCCGTTTCACAAACTCAAAAACTCGACCTGCCGTAACAACAGTGGCAACTCGGCCTCAACAGCAGTCGCGAAGGGACCTTCGCAGAACTGGTGACGAGGGTTTACAAAACTGGCGACGAGGGTTTAAGAAAATACTGACTATAAAGACTAGAGAAGCACAAGTCGTTGAAGAAACAATACTGTGTAACAGACAGTTACGCGAGCTGTGGAGTGTTTGGTAGCGAGAGCAGGAGTCAGGGCTGCAGCTGGCCACAGCGGCCTTCGCCAACCCGTGGGGGCGGCGGCAGCGATCCAGCGGCCAAGAAAGCGCTCGGAGGCACCGAGTTCCGCCAGAAACCGAGCCAACAAATCACACCCCGGCATACTGCTTGTGTATGACTCAATTTTAAATCAAAATATTTCGGCACTTCAAGGCTGCTGTACGTGTCCTCACCCAGGTCATCAGGATCTTTCTTTCGATTCACCCAAGCCAGCAGCAACTTAAAAGAAACTTATTAAAATCGGAAATGAGATGTAGGTGGGTGTCGTCTCCTCTTTGGCTGGCATATCATTCGTTTTACGAGCAAGCCGATAGATAATTTTGCCCCCATACTCAAGCACATTTTGCAACGTCCCTGATTTACTTTCTCTAAACACTGTAAACTTTCATCGGATATTTCACGAGTGGCTAGTCACGTATGGTAACATAAGCAGCGTGAATTTGGTACGACATTTAGTTGTTAGTGTAGCGTGTGCTATACTGGCTCTGAGCACTATGGGACCTAAGCCGGCCGGAGTGGCCGAGCGGTTCTAGGCGCTACAGTCTGGAACCGCGCGACCGCTACGGTCGCAGGTTCGAATCCTGCCTCGGGCATGGATGTGTCTGATGTCCTTAGGTTAGTTAGGTTTAAGTAGTTCTAAGTTCTAGGGGACTGAGGACCTCAGTAGTTAAGTCCCATAGTGCTCAGAGCCATTTGAACCATTTGAACTATGGGACTTAACATCTGAGGCCATCAGTCCCCTAGAATTTAGAACTACTTAAACCTAACCAACATAAGGACATCACACACATCCATTCCCGAGGCAGGATTCGAACCTGCGACTGTAGCAGTCACGCGGTTCCGGACTGAAGCGCCTAGAACCGCTCGGCTATCGTATACTCTCGAGAAGACTAATAAAAACCTAAACGTCTGTATCGATTCAATAAAACACGTCAATGCATGAACAGTCGACAACTGACGTTGGCATGTCATAGCATTTTACCATGTAGCGTAAAGCTATGATCTTTTCTCTTTTTTTTTTGCAAAACATTCGAAACCCAACCTTACGGTGACCTTGGGGTGCCATATCTCAAGTCTGCAGGGCAGATCAAAACCGGTAGTTGTCAATAAAAGGCACTGTGAGCCGTACGATGTTATTTCATTTATTAATATAACAAAGACCATTCGTCATATGACACGGTGCGAATCATGTCATAACACTAGTGTGACAGAATATCGGTTACTGTCTGCTATCTATTTCATTGAATCAGTGTACAATTGATAGTTTCCAGATATTTCTGATGATGGCATGTGTATTTTCAAATTGTTCATCTATGTTGCGTGAATAATTAAGTTCAGCCTGAGGACACTGATTGGCAGAAACGTGAAACATCAAAATGGGAGGACAAAACTAAATGGAGCGTCACGATTTGATAGGGCATGTGGTGTTATTGTTGTGAATACAAAATCGAGTCAAATTTACATAGAACTTGGCAGCAGGAGCCAATTTGTCAGTATTTCGTTGAATTCCCTCTGTCCTGGATGCACGCACTGATTCGGTTGGGAAGGGTGTTGAAAAGCCTTTGCATCCTCTCACAAATGTTTGAACTGGTATTTGATATCCTGGATGCTGCCACTGGCACGAAATTGACGTCAGAGCTGGTCCCATACATGTTCTATCGGAGTCAGACCTGGGGCCCTTGCTGGACGGAGAGTACTTCAACATCATGCAGACAGACGTGCCACGTGTTAGCATTATTCTGTTGGAAAATGACACCAATGTCCGTGAAATACCGTTGTGCCATTAGAGTTCCGTCTGTCACAACAGACCTTGACCCGAAGTCATACCTGGTGGCTTTCCACACCATGACCCCAGGAGTAACACAGCTGTACCGCTCCAAAACTTTGGTAGAATGGGACGTCTCGACAGTTCGCCGACGAGTGTCATCACGGGTAGTGCGGAGCTGCGATTTATCGCTGAACACAACGCAAAGTTATTAATCAGCAGTCCGTGCCCCCAGTCACAGTATCACTCTGGACGTAGCCGTTTTGAGTTGTGGCGTTAACGGCAGCCTGCGCATAGGAGCCGGCCGCTGTGACCGAGCGGTTGTAGGCACTTCAGTCCGGAACCGCACTGCTGCTTCGGTCGCGGGTTTGAATCCTGCCTCGAGCATGGATGTGTGTGATGTCCTTAGGTTAGTTAGGTTTAAGTAGTTCTAAGTTCTAGGGGACTGATGACCTCAGAAGTTAAGTCCCATAGTTCTCAGAGCCATTTGAACCATTTTTTTTTGTTAAGTCCCATAGTGCTCAGAGCCATTTGAATCATTTTTGTACGCATAGGACGGTAGCTTCCTAGTCCGGCTCACGCTAATCACGGATGCTGGAAGACAAAGAAGGTCGCGAGGAGTCCACTACTTATTCTTGGGCGGCAGGCGCAGAGGGAAGGGATTACGATGTGCTTGGTGCCCACTACGGTGATCCTTGCTTGTGATGATTGGACGTGGCCTACCAAAACCTCACCGACTAGTATGCCTACCCTCATATTTCCATACAATCCAGCATCGGACCACTGTCACATCCTAAGGCGCCACAAATATGGATAGTGTACGATTCGACCAGCCGGCCCCTTTTATACCCATCCAGGCCTGATAACAACGTTGAACACGAACAGCACTAGTGCTCTGTGGTCACTGTTCTACCTGTTGCAGGTGCCTGCAAATCTGGTCTTTAACAAGTTGTGACATAGTCACAGAAAAGTTTCCAACGAACCAGGTAAAATTTGCCTTTTTACAGTTCCATTCTTGGATCACAATGTTTATTTGTAATCGGGTAATTATTTTTGGTCGGTAATGACCATCTGCAGACCTGGATAGAAACGTGTTGTACTATATACGGATCAGACAGAACATTATGACCACCTACCTAATAGCTAATACTGAGGATGTACGTCTGGAGTACAGCATTGTATGGTAGTGAAACATGGACTGTGGTAAAACAGGAACAGAAGAGAATCGAAGCATTTGAGATGTGGTGCTATAGACGAATGTTGAAAATTAGGTGGACTGATAAGGTAAGGAATGTGGAGGTTCTACACAGAATCGGAGAGGAAAGGAATATGTGGAAAACACTGATAAGGAGAAGGGACAGGATGGTAGGACATCTGCTAAGACATGAGGGAATGACTTCCATGGTACTAGAGTGAGCTGTAGAGGGCAAAAACTGTAGAGGAAGACAGACTGGAATACGTCAAGCAAATAATTGAGGACGTAGGTTGCAAGTGCTACTCTGAGATGAAGAGGTTAGCACAGGAAAGGATTTCGAGGCGGGCCGCATCAAACCAGTCAGTAGACTGATGACCAAAAAAAAAAAAAAAAAACCTAATAGCCGGTATGTCCACCTTTGTCACGGATAAAAGCAGTTACCCGTCATGGCATGGAAGCAATGAGGGCTTAGTAGGTTGTTAGAGGGAGTTGGATCACATCTGCACACAAGTCACCTGGTTCCCGTAAATTCCGAGGAGGGAAGCGATGAGGTCAGGCCACGTTCATCACATCCCACATGTGTTCTATCGGGTTCAGATATGGCGAGTTGAAGGAGGGGGGGGGGGGTGGAGCACATCAATTGGTACTCCCCGCTGTGTTTCTCGAACAACTCCGTCACCCTCCTGACCTTGTGACATGGCGCATGTTCTAGTTGAAAAGTTATGCCACTGCTGTCGGGAAACAAGATCGTCATGAAGAGGTGTACGCTGTCTGCAACTAGTGTACGGTACTCCTGGGCCCTTATGGTGCCTTGCACGAGCTCCGTTGCACCCAGACACGCCCACATAAATGTTTCCCAGAGCGTAATGGAACCGCCGCCAGCTTGTCTCCGTAGCGTTGTAGAAGTGTCAAGGAGCTGTTCCCCTGGAAGACAGCGGATTCGGGCTCTCCCGTTGGCATGATGAAGAATACTACACATAAGAGGGCAATAGAAACGAGGCATTGATTGATATAAGACTGTTTCTTTTTATATATACAGTTTAATTAACATAAATATCACATGTTCAATTTCTGGTAATGCATTAGAAATTCTTATTTTAGGAAAAGGAAACATTTGTGCCACTCGTTGCAGTTCTGCTGTTTAATTTATCTTAGTTTCATCTAAAAGCACTTCAAACAATAGTTTAATGTAGCAGAGAGAAAATAACCTGCAAGTTAAAATCAATGTAGTTATAAAAACTGTATATTCTTGTGGTCACGAAGAAGAGGTAAAGTGAGGGACAACGGATGCTAAAGTCTCGTTTCCAATCTCTGGTCAGTACTAGGAGTCTTTGCTTGTCACGTATTACTTCTTTCACCTCTGACAAAGTTCGTCAATGTGAAAAATTCCCGAGTTGCATCGTGATTCGGAATCCACGTTAAACTATAACCGCTTCTCTGACTGACTAGCTAAGTCAGTACATAACACCTGCAATAGGCCACGCCTAGTAAACCATTGTGGTGTTCAAGCCAAATTTCAGGCTGACGTCACTTTTACCTTTTTAGCACACTGAAAAGTACAAGGGTAGCGGGGAAGATGATAGCGTGGAAAATACTGAGCTTGCAGTGAAGGACCTGCCTCAAGAGCGAAGCAAGTGGTAATGATTACAATGATGATAATGAAACCTAATTTCGACGAGGAATCAACCGAAAAATCCTTCAATAGCTATTGTTGCACTTATTTTGAGTGAAGATAATCAACAGTCATAAATACAAAAAAGTTCTTTAAAAGAAAAGGAGGATTGGAATAACGTAAGCTGTTGGTCTGAATGCTAAATAATGGAAATAGAGCCACTCTTCCCAACTACAATGCGCGATCGTAGGTAGCGGTCTGATGAAGTCACTACCCGACACTTGCCTCGATGTATAAACTGTTCGGCTTGTTGAGCTTCTTTTAGTCTAAAACTGCCTCCTACACGTTTAACCTCTGATGATATCCCCAACATCAGGAGACCAAACTTCAGGCGCATACGAGGTGCGTTTGAAAAGTCCGTGCAAAAATAAAAACTACTTACGTGTTTGGGGTAAACCTTTTTTATTTTTCGACATAGTCTCCTTTTAGACTTATACACTTCGTCCAACGCTGTTCTAATTTGTTGATCCCTTCCGAATAATAGGAATTGTCCAAGTCTGCAAAACAGCTATTAGTTACTGCAATCACCTCCTCGTTTGAAAAAAAGTTTTGTCCCGCCAGCCATTTCTTCAAGTCTGGAGAACAGGGTGGATATGAAACGAGTTGGAATCCTGTTTCCATTACTTTTGCGACCACAACTGCTGACGTGTATGCTGGTGCACTGTCGTGATGGAAAAGGACATTTTTGCGGTCCAATCGCCGGCATTTTTCTTGCAGCTCGGTTTTCAAACGGTCCAATAACGATGAATAATATTCGCCTGTAATATTTTTACCCTTTTCCAGATAGTCGACGAGGATTGTCCCTTGCGAATCCCAAAAGACAGTCACCATAACCTTTCCGGCCGAAGGAATGGTCTTCACCTTTTTTGGTGCAGATTCTCCCTTAGTAACCCATTGTTCAGATTGTTGTTTGGTGTCAGGAGTATAGTAATGTATCCATGTTTCATCCACAGTGACGAAACGACGCTTAAAGTCCTGCGGATTCTTCCTGAAGCCATATTGCAGATAGCTTTCTCATGTCCAAATGTTTATGCAAAATATTATGTACCCGTTCATTCGAGGTACCCACAGCACTAGCAAACTTACCCACCTTAACTATTCTGTCATCCATCACCATATCACGGATTTTATCAATGATTTTTGGAGTCGTAACCTACACAGGGCGTCCAGAACGTTCAGCATCACTCGTGCCCATATGGCCACTCCGAAAATTTTGAAAACCACTTATAAACTGTTCTAATCGAAGGTGCAGAGTCACCGTAATGTTTAACAAGTTGGCTTTAGTCACCTGAGGCGTTTTGCCTTTGATAAAGTAATGTTTAATCACCACACGAAATTCTTTTTCGTCCATTTTTTGACAATCACACGACTTCCTTGATTCACACGAATGCCAAACACAATGAAGTGGACCAATATGAATTAAACTTGTTGTGCGTTCTTTCCAAAGATGATACTAACTAAACATGATCTCGATACGCTCTGGTGGTGCCATCTCTCGGACTTCGCACGAACTTTTCAAACGCCCCTCGTAGATATCCCTTGGACCACGGCGAAATGCCTGTAAGTATAATTTACCAAGGACGCAAATACCGGCTGTGAAAGTCTGAATTGTAGAACCAACAATGTCCCAGTGAGTTGCAGAAACGAGAAACAGATCCATCTGGTTCAAAGATTTATCACAGCTGCCGGGTTCCTCCACTAGGAATTTCCGAAACGTAAGGCACCATGTCACGGCTAGCAATAACGCCAATAATAACAGAACTATTCGGCGGAAAGACCGGACGGGTGACGCAGCGACGACCGCCTACGCCCACGCTTCCCCTGCCGCCCCCAGACGCCGCCCCCGTAAAAGGCATCGCGACGCCGCGGGGCGGCGTGTGGCGCGGGGTGCGTGCAGCGGCGTCTATTTCTGCAGAACGGAGCGGCCGGCGGGCTGGGCGGCGATCGGGCACGTGGGAGGCGCCGCAAATAGCGCACACACTGCCGGCGGAGGAGGCGGCGGCGGAAGGTGCAGTGCCGACAGGTGGCGCTCGCCAGCACGGCACAGCCGCCGCATATCGCCCGCGGTCGTCACTTACACTGAGGCGACGAAAGTCGTCTGCCGTGATATGCACATAAACATACGGCGGTGGTATCGCGTACACAAGGGAAAAAAGGGCAGTGCACTGGCGCAGCTATCATTTGTATTCAGGTGATTCATGTAAAAAGGTGTCCGACATGATTAAGGCCACACGACGGGAATTAACAGACTTTGAACGCGGAGTGGCTGTTGGAGCTAGACACATGGGAAATTCCATTTCGGAAATCGTTAGAGATTTCAATATTCTGAGATCCACAGTGGCTAGAGTGTGCCTAGAATACCAAATTCCAGGCATGATTTGTTGGCTGCAACGAAAGTGGCTTTTCCATCAACGGCACAAGGAAAGTGTGGTGTGCGTATTGTAAGATCTTCAGTACACACACCATCAGATTATTTGACTTGTCGCTCTAACAAAGTAGGCGAGTGTCAGCAATATGTCTCGTGATCTTATCGTGGCGTGTTTACCTTCTGCCGTTAGGTCAGACGATAGAAATGCCACCTGCACGCTTGGAGTAGCAGATTGACGGTGACCAACTTGACGGTGACCAACTTTAAACAGAACTTGATTAATTTTCACACACATTTATTAAAATAATAACAAGCATAAAAATTACTTAACTTGGTTCTGGATGCTATTTACAATTGACAATCTGAAGTTCCTTTGGTATCGGTACGTTAATCTTGTTCTCACATATATCTCTGATACTTGACAAAAGTGTCTATACATTTATCTTCATGGCTATGTACAGGAATATGGTAATTTTATTGGTCGCAGACTGAAACTTGACTATAGACTGATACAGACAAATGTAGAACTCGTACAGACTGTTGCAGACAAATGCAGACTGACTAATCGGAGGTCTGTAGACGTTATAATACCTCGCGCGTTCATGTATCACTGTGCAAGTGTGATCCACGAGGCGAAAAGGTTCTACGTTAGCAGCAATTACATGTTAATACGCGGATCGGCAGAAGCAGAATTTGGTCCGTCTCTATGGCAGGGCCATCTCGTGGTGCGGAGATGGACGAGCGCTGCGCCTGCGCTGTTGTGCTTAGCGGGGCGCGCTCTATTGGGAAAGTTGTGTGCGTGCTGACTACGTGGAACTATGTACACAACAGAAAGTGATAGATGCCTTTCCTCACAGCCAACACAGACCTGTAATAATACATATTGGCTGCACAGTTCCTGTCATACGATCAACCCCGCATGCTCGATGGAATTTCCAGAAAGCTGACTGGATGAAGTTTTCAATGGGACTGGATAAACCCTTCGCTGGTTACCTCCATCACATAGGAACTATCAACGCTTCATTGGTGCAATAACAGCAACAGCTAAAAAGTGTATGCCAAGAGGATACCGAAAAGAATATGTTCCAGGATGGAATGATGAAAGTGAAACGCTGTACCAACACTTTCAGAAAAAAAAAGGACTTTACCGACTCGAGCAGGGAAGCATGGAGTCTTCTGAGAAAACTGGGAGGAAGTGCACCAGCATGCAGAAAAAATTCCGAAGTAACACCAGACCAAATTGCTTCCCACATCGTTACTACCTCATGAGTGCCTCCCGATGAGAAACATACAAGACATATCAGACGACAGCGTCATGATCTGAAAAAGAAGGCATCTCCCTCATCTGAATATACCCATCCCTTCACAGTTTCAGACATTGACTATGGACTGAAGGACCTCAAACCTCTTAAGGCGCCTGGATTCGATGGTATCCATCCAGAATTCCCGATCCATATGAGAGGAAAAGCTAAGAAAAGGCTGGCAGAATTCTTCACTAACATCCTGATGACAAGACAACTTCCAGTCGAGTAAAGAAAGGCGAAGATAATATCTGTTCTGAAAGCTGGCAAACACTGCAACATGATAGAGAGCTATCGCCGCATTGCCCTAGTTAGCTGCTGCTACAAGATTTTTGAAAGGCTGGTATACAACAGAATAAGTAGCGCTATCCTAGAGAACGTTCCAGTTGATCAGGGCGTAGCTGCTTGGACCAGGTATTGTCTCTCATACCCTTCATAGAGTCAGGACACCATATGAAGCAGAAAATATCTGTGGCGTTTGTTGATCTAACTGCCGCCTTCGACACTGTGTGGAGGGAAGGCCTTATCTACAAATTTCTCCTCATCATACAATGGCTCGACTGATTAACAGCATGCTAAGCGGTCGGAAGTTCCAGGTAATCACTGGAAGCAACATAAGTAAGGAGAGGAAGCTGAACAGCGGATTGCCTAATTGCCTCAAGGATCAGTTCTCTCACCATTACTGTTCAACCTATCTCTACCTGACCTACTTGTCACTTCGTCCATAAAATACTGCTATGCCGATGACCTGGCTCTAGCCGTAAAACACCAGGAAATGAAGACAACAAAAGTGATTCTAACCAATGACCTGTCTGCATTAGATAATTACTTCAAAATCTGGAGACTCCAACTAAGTGTGAGTAAAACAGAAGTGTGTTGCTTCCATCTAAATAATCGGTTGGCGGACGTAAAACTGGAAGTAAGTTTCCGAGGCAGAATTCTTCGTCATAATTGGAACCCAAAATATCTTGGTGTCATCCTGGATCATGCACTGTGCATCAAACAACACTTTCTTAACTTAGCTCAAAAGTTGAGGACTCGAAACAACATCCTCCATAAGCTATGCGGAACTACCTGGGGATCTTCAGCAACCACCCTGCGGTCTTCAGCTCTGGGCTTGGTGTACTCAAGTGCTGAGTATTGTGCACTTGTTTGGACGAACAGTCATCCTACAAGGCTTGTTGATACCCAACTGAATACGACAATGCACATAATATCTGACGCAATCAGATCTACTACAGTTTATTGGCTTCCACTGTTAACCAGTATAATGCCTCCCGATCTATGCAGATGTACTCAAGACCTCCAGGAATTCTAACCTACCCGTGCATAGCGACCAGCCACTTTTAAATCGTAAGAGACTGAAAACACGTCATCCAACTCTGTGAGATGCTTCTGACATGTTGCTAAGGATTTCAACCCTCTTGAAGAGTGGAAAGGTCGATGGGAAGCAGAGACAGATGTGCACCTGCATAACATCTTCTCAGGTGCTAAACTTCCAAGTGGATTCGACCTACCACGCAAGACCTAGACAACTCTCAACAGAATCCGTACTGGCCATGGCAGATGCAGGGATGCTCTCTTTAAGTGGAAGAAGCTGCCTGATCCAGGCTGTGACTGTGGGGCTCCATACCAGTCTGTTCGCCACATTGTCAGTGAATGCAAGATTCGAGGCTATCACAGCGCCGAAGAGGACTTCCCGCTAGCAATTCCAGATGCAGTGCGCTGGATTGAAGGACTGGATATTCAGTTATGAAGACAAACTTAAGTTTCTTGTATGTCAATATGTACAAATGTATATGTAATTTAATTTCATGATATGTCTATATTAGCCATACGCTAAATAAAATCCAGGCATTACCTCTCACCATGGACAACGCAGTTGGCGACGGCCTTCACTTAACGACCGGGAGCAGCGGCGTTTGCATACAGTTGTCAGTGCTAACAGACAAGTAACTCTGCGTGAAATAACAGCAGAAATCAATCTGGATGTACGAAAGCGTGTCAGTTAAGATAGTGCTCCGAAATCTGGCGTTAATGGGCTGTGGCAGCAGATGACGGACGCGAGTACCTTTGCAGCGCCTACAGCGCCTCTCCTTGGCTCGTGACCCTGTCTTTCGGACCTCAGACGATTGAAAAACCTTGGCCTAGTCAAATGAATCCTGTTTTCTGTTGGTAAGAGCGGGTGGTAGGATCCGAGTATGGCGCAGAAGCCATGAACCCAAGCTCTCGAATGGTGTGGGCTGTGTTTGCGTAGAGTGGATTTGTCGTCTGGTCCAGCTGAACCCATCATTGACTAGAAATGGTAATGTTCGGCTTCTTCGATACCATTTAGACGTCCATGGGTGGAATTTTTATGGATACAATGCGCCATGTCACAGGGCCACAATTGTTCGTCGTTGGTCTGAAGAACAATCTGGACAGTTCGAGCGAATGGTTTGGCCACCCAGATCGTCCGACATGAATCCCATCGAACATATATGGGACGTAATCGAGCGGTCAGTTCGTGCACAAAATCCTATACCGGCAACACTTTGGCAGGTATGGAGGGCTATAGAGGCAGCATTGCTCAATATTTCTGCAGTGGACTTTCAACGACTTGTTGAGCCCATGTCGCGTCGAGTTGCTGCACTACGCGAGGCAAAAGAAGATCCGACACGATATTAGAAGGTGTCCCATGACTTTTTTCACCTCAGCATATAACTCCGGGATGAATTTTCACTGTGCAGCGGAGAATGCACTAATGCGAAACTTCCTGGTAGATTAAAACTGTGTGACCGACCGGAACTCGAACATAGAACCTTTTTCTTTCGCGAGAAAGTGCTCTACTGGCTGACCTATGCAAGCACAACTCACGACCCACCCTCACAGAATTACTTCCGCCATTACCTCATCTCCTTCACTCCAAACTTCACAGAAGTTCTCCTGCATACCTCCTGGGACTAGCACTTACTCGAGGAGTTCCGAAGATAGAAGAGATGATGGACTGGCGGATGTAAGGCTGTGAGGGCAGGTCGTGAGCAGGGATGGCGATTATCGCTGAAACATCCGGTTTTCGGCTAGATCTTTTTTTTTTCACGCCAGTTCAACCGGAATGTTAAAACGGCTGAGTACAACAGGTTTTGAAATAACCAATTTTCTGGTTTCCATTCCAATTGTTTCCTGTAAAAAACGCAGAAATCGAACAAAGAGTAAAAACTAAAGACTCTGCCAGTTGCAAGATACATACTAAATTAAATAGGCAAACAAAAGAAAACGTAGTCCGTCCACTATTCGCTGCTATTCTCGAAAAGTGATAAATGGTTGACTACTAAAAAAAAAAAACACAATTATTATCTATTGATTCCAATTTTTAAAACTCTGCTCAAAAATTATATCGTAATCGGGGATCATACCACTATTTGGACATTACGAATAGTTGGTGCTAAAGGGTGAAAACTGAGGTTAAAGAACTCTATTTCTCGTGTTGGTTTGTCCGTGTTCAAGGATTAAGACGGATAAACGCAACTGCTTTCCATTTTCATTGTAAACTATGAATGTACTGTTAAGTTTCAAGTTTTCTCCTTATATTATGTTTGCAAGTTTTTTGCTCCTCCCGATTTTAATCTTCTAAAGCGGATGGATTATTGTACTTCATTGATACTGCGTATCACAAAATACTTCCACACTAGGGATGGTGCCTTTCTGTAATACAACTGATGTCCGACGACAATATTTTAAAGAAATGAAAATTTTACGTATAAAAATTACTCCCTCTTAAATAAAGTTATTTAAAAACGAAAAATGGTTGCACTCCCTTCACGCCTAATTGACAGTTCGGTTCTTTTACCCGGCTATTAGTAAAAAATAAAATCACTTGTTATAACCGAGACCAAACAAATACTGAAAAATACCGATTCTTCAGAAGTAAAATACTGGTCTCGATTTTAACCAATCGGTTTTCCCCATCGTGCTTCGGCCGATACGGTATCTCAGCGTGTTAGGTCAGTGGATTGGTCATCCTCTATAATAAAAAATCTACATAAAGTTCTCATCTATAGAATTTAAAAGATCTCAAGCTACAACCGCACAAAACTGCTAAAAAATTGAAGAGCCAGGTAGAATAAAGGAAAAAGGAAGTCGTCAGAGACCTTGCCCGCAAAAGGAAAGGTCCCACATTCGAGCCCAGTCCGTTACTTATAACTGCTTCAGTTACATGACGTGTCAGAACTGTCGTAAAAAAAGAGTGCAAGTGACGTAAGTTGGCGACTCAGGCACTCTATTGAACCCTTGCTACATAAGAGAAATTTTGGTATCAGACATCTCTGAATTATAGTTTTCGTAAACTGCCACACAATTCCCAAGTAAACAACCACACATTTCTTACTCAAAAAGGTCCTCTTAAATAAAATTACATATGTGTTCGAGAAGCTGACAATGGAAACAACAAATGACGTTTCAGAAATAATGTCAGTCACTTTCAAATCATTGGCACAATAACACAAAACATAGTAATTAAAAATATTACTAATAGTCACTAACGCATAGCTCATTTTAATATAAAAAATAACCAAAACTTATTAGACTACTGCATTAACACAAGTGAAATGTACTAAACGTACTCATTGATTGGTCTCGAACTGTTACTTGAAACTCTAATATTTTATGTTACTTCGAAACTGTGAAGCAGTTGATTTCGTAAGAAACTAAAAGAAAAGATAATTACGGGCAGCAGAAATCAGGAACAAAAGGTATGTTAGAATACGTGAAAAAAAAAGTCATTTTTACAAAGAAGAAAATTATTACACCACTTTGTGAGTTACCGAGCCCATTGCAAACAATTGTTCAGGTCTCTATATTGCGTCGTCAGATAGACCTCTTTCAACTCTGGTTTTATATTCCTTCTAGACACATCTTCCCATTTAATACCCCCTCCTCGTCAACAAGTGTCAGACCAGGTCGGGTTGACAGAGGAGATAGAGAAGATGCAAAGAAGAGCGGCGCGTTTCATCACATGGTTATTTGGTAAGCGTGATAGCGTTACGGAGATGTTTAGCAAACTCAAGTGGCAGACTCTGCAAGAGAGGCGCCCTGCATCGCGGTGTAGCTTGTTGTCCAGGTTTCGAGAGGGTGTGTTTCTGGATGAGGTATCGAATATATTGCTTTCCTCTACTTATACCTCCCGAAGAGAGAGATTCGAGCGGGCACGGAGGCTTTCCGGCAGTCGTTCTTCCCGCAAACCATACGCGACTGGAACAGGAAAGGGAGGTAATGACAGTGGCACGTAAAGTGCCCTCCGCCACACACTGTTGGGTGGCTTGCAGAGTATAAATATAGATGTAGGTGTAGATGTAGAACAAGTCCACAAGTCCATCATTTACGCTGGGCGTTTTACATGATGAACATATCCTACACAATCAAATGAGTGTGAAATCTCATGGGACTTAAATGCTAAGGTCATCAGCCCCTGAACTTACGCACTACTTAATCTAAATTATCCGAAGGACAAAACAGACGCCCATGCCCGAGGAAGGATTCGAAACTCCGCCGGGACCAGCCGCACAGTCCATGACTGCAGCGCCTTACACCGCTCGGCTAATTCCACGCGGCACAAATCTTCCTTTGTGTTTGTCAGACCGCAACATTTATTCACGCCAACTACCCTCTAGTGTGGCTCTCTCTTGCTACTCTTAATTTATTCTTTGCTCTAGGAAACTGTTGTAGCCATTTTATATTTTTCATATACAAATACAGCCCTCTTCCAAATTACAATATTTTGCATAGCTTTTCAGGTTACAAATAGAAAACAGACAAAAAAATTATTTATTCGAACTTAAACGCGCAGCCATGAGGAAGTGTATAGTTACGTACTGACTAACGAATATTCCACGAGACTGAATTTACCGTTTCGTTACGGGTTGAAACATTTTTTTGTTACTCATTTGTTTGCTTCCAAGAACTCCTTTGGTGCAGGACTCGGTAGTTTCTGAATTCCTCCAATTTCTTAATCTCAACTGACTTCGTGTGAAAACACAGTTTGCTTTGTTCATAAACGACATCTTGCAAAATAAATAAATAAATAAATGCGCCTGAACAGGTAGATTCGGCTTTCTTAGACTTACGAAAAGCGTTCGACTTCGTACCACATCGTCGACTACTAAACAAGATACTACCATACGGAGTGTCTTCGCAAATACAGTACTGGCTCCATCGACATTTGACGAATATTGGACAGCGAATGTTCAAAGAGAACGAAAGTAACAACTGACGTGGGAGTCAAGTGAAAACGAGACAGATTATATAAGTAGCATGTCGGGGACGTAGGTACCGCAGGTAGATGTGTGTATAGGGAATGAGGAAGGAACAGCGTGAATGTTCATCGCTGTGCCAGTTGCCTGTTAGACATGCTCGACGGAAAGTCAGCGAGTCTTGTATGCGTCCGACTTCACTATGAAGGCCGGGAGAGAGGAACAGCAAGGTGCAGTGTGATTTTTGAATGTGAAAGAGGTGTCAGAAAGTGAAATCATGCTTGTGTGTCTGCTATATATGGCGAATACAATAAGTCATTGAAAGACTAGAATCGCTCAGCCATCGCGGCCGGCTTGGTCCCTATTATTGAAGCTCTAGAGTGTTCAGGGAAACCAGTCTACACGCAACTGCGTTTGATAGAAGAAGTGACAGAAAAAAGTCATCATGGCTGCAGGTTCTATTTATATGAAAGTTAGTGAGAAACTAAAGACAGTGCAACAAAAAACCCAGGACAGATCGCCCTCTGCACAGTAGCTGACATCTTACCAAGTAAATCAACAGAACTTGAGTGTGCGGTCCCATTGCACCCTATAGCGTCATTTAAATATGCGCCGGAGGCGTTTGTAGACTTGGAAAGCTCATTATCGGCTTATAAGATGCTATTAACAGACAAGAGATGCAATTTCTCAACGGAAAACCTGGAGAAAGTGTTAGTTATTTACTGTGACTGCAATTATTGACATGTGCAACGATATAGTATGGATTTTTGTCAATCTTTCTAGACAATAAAATGTCAGATTTTGATGACCTATTTTCTGATTTTATAACTTATTTTTGTAAATGATAGAACCTGTGTTAGGTACCTAATTTAAGATTTATAGAAACTTAAAGTCCACGGTCTAGTTATTACCTCTTCTGTCACTGCTGCACTAGATTCTGCCGTCAGAATTGAGCAACGGCAGACGGTGAAAGACATTCGGCTCATGTTGGGCATAGGTACCGCTCACGCCATCATGATAGAGAATGTGAAGTTCCGGAAAATCAGTGCGCAGTGGGTTCCCCGCAGCCTGAAGGACGAGCAGAAGTTGAACAGTATGTCGACATCACCGCAGCACCTAAAACGGTATCGCGGGGAAGAATATCGTTCCCTCTCTCATATTATCGAGGAAGACGAAACACGGTGTCATTGTTTTGAGCCGGAGAGCAATCGCCAGAGCCAACAATGGAACACATAGATTCTCTCACACCGAGAAAATCCAAAGCCGTGCACGCCAGCTCCGGGAAAGTTATGATCACCCTTTTCTTTGACTGCAAGAGCCGCTGCTCATTGACTTTCTGGAACACGGTGGCACTATAACCGCAAAGCGGCACGTGGCCACTTTGCAAAAACTGAAGTGCATCATCAAGTCCAAATGCCCAGAAATGTTGACGGATGACATAATTTTGTTGCAGGATAATCCTCTCCCCACCCCCTCGCCCACCCACCCACCCACCCACCCACCCACCCACACACACACACACACACACACACATGTTGCAAACGTTGCTGTGACTACAGGTGTTTCGCTGGGAAGGCCTTACAGATTCTCCATACAGCCCAGATCTCTTCCCCTAATATTTCCATATTTTGGAGCACTGAAGATAATACACGTTCTTGGCCGTTGGTTTGCTTCGGACGAAGAGGTGCACGCCTCAGTGCAATCATGGTTCCTTAGGCAGCCGCAAACATTTATCCAAGAAGGCGCTGACCGACTTGTATCACAGTGGGGTAAACTTTTAAAATAATCTGTTTACATACTTTTCTTTGCATCTGTCTCGTTTTCGTATGACCGCCCCTTACGTGTGTGTGTGTGTGTGTGTGTGTGTGTGTGTACACGTTGAGGGGGGGGGGGGGGGAGACAGTGTCGATAGGGACGCTCCCGTCACCACTCGATTAATGTGACTTCTAGGTATCCATTACGAACAACAGGGCAAATACCTATGCACCATTGCACGTGACGAAGGTTGACAAGGGAACACTTGGAACGGGACTTGATCAATGAGGTTGGGATCCAATGAGTGCTGCATTTGTCTGATACTTGGTATAGTAACATGTAGGGATGTCGGATACTTCTGATCGCTATTGGGGGTGGTTCGAGGGGCTACTGTATCGGAAGAGGATCCTCCAGCCCGTTGTGCAGCACTGAAATCCACATTTCGATGACGAATTCGCCTTTGAAGACGATGAAGCAACGCCACACTATGTCTAGCTCATGAAAACCTACCTTCAGTACTGAAAGATACCCATCAGCAGATTTACATACTGTATCACAGACATGCAAAATTATATAATTGCTTTCGAACTTTACTTTACAGTAAAGTTACGTTTTACAGTTCCGTATCTCAATCGGCAAAAACGGAACCCTTATAGGATCACTTTTTTTGTCCATTTGGCTATCTGTCCGGCTGTTCAGATCCGTTTTCCTCAGGAACATGCATACATATCAAGTTGGTATTTGTGTCACATGTTAAGGCCTATGGGGCCTTGGCGATGTAAAGAAGGTGAAACTTCTAAGTCAGTGCAGTCGAACGATACTTCCAAGTACGTCACATATTTTCGTACTTTCAAACTCAGTCATAGAAACCTACAGCCTACTTCCCGTTGACCTAGAATCATGAAATTTGGCAAGGAGCAAGGTTTTACACTACAACCAAAGGAAAAAATTTGAAAATTGTAAACCTGTGATTATATGACATGATTTTTTAAAATTTGTTATAAGACGCTGCCTTCCGTCCGTCTGTTAAGACCCCTTTTCTGAGGAACGGGTAGGCCTATCAAGTTGAAATTTATGTCACATGCTAAGTTATATGGTTTTATATTAAACATTAGCTTCTAAGTCAATGCATTCAAATCATACGGCCATTTATGTCATATTTTTGATACTTGCTAACTCAGTCATCAGAACCTACAGGACACTTCCCGTTTGCCTAGATTATGAACTTTGATGAGAAGCAAGGTTGTACACTACAAGCAATGGAAAAATCTGAAAATTGTTAATTTACATTTACATCATAAGAAAAAAGATGTTAGTCATTTATTACACTAGTCAACAAAATTTTACTTTTTCTGTAATGGCATGAATACATATACTCTTTATGTTTTCGGATGTGCTGATATCGAAAGTGTTGATGAAAATCTAAGATTAGCTTTTGTTTTGAAGTTATGATAAGTTTCATTAATAAGCTTAAGCATGTATTTACCTTGATATTATCCCTCGGAGGAAGGTCACTGTAGACGCAATCGCTTTGCCTGGTGTTTGTAGTTTTCTGCTGATGACTTCCTGATTGGTGTCCAGCAGTAATCGGCTAACATGATGCGTTCCGCTTTCCCTGTGTAATTTTTCCTCCTATCTACGTGATTATGTAGCTCTCAGTTCGTTCGAGCAATCAGTCATTCATAATATGAAACGCAGTCATAGCTCATTCACTCAAATGATTCAGAAATTTTACTTGTTAGAATGAAATCAGGCGATGATTCTTCTTCTCTGCAGGCTCGTGCTTTGCGGCAGTCTGCCAATCTGTACAAATAAAATGCCTCGTAATTTTGGGAGCGTTGTATAATCAGTCGGGAAACCTCAGATCAAGCGGATATTTGGCTTTGATGAAGTTTAACCTTCCGAAGAAGGAATGGAGCTCTTGGATTATAAAATGCAGGTTCGTATCCAGTCTTTCGGAAGTTCCCTTCTGATCAACAACTAAGTAATATATCGATTCATATCATTAATTCTCAAATGTCAAACACACACCATTTGTATGAAGGAGCAATATATATATATATATTTCCATTTTTACTCGTACAATTTCGTATCAGTTATCTTCTGTCATAAATCTCAATAATCAGATTACAGTTCTTCAAACAAAGCTCAGGCTAATCGGCACGAAGACAATCTCGGAAGCTTTTTTCTAACAACCACCAGAGATAGAGTACTACAAAGAATAATTATGAGGTCATGGCATAGCTATTGTATGAAACTACTTTGCTCATGGATTCTGCGAGTATGAAGATAGAAAATTTGTAAAAGTCATTCAAGGGTAGAATTGTATCAGAATAATTCATCGAATACAAAGAGATATTACACCTGGTATTTCATTTCCATGCCTGAAATGTTCTGGTGGAAGCGCTCTCCGAGCTCATCATCTACAGACATGTCGCACCCGGTGTATTGTAGCAGCGCAGCAGTTTTGCCACAAGATCCTTATAGGTTTCTGCCCTCTTTGTTTCCGAGACAGTTTGTCGACATTTGAACAAATGCGTCCCAAGCTAACTTTTCACTACCTGTCAGGATGGTGCTCATCTTTGTACAGTTTGCGTATTTTGGGACCCACGCAAATCCCCACACTAAGAGGTGGAAATTTCTCGCGCAAATAGAGAAATGCTTCCCTAGTTTTGTCCATGGTCTTAACGAAGTTTTTCGTTAGGTCGAATGTTTTATGAAGAGCAGGGAGAAGTATGTTCTTGCATTGAACAAGCGCTAAGGGCACAGTACTGTGAGATCGTGGTTCAAGTGGTTGATGCTTAGGTCAATCTTCCTTTTTATAACGAAGTCCTTAGGCGCGGCTATCCCAGAGGCACAGATAGCAACAGAATTTGGTGTAGCCATGTTGTAGTGTGACTTTGAAATGCCCCGTAATCTGCCATTTAAACTTGTCATGGTTCAATCGCAACGACAATTGTTTCATGTTATTGTATGTTTCTTTCATGTCAGGTGTATATCCTATCGGAATCGATGGTATCACGTTGCCATTATGCAGTAGCACACACTTGAGGCTTACTTCGGAGAAATCTATGAACAACCTCCGCTGATCACTTTTACACTCAGTGCCCATAGCTGCCACTAGTCCCTGTACATCACTACAAAATACCAAGCACTTTTCACTTTCGAAAAATGGAAGAAATGGCACATGGTAGTTTACTGCCTTATCAAGACAATTCCGCTGTTCTAATGTTGGCGCTAATAGTTCAGCTTTACCTTTCGGCAATTCCAGATCTCTCAGTAGGTCATTAAGCTCACACTGTTTTCTTTTGGGAACCTCTCTATACTCATCGTCACACACAAAATCAGGATATTCCAAAGAACTGGGTTTTGAAGGTGATGGTGCAGCACTAGATTCACTACTGCCCTCATCAGTATGACGTGGGACAGGGACAGGCAGTCCGTTTCCGTGAGACACTGGTCGCATGGTCGACGGTACGTTAGGACCTGTCAAGCAAGATTTTTCTTCTTGGAAATACCATTTGTTAATGGAGGTGTCATATATAAGTAACAGTCATACACATGGTTTGACGGTTCTCGCCAGATCACGGGTATAGCAAAAAAGTCCACGGAAAATCTTTTGCGATTCAACTACGAATGATAATTGGAGGCATAAGACATGCAACACACATGGGAGCCAGCCTTGTTTTGGTCCCATATATCACAGTCAAATTACAGTCTATACGCCTTCCTAACATATGGCGTTATAGGTCTCCTTCGCGATTTCAGTGTAGCCTGTCTGCAAATGTAGAAAACATTCTTCGCACTATTTAGATATTTGCGAGCCACTGAATCACAGGAATTACAATGACCGCACCTACTAACTACACTTCAGTAACACGTTCCTCCAGCACACGAACAGAGCACAGCTTGTAAAGGACTGAAACTACGTTTAATAGAAGCTCTCCCCTCCCCTTGTTGCTACGTTGCTAAAAATAGCGACAAAATACACACAGCTGTTGTCAACGGGATTTCGGAGCCTATATAGAAAGGGATTGACAGTGAATGCAAATAAAATATAATTATAATTTAAATCCCCCCTCGTTACCTGTAGATAATACCAGCTTTTCACTGTCGTTTTAGTTATCAGCATGGTCGTTATAGTTAACAAAAACATTTATTTCATACCAGTTACATTTTCACTGTTTCCTTTGTTACCAGACTGTTAGTCCTTCCGTCCCTTTTTCTCCGGAATTGGTAGACGTATCAAGTTAAATGTTTATGTCACATACTAAGATCTACGGTCCCTTGGCAGCATGATAAACGTTGGCTACTAAGTCAATACAACCAAAAGATTAGATCATTTATGTCACATGCACTGTCGGGGAAAAAAGTAGTATACCCATTAAGAGGTTTCCAATTCACTGAAGATTTATTGTCATAACAGTGTCTATAGAATATATCTAATGGTTACGTTTACAGATCAATAGCACAAGCTATTGACCCAGGTTGAACCACCCATGTTAGTACGGGGTGTGGTCTCCATAGGCGCTGACTCTGGCATCCAGTCGATTGTGCAGATGGAGGATACTGTCCTGGGATACCTTATGCCACGCCTGCTCAACCTGTTCACGTAATTCTGCAAGAATTGTTGGTTCACGAGTCGCACGAATCACTTCTCATTCCATCACATACCACGCATGCTCGGTTGGAGACAAGTCCAGACATGTGGCCGTGCGGTTCTAGGCGCTTCAGTCTGGAACCGCGTGACCGCTACGGTAGCAGGTTCGAATCCTGCCTCGTGCATGGATGTGTGTGATGTCCTTAGGTTAGTTAGGTTTAAGTAGTTCTAAGTTCTAGGAGACTGATGACCACAGATGTTAAATCCCATAATGCTCAGAGCCATTTGAACCAAGTCCAGACATCGTGTTGGCCAGGTAAGTTGCTGCATGTCTTGCAGAGCATGTTGAGTTCCACGGGCAGTGTGTGGGCGACCATTATCCATTTGAAGCAACACATCTCCTTCCTGTTGCAAGAACGGCGAAATAATGGGTCTAAGGACATTCTGCCCGTACCGAGCAGTGGTTAGCGTCCCTTCCAGAAACACTAAAGGTGAAGGGGAGCTGTAGCTTATCGCACTCCAGACCATTATGGTGGGGCCAGTGTGTCTTGAACGAAAGCACTCTAAGAGGTAGTGCTCACAAGATCTACCTCGTACATACAAACGATCATCACTTGCGTGCAGCCAGAATCTGCTTTTAGCACTGAAGACCATGGCAAGCCATTCCATCTTCAAAGTGATCCTTTGATGGCACCAGTGTAGCCGTGCACGTCGATTTTGTGCGTCAGTGGAAGATGGGCTAGAGATGTGTGTGCCCGTAGTCCCCTCCTAACAACTGGTTCACAACAATTCGTTTTGGCACGTCTAAGCTCACAAGCCATTTTATCTGTGCAATGGCAGCCGCTCTTACAATAGGCAGATCCTGGCGGGTGTCTGTGCTGCACATATCTACAAAAATGGTTCAAATGGCTCTAAGCACTATCCGACTTAACATCTGAGGTCATCAGTCCCCTAGACTTAAAACTACTTAAACCTAACTAACCTAAGGACATCACACACATCCATGCCCGAGGCAGGATTCGAACCTCTGACCGCAGCAGCAGCGCGGTTCCGGACTGAAGCGCCTAGAACCGCTCGGCCGAATCATTCTACAGGAGTGATATTGTTCACGTGACCAGTGATAGTGATACGAACAATGTAGCACAACTGATGCCGGACGTCCAGCTGGGTGTGGCAGTTCTCCAAAACTATCATCTCACCACACAGGAGACCACAATTTGATCCCTTTCCAACGCGCTCAAATGGCTTAGGAAGCACAAGTGCATCTCGGCAGCATGGTTGCCTGGTTGCTTCACATATTTGCACCACACTGAGCGTTGTGGCTGGTGTTTTGATGCTCGTGAGCTCACTCATCAAAACATACGGGGTACTTTCTGTTGGTCTATGCAAGGGATCTAGGCCTCATTGGCCAGATAGTAGTTTTAATCTATTGTTCGTTCTTCTACGTGGTAAGAATCCTGTTTAATGCCATCCTGTCTCGAACACTAAGTTAACTTTTCCGACAACTGAATAATGTTGGATACAGGAGCTCTCAACGTCTCCAATAATGGATGGACTCATCATCACAACGACGTACCAACTTCGCAGAACACGTCGAGAGATGTCGTAATGTAAGGAGGTTAGCGGAAGATGTCAGAGCGTTACAGATAAGCAGGAAAACAGGCTCCGGAAACTTGGATTTGCGGGAATGTTCGTATTTCCACTTACTTTGTCGATATATCCCATGGCGTCACGGGGAGCAAGCGACGATGACGACTTCACCGCTAATTTTAATTTTAAAATGGATGCTTCACATGCGAAACCAATGTTGAAGTAACCAATTTTTTTTTTCTTTTAGTAAGTGTGTGTCCTACACTACTACTTATAGTCTTCGGTCCAATCCTTCTAATTCTTGTTATATTTTTTCATATTTTGCAGAAACCATTCAGCGTTCTTCTTCCTTTTCGGGGCCATCTAATTGTGCTGCATGGTGCCACCTATACCTCAGAAATGGTTGTTTTATTAGTGAGTCTTTGGTTCTCTCATGGCTAATTTAATAACCAAACAACTTAAAAACTGTACATGATCAACTCTATATAATATTGTTAACCAAATCACATAATTTTGGTCTGAAATTACATGATCCTGCTCCTCTGATAGATAATTTAATTGGTGTGGTTACCAGTCTAAATAATTATAATTTCCTGAATGAATAACGTATCATCGGCATGTTATACATGTTTCAAAAATTTAAAGTTTGCTGGGTTAACCCTTTTGCACAGCAGCTATATACATATTCGTTTATAAATTAAATACCCATTTCCTGCTACGAATGGCTAATTTCCAGACGCATTTCCCCCTTTAAATTAAAGACATATTCAGTGGGTTTATGCTTTCTTTAATATGATCATAGATTAAGAGATGCACTTCAGATTACACAGTAAATTATACAAATTAAGAAATTGTCGATTCAGCTAAATACCTAGGGATTGCAATCATGAACAACTTAAATCAGAACCATCATATAGAAAATATTCTGGGGAAAGCGAACCATACACTGCATTTTTATGGTAGATCACTTAGAAGATGCAAGAAATCTGCCAAAGAGACTGCGTAGTCTACGCTTATCCGTGCTCTTCTGGAGTACTGCTGCACCTTATGGGATCCTTACCAGACAGGACTGACGGAGGACACTGAAAAAGTGAAAATAAGGTAGTTCCTTTTGCATTATCGCGAAATAACGGAAAGGGTGTCACGGATATGATAAGTGAGTTGAGGCAGCAATCAACAAAACAAAAGAGTTTATCGTTGCAGCGACACCTTGACACGAAATTTGAATCATGAAGTTTCTTCTCAGAATGTGAAAATATTTTGTTAACTCCCATCTACGTGGAGAGAAACGAAGCTCGTCATAAGATAAACCTCAGCTGCACTGAGACATTTAGGTGTTTCATTTTTCCCAAGTGCTATTCGAAAATGGAACGGTTGTATAGAAATCCTCTGCCATTTACCTAAATGTGAATTGTACAGTCGTGTAGATGTAGACATAGATTTCATTTGATAAAATTCGAAACATCGTCACCACGAAATTTTATTATTTCATACTATCCTTTGAGTGTATTTTTACGATGTGAAACACTTCATTGCTCACCTGGCAGTTGCTTAACACATAAGATAAGGACTTAAAGCACATAAGCTACTCGCATGTTGACAGGTTTCAAAACTCGATCCAGATTTAGCTACTGCACTCAATAAAGACGAAAGAAATCTACGTAAAGAAGAAATAACTAGTGTTTTGTGTATTTTGTAATGTAACTGGTCAGTCCGCCACTTCCACTGTTTATTGAACAACTCGATATACATCACAAAATTATTGTCCGATACAGATAAGTTCACAATTGTAACCTCAAATTCTGTGTAGTTTTAATGAGATAAATTAAATATTTTTGAACACACATACATCGAACACGTGTTCAAATAATAATCTAGCATAAATAATATTAATTTTATTATTATTCAAATAACATAATTATTTATCAAAATTTGGTTACCCAGTTGTAATTACATTTGATGACATTGACATTAAAACTGTTATTTATAAAGTATCAATCAATTTCAGAAAAAATTATCGGTAAATAACTCATTTGCTAAGTAAAAAACTGTCTTTGATGTATGTATTATCTTCGTTATTCTTGACGAGACAGAAGTCGGAAGTCGGTGGGAAGTTGTTGTGCTGTGTATGTCATGCTATATTCTGAGTTTCAGCCACGTTTGAGTGTCGGACTTGTGCTATGTCAGAAACCAAAGAATTAAATGTTCTGTGGGGAAGATACAGTGCCTGCAACGAATTATTTCACGTACGTACATACTTTAAACTAAAACTTGAATAGGCGACTGCATCAGAAATTTCATACTTCTAATTACAGAGTCAACAAAGACGTCTAGATACATCGGAAGAATATAACAAGGTAAGAACTAGGAAATTTTTTATATCAATGTCTAGTATATGAACAATTCTACCTGTACTTATATTATTTTGTTTTAATTGTGAGAACACGGAATGCAAACCTATTCAAAGGAGTGATTTGCAAGGTTTGTGTCAAAATTATATTTTTGACAAGTTGTAGATAAGAGTGTTAAGGTCTGAACTTGGATGCACTGTTTTCTCATTCTTCTTCATCTAGCAATATGGTAACCGAGGGGATCGAAACCCCTTCCACAGCCCTGAAGATTTTTTTAACGTGTGTTTAAAGTCGCTCACGTAAAATGGCAATTATTATTTGTGAAGAATACGAGTTAACTTTTACCTGTTGAGCACTGACAATGACTGCAGTGAGTGTTAGATTGCATAGTTCGACAGCAGCGAGAAGTGCCGCGAAGGCTATTGAGCTACGGTTCTCTCTACCTGTCGGGCCACTTCGTGCGACTGTCTTTTTGTTTTGACTGCTGCGAGCTCTCGTGATCTAACAGCGGTAGCACTATAATAGCATGGCGAACTCCTGTTGTGTGTATCAACTGAAAAATAAATAGCGTAACGAGTGTGTTTGCATTCGAACAACTCTGTGATATGGTTTCATGTAAACTTGTTACTTTCGTGTGTAATTTGTATAATAGCCGCTGATTATCTACACGCATGCGTGCCTCTAACGGCATCATGGAATGGCAGACAGATAACATACCTCTTACTTTCCTCTTCAACGTGTGGACAAAATTTTCCTTCCTGTTTTCTCCGCTCCTCACTCTTCACTGAAGGTGAAGCTCAGCTTAGCACCGACAGGTTACATCGACTTCTGTTGACACACGGAGAGGAACTAAGGTCTCTGATATCCCTGAAACTTGGAATAAAAAAAAGTTTTAATCTTGATAGTGATTATAAAATATTTGAACTTTTTAATACCTTAGACTTTAAAGAGTCTCAGAGGTTAATTTGCAGTTATGTAACAACAGTATACTAATAAGCGCCAGCAAGGGTAGGCAACAGGGGGAACTTGTCCCTCCACCTGTCCTGGAAACCTGGGGTAATAGTTTTTGTTTATGTATTGGGTGGATATATGTTTTCTGTGCCACCTGTTCAATTTAGCTTTTATAGCATGTGATGTCTCGAAACTGCCCTCCTTCAAAAATTTCTGTGAACGCCCATGGATATACCAGATACATAAGTTAGACCAATGGCTTAACAACACACGGCGGCTGTGGCCTAGGGTCGCTAACCAATCACCGAGCGTGTGATGGTTTACTTGAGGATTAAACAACAAATAAGAGCACAGTCAGTGGATCTTTTAAAATGTTTCGTCGCACTGATAGCAAGAAGGGACTTGCAGTACACAGCGTGACAGGTTGTGGTAGTGGCCAGTTCACCTGAGGTGTTATATCACGGTAAGCTATTTATTTGTGTTTTGGAAGAGTGAAGTGTTATTAAATAATTGTGTTAATTTCATCATGCTAACCTTAAATAACAATAAATACAAATTTTGTATCATCCATTCGATATTAAGGTTAGGGGGTTAGTGCTTAAATAGTCTGTTTCTAGTGCCCTATAAATGCTTTAAAAAGGGGTAATACTCCCGAAGACCCATTGTGGAACAACACTTTAAGAGGGGAGGGGGGTTAATTTTAAAGAGAACAAGCTATAGTGGTACATTTCTAAAAATATCATGTGCTGCTTTATTCTCAGATATTTCTGGAACAGTGAGTAGATCTTATTGGGTGAGTTAATAAATTAACGGTATAATCAAGTAATTTGGGAATGAGTAATTTTCCCTGCACTTCTCCGCCGTTTCCGTGTCCCAATCGTTTCTTTATGGAACTGGGAAAGAGAATAATAATGAACATGAGCTCCAAACATATTACTAAGTAAAAGAAAGCCTGAACCCTCACCTCGTTACTATTGTCTGCACTGCTCACGACATTTCTGCCATGCAAAGTTATTGTTACGTCCACTTGCAGATTCCGCATGCGTTGGACATATGAACCAGTACATAAGTGTGTCGTATTTATTGTACTTGCCGTAATTCTTTGAGTCCGTAAGATCCATAGCACACAACGTCGTGCGCACTGAAATGCTTTCACTGACAACTTCGCACCATTCAGTCCTAGCCTTTGATATAAGGTGTTTGTTGTTATGGTTCTTCCACATCACAAGCCAACTGACATGAGTGTATTTAGCTTCCATTTTGTTAGGATCTGAACTTTTTGTAATATGATGATACGACGTACCCCCGGTATCCGCTTTGTCTTCCTGGGTTACGTGTCTGTTCTAGGCTATTGAGTTTCTGGAAAGGGCCAAATTTTGATCTTTTAAGAACTGTAAGTACCAGTAATGCTTTTCATATTAATCCGATCCTACCTTCTTCAAACTGTAATGTTAGAGGGCTGTTCGAAAATATTTCCAGTCGCTGATAGCAGACTTTTGGCTATTGGCGCTGGTACTGGCAAAACGGACGCTATGTAATACATTTTCGATAAGATATAATCGTTCTCTAGTTTTAATTTCTTCATCGTATCGAAAATTCGCTTGGAATGTAGCTGCATACTGACCCTAGCTTTTGTCAACATCGAACGCTAGTTGGTAGTCAGTGTCCTTTGTAGGTCTGAAACCAGATCTAGCCCTAGGCCTCGTACCTTTGTTGCAGTGGGTAGCAGTTGTTGTTTGTCCATCAGAATCCTTTCCCTGTGTTTATTATCTTTTGGATTTGTTACAGATGACTACAGCTCCTCTTGCTTCACAATAGGTGTGCAGTAAATGTTTACCTGCGTTATCTGGCCTTCGCAGACACAAAGATGCTCAATCACCAGAAAATGCCCGGCACAAGATTTTCTTTCCTGATGATATCAATAAGGTTAAACCTGGGACCGAGCTGAGGAGATGTTCGACCATAAATACAGGGTTATTACAAATGATTAAGCGATTTCACAGCTCTACAATAACTTTATTATTTGAGATATTTTCACAATGCTTTGCACACACATACAAAAACTCAAAAAGTTTTTTTAGGCATTCACAAATGTTCGATATGTGCCCCTTTAGTGATTCGGCAGACATCAAGCCGATAATCAAGTTCCTCCCACAATCGGCGCAGCATGTCCCCACCAATGAGTTCGAAAGCATCGTTGATGCGAGCTCGCAGTTCTGGCACGTTTCTTGGTAGAGGAGGTTTAAACACTGAATCTTTCACATAACCCCACAGAAATAAATCGCATGGGGTTAAGTCGGGAGAGCGTGGAGGCCATGACATGAATTGCTGATCATGATCTCCACCACGACCGATCCATCGGTTTTCCAATCTCCTGTTTAAGAAATGCCGAACATCATGATGGAAGTGCGGTGGAGCACCATCCTGTTGAAAGATGAAGTCGGCGCTGTCGGTCTCCAGTTGTGGCATGAGCCAATTTTCCAGCATGTCCAGATACACGTGTCCTGTAACGTTTTTTTCGCAGCAGAAAAAGGAGCCGTAAACTTTAAACCGTGAGATTGCACAAAACACGTTAACTTTTGGTGAATTGCGAATTTGCTGCACGAATGCGTGAGGATTCTCTACCGCCCAGATTCGCACATTGTGTCTGTTCACTTCACCATTAAGAAAAAATGTTGCTTCATCACTGAAAACAAGTTTCGCACTGAACGCATCCTCTTCCATGAGCTGTTGCAACCGCGCCGAAAATTCAAAGCGTTTGACTTTGTCATCGGGTGTCAGGGCTTGTAGCAATTGTAAACGGTAAGGCTTCTGCTTTAGCCTTTTCCGTGAGGTTTTCCAAACTGTCGGCTGTGGTACGTTTAGCTCCCTGCTTGCTTTATTCGTCGACTTCCGCGGGCTACGCTTGAAACTTGCCCGCACGCGTTCAACCGTTTCTTCGCTCACTCGTTGATTTCCCCTTACAGAGGCATCCAGAAGCTTTAAACTGCGCATACCATCGCCGAATGGAGTTAGCAGTTGGTGGATCTTTGTTGAACTTCGTCCTGAAGTGTAGTTGCACTGTTATGACTGACTGATGTGAGTGCATTTCAAGCACGACATACGCTTTCTCGGCTCCTGTCGCCATTTTGTCTCACTGCGCTCTCAAGCGCTCTGGCGGCAGAAACCTGAAGTGCGGCTTCAGCCGAACAAAACTTTATGAGTTTTTCTACGTATCTGTAGTGTGTCGTGACCATATGTCAATGAATGGAGCTACAGTGAATTTATGAAATCGCTTCAATCATTTGTAATAGCCCTGTATATACTGATCGGTCAGAATATTATGACCAGCTACCTCATAGCCGGTATGTCCACCTTTGGCACGGATACCAGCGGAGACGTGACGTGGTATGGAAGCTGTGATGCCTTGGTAGGTCACTGGAGGGAGACGGCACCACATCTGCACACACAAGGCACCCAGTTCCCGTAAATTCCGGGGGGGGGATAGCTCTGACACCAAGTCCAATCACATCCCAGGTGTGCTCGAGAGGGTTCAGATCTGATGAGTTGGGAGGCCAGAACCTCAATTGGAACTCGGCAGTGTGTTCCTCGAATCGTTCCATCACACTCCTGGCCTTGAGCATGACGTATTATCCTGTTGAAAAATTTCGCTGCTGTCGGGCAACATGATCGTCATGAAAGCGTGTACGTGGTCTGCAACCAGTGTAGGATACTCCTTAACCCTCATGGTGCCTCGCGCGAGCTCAGCTGGACCGATGGATGCCCACATGCCTCAGAGTATAATGGAGCCGCCGCCGGCTTGTCTCCATCCCATAGAAAAGGTGTCAAGAAGCTGTGTCCCTCGAAGACGACGGATCCACGATCTCTCGTCAGCATGATGAAGAACATAATGAGGGGTGGCCACCCAACCCCACGACGTCTGGACGTGGTTTCACCTTGGTTTCGTCACGTGTTTAAGACACTCACCACAGCAGTCCTGGAATACCCGACAAGTCGTGCAGTGTCCAAAATACCCGTGCCGAGCCCCCAGGTCATCACAATCTGCCCTCCGCCAACCTCAGGTAGATCGTGTGCCTTCCCCATTCTACCCACGGACAACACGCGCATTAATACTAAATGCATCGTGCGTGTGTTTGACTAGCAGTCATTCCTCGCTACGTGACGCAGCTATCGCCTGGGTTTATATCAATAACAGGTCGGTGGTCATAATGTTTTGCCCAATTAGTTGCTCACTGATCATGATTTTGGACTGGGCTTCTCGCAAAATTAGTCTGACCATTTGGCAGAACTCCTTGCAGATTCCGAATTTCGCCATAGCTTTTAGAAAAAATCTGTGTGAGATCCAGTCGAACGCTTTCGAGAAATGCACAGATATTACACAATACTTTGTTTTGCGGATATCCGTGATGCTATTATGTTACGGTAGTCACTCTGGGTGTCATACTGCGTCCAGAGACCACCCACATTTTTTAATCTCCTGCCATGTTTCTCATTACATCGCTTAATCTTGCGTTTACTGCTCGAGCGAGTATTCTGTAGTCGACATTCATCAAAGTTATTGGCCTAAGAGAGTCGATGTTTGTTGGCGGGTATTTCTTGGATACCAATACGATGGGCGCCCCCTAGATGCTTGTAGGGGGTTACTGAACATTTCATATGTCGTTAAATCATTAGCCCTTCTTTCAATATATCTCAATAACTGAGGTAAAATTCAGATGAAGATTGTTGTTGTTGTTGTGGTCTTCAGTCCTGAGACTGGTTTGATGCAGCTCTCCATGCTACTCTATCCTGTGCAAGCTTTTTCATCTCCAAGTACCTACTGCAACCTACATCCTTCTGAATCTGCTTAGTGTATTCATTTCTTGGTCTCCCCCTACGATTTTTACCCTCCACGCTGCCCTCCAATACTAAATTGGTGATCCCTTGATGCCTCAGAACATGTCCTACCAACCGATCGCTTATTCTGGTCAAGTTGTGCCACAAACTTCTCTTCTCCCCAATCCTATTCAATACTTCCTCATTAGTTATGTGATCTACCCATCTAATCCTCAGCATTCTTCTGTAGCACCACATTTCGAAAGCTTCTATTCTCTTCTTGTCCAAACTATTTACCGTCCATGATTCACTTCCATACATGGCTACACTCCATACAAATACTTTCAGAAATGTCTTCCTGACACTTAAATCTATACTCGATGTTAACAAATTTGTCTTCTTCACAAACGCTTTCCTTGCCATTGCCAGTCTACATTTTATATCCTCTCTACTTCGACCATCATCAGTTATTTTGCTCCCCAAATAGCAAAACTCCTTTACTACTTTAAGTGTCTCATTTCCTAATCTAATACCCTCAACATCACCCGACTTAATTCGACTACATTCCATTATTCTCGTTTTGTTTTTGTTGATGTTCATCTCATATCCTCCCTTCAAGACACCATCCATTCCGTTCAACTGCTCTTCCAAGTGCTTTGCTGTCTCTGACAGAATTACAATGTCATCGGCGAACGTCAAAGTTTTTACTTCTTCTCCATGGATTTTAATACCTACCCCGAATTTTTCTTTTGTTTCCTTTACTGCTTGCTCAATATACAGATTGAATAACATCGGGGAGAGGCTACAACCCTGTCTTACTCCCTTCCCAACCTCTGCTTCACTTTCATGTCCATCGACTCTTATAACTGCCATCTGCTTTCTGTACAAATTGTAAATAGCCTTTCGCTCCCTGTATTTTACCCCTGCCACCTTTAGAATTTGAAAGAGAGTATTCCAGTCAACATTGTCAAAAGCTTTGTCTAAGTCTACAAATGCTAGAAACGTAGGTTTGCCTTTCCTTAATCTTTCTTCTAAGATAACTCGTAAGGTCAGTATTGCCTCACGTGTGCCAGTATTTCTACGGAATCTAAACTGATCTTCCCCGAGGTCGGCTTCTACTAGTTTTTCCATTCGTCTGTAAAGAATTCGTGTTAGTATTTTGCAGCTGTGGCTTATTAAACTGATTGTTCGGTAATTTTCACATCTGTCAACACCTGCTTTCTTTTTGATTGGAATTATTATATTCTTCTTGAAGTCTGAGGGTATTTCGCCTGTTTCATACATCCTGCTCACCAGATGGTAGAGTTTTGTCAGGACTGGCTCTCCCAAGGCCGTCAGTAGTTCCAATGGAATGTTGTCTACTCCGGGGGCCTTGTTTCGACTCAGGTCTTTCAGGGCTCTGTCAAACTCTTCACGCAGTATCGTATCTCCCATTTCATCTTCATCTACATCCTCTTCCATTTCCATAATATTGTTCTCAAGTGCATCGCCCTTGTATAGGCCCTCTATATACTCCTTCCACCTTTCTGCTTTCCCTTCTTTGCTTAGAACTGGGTTTCCATCTGAGCTCTTGATGTTCATACAAGTGGTTCTCTTATCTCCAAAAGTCTCTTTAATTTTCCTGTAGGCAGTATCTATCTTACCCCTAGTGAGATACGCCTCTACTTCCTTACATTTGTCCTCTAGCCATCCCTGCTTAGTCATTTTGCACTTCCTGTCCATCTCATTTTTGAGACGTTTGTATTTCTTTTTGCCTGCTTCATTTCCTGCGTTTTTATATTTTCTCCTTTCATCAATTAAATTCAATATTTCTTCTGTTACCCAAGGATTTCTACTAGCCCTCGTCTTTTTACCTACTTGATCCTCTGCTGCCTTCACTATTTCATCCCTCAAAGCTACCAATTCTTCTTCTACTGTATTTCTTTCCCCCATTCCTGTCAATTGTTCCCTTATGTTCTCCCTGAAACTCTGTAGAACCTCTGGTTCTTTCAGTTTATCCAGGTCCCATCTCCTTAAGTTCCCACCTTTTTGCAGTTTCTTCAGTTTTAATCTACAGGTCACAACCAATAGATTGTGGTCAGAGTCTACATCTGCCCCTGGAAATGTCTTACAATTTAAAACCTGGTTCCTAAATCTCTGTCTTACTATTATATAATCTATCTGATACCTTTTAGTGTCTCCAGGGTTCTTCCATGTAGACAACCCTCTATCATGATTCTTAAACCAAGTGTTAGCTATGATTAAGTTGTGCTCTGTGCAAAATTCTACCAGGCTGCTCCCTCTTTCATTTCTTAGCCCCAATCCATATTCACCTACTACGTTTCTTTCTCTCCCTTTTCCTACACTCGAATTCCAGTCACCAATGACTATTAAATTTTCGTCTCCCTTCACTGTCTGAATAATTTCTTTTATTTCATCATACACTTCTTCAATTTCTTCGTCATCTGCAGAGCTCGTTGGCATATAAACTTGTACTACTGTAGTAAGTGTGGGCTTCGTATCTATCTTGGCCACAATAATGCGTTCACTATGCTGTTTGTAGTAGGTTACCCGCATTCCTACTCATTATTAAACCTACTCCTGCATTACCCCTATTTGACTTTGTGTTTATAACCCTGTAGTCACCTGACCAGAAGTCTTGTTCCTACTGCCACCGAACTTCACTAATTCCCACTATATCTGACTTTAACCTATCCATTTCCCTTTTTAAATTTTCTAACCTACCTGCCCGATTAAGGGATCTGACATTCCACGCTCCGATCCGTAGAATGCCAGTTTTCTTTCTGCTGATAACGACATCCTCTTGAGTAGTCCCCGCCTGGAGATCCGAATGGGGGACTATTTTACCTCCGGAATATTTTACCCAAGAGGACGCCATCATCATTGAATCATACAGTAAAGCTGCATGCCCTCGGGAAAAATTACGGCCGTAGTTTCCCCTTGATTTCAGCCGTTCGCAGTACCAGCACAGCAAGGTCGTTTTGGTTATTGTTACAAGGCCAGATCAGTCAATCGTCCAGACTGTTGCCCTTGCAACTACTGAAAAGGCTGCTGCCCCTCTTCAGGAACCACACGTTTGTCTGGCCTCTCAACAGATACCCCTCCGTTGTGGTTGTACCTACGGTACGGCTATCTGTATCGCTGAGGCACGCAAGCCTCCCCACCAACGGCAAGGTCCATGGTTCATGCGGGGAGGGGGGGGGGGAAGATTAAGATTAGGACAACACAAATGCCCAGTCCTCTAGGGAAGCAGATTTCCGTCCTGGTGGAGAATCGAACCAGAAATCCCGTGATGTAGAGGGAGCGTTGCTAGCTACTAGATCACGTACTACGGACATTTGACTTTCCTGTTAAGTGCATTCAATGGCAAAGTAAGGGATGTTAGAGTCCTGTACAATGAATTTTATTACGAACTCTAATGTTTTACTAGTTATGAAATTCCTGCCGTACCATCCCGAAAATAAATGTTGATCACTGAACGTATTACACGAATTCGTGTCACTTTAGCAAACATATCTGATGTTTTCTACTAGTTAAAAAGGCAAAATCAAAGTGCTAAAACGTATGTACCGTTGACTCCACATAACATAGCTCTGACCAGCTATTCACTATGATTGTCCCTTTGTTTACTTGGATTGCCAAGTAACTTACGTACCATTTCCGTATGTCAGAATTTCACCCTCTTACTGCGATAGAAACTAACAGTGACCACGTACATAGTAGTTTCTCCTTGTCATGTTTATTACCGTGACTAAACAATCTACGCAGGCTACCTGCAAACTGTGACTGTTTCTGCAGCAAGAACCGCTTATTTATTTTTTGACGGTTCATGCGCAGTTAGCGCCAGGACGGCAAAACATAATTAAAAACCCACTGAAGGTAACGCGTGAAACGCGTCTTGAATTTAAGTAGTTTAATTTAGAAATAACTGTTTAAATCATTTACTTTTGTTGCTCTGAGGCTTCCACGTTTTAAATGTATGCAAGTCCGGACAATAATGCTTGCATAAAAACTAAAGAAAGCTATGTTACTTACTTTACGAAGCAAATATGTATGCGTTCTGCGAGGGCTGCTTTTCAACAGGGACCTGGAAAGAGGAAATTTCCTTGATATTGTGTCAGTCTAGTATCTCACAAGGGCGTGGCCCCTTTTTCATCTGTCAGCACGCGAATGCAGGAAACTGATCCGTCCCCCTGGAAGGCAGCTGATGTAATAGCTCTTACTGCAAATGAAATGTTTAATGAATTGATACTTCACAGTTCCTGAAGCAGTGTGTGGTCATAATGGGCTCAGCTCGGAGGAAGACCACAATTGACAATGGTGGCAGTCAGGCGCAGACAGTTGTCGTACATGAAGTGCTAGGGTGATTGTAGAACACTTTCGCTGACGCAGGTGCCGTACGCTGCCCAGTCACTTTAACGTGACCGCCATTTAAAAGCCTGAATAACCACCTTTTACAGAGCGGGCCACTGCGAGACGCACACGAAGAGAGCCAATGAATTTCTGGAAGTTACCGAGAGGGATGTGGAGCTATGCAAACTCCAGTGCCATAGCCAGCTGCACTGGGTTTCTCGTTTGAGAATCCGTGGAGCGAACAGCCCGATCGAGGTGGTCCCATAGATTCTCGATTGCGTATAAATCTGGGTAGTTTGGTGGCCACGCATGTACACTCTGAGCTGTGTGACACCATAAACGACTTAGTGCTGAAGGAAAACAAACTGCATGTAGAGGTGGACAAGGTCCCCAACGACCTTGTGCTGATCCATCGTCCTTTCCAGAATGATGAAATCCCCGATGGAATATCAGGAAAACATTCCCCAGACCATAACGTTCTCTCCTCTGGCCTGGAATTTTCCGACGATTGTTGCAGTATGTTTCGTTTCAAATGTTTGACGCACGATGGTGCATAAAAGGTGATTCATCTAAAAAGGCCACCTGCCGCCGTTCAATGGACGTCCAATTGTGATATTGGCTGTAAATTCCAGCCTTCGTCGTCGATAGACAGCTGTCAGCATGGTTGCATGAACCAGGCACGTGCTCCGGCGACCCATTCGCAATAACGCTCCCTGAAGGGTCGTTGTGGAGACACTGTTAGTAACCCTCTGGTTCATCTGGGTGGTCAGTTGTTCAACAGCTGCACGTCTATTCGCCCGTACATATCTCCAGAACAGTCGTTCACCTCTATCATCTAACTCCTATGTTGTATACCAGTTGTCTTGAAACCGGTTTTGGGTAGCGCCATTTTTCCCTGCATGATATGCTTTAACAACGATGGCACGAGAACTGTTTACAAGCTTATCTGTTTCGGAAATGCTCCCACCCTTGGCCCGAAAGTCAATGATGATGCCCTTTTGGACGTCAGATAAATCGCTCCATTTCCGCATCACGACAATGACTGCATTGTTTCGCATCCTCCCCCACCATCACGAAACGCTTTATACAGGGTGGTCCATTGATAGTGACCGGGCCAAATATCTCACTAAATAAGCATCAAACGAAAAAACTACAAAGAACGAAATTCGTATAACTTGAAGGGGGAAAACAGATGGCGCTACGGTAGGCCCGCTAGATGGCGCTGCCATAGGTCAAACGGATGTCAACTGCGTATTTTTAAAATAGGAACCCCCATTTTTTATTACATATTCGTGTAGTACGTAAAGATATATGAATGTTTTAGTTGGACCACTTTTTTCTCTTTGTGATAGATGGCGCTGTAATAGTCACAAACGTATACGTACATGGTATCAACTACCATTCCGCCAGTGCGGACGGTATTTGCTTCGTGATACATTATAACAGTGGTAACGTAAACCGGCATAATATGCACTATTGGGCAACGGAAAATCCACGATGGCTACGACAAGTGGAACATCAGCGACCTTGGCGGGTTAATGTATGCTGCCGCATTATGGAAGGAAGGATAATTGGACCCCATTTTATCGATGGCAATCTAAATGGCGCAGTGTATGCTGATTTCCTACGTAATGTTCTACCGATGTTACTGCAAGATGTTTCACTGCATGACAGAATGGCGCTGTCCTTCCAATATGATGGATCTCCGGCACATAGCTCGCGTGCGGTTGAAGCGGTATTGAATAGCACATTTCAGGACAGGCGGATTGGTCGTCGAAGCACCCTACCATGGCCCGCACGTTCACTGGATCTGACGTCCCCGGATTTCTTTCTGTGGGGAAAGTCGAAGGATATTTGTTATCGTGATCCACCGACAACGCCTGACAACATGCGTCAGCGCATTGTCAATGCATGTGCGAACATTAGGGAAGGCTAACTACTCGCTGTTGAGGGGAATGTCGTTACACATACTGCCAAATGCATTGAGGTTGACGGACATCATTTTGAGCGTTTATTGCATTAATGTGGTATTTACAGGTAATCACGCTGTAACAGCATGCATTCTCAGAAATGATAAGTTGACAAAGGTACATGTATCACATTGGAACAACCGAAATAAAATGTTCAAACGTACCTACGTTCTGTATTTTAATTTAAAAAACCTACCTGTTACCAACTGTTCATCTAAAACTGTGAGCCATATGTTTGTGAGTATTACAGCGCCATCTTTCACAAAGCTAAAAAAGTGGTCCAACTAAAACATTCATATATCTTTACTTACTGCACGAATATGTAATAAAAATAGGGGTTTCTATGTAAAAAACGCAGTTGATATCCGTTTTGACCTATGGCAGTGCCATCTAGCTGGCCAACCATAGCGCCATCTGGTTTCCCCCTTCAAGCTAGTCAAGTTTCGTCCTTTGTAGTTTTTTCGTTTGACGCTTATTTCGTGAGATATTTGGCCCGGTCATGATCAATGGACTAGTCGACTAACTTCAAGTAAGCCAGAGCTTCGCCAGACAGTGAAACACTGCATAAATATAAAAAGAAAACGTGAATCGGACAATATATATCCGAAAATATCTACAACCCGGCTTAAAATAATGTGTTACCGAAAATTTCCGTAATCTGAAGAAGTTATGTAAGATTTTTGTTCATTGTACTTCCCAGTTTCCTCCGGGTCACCTGCGGCTTGCTCATTACCCCCTGGTGCTGGAGAATACCTGCAGTAGTACGTAGCGGAAGATCGGTTACTGAATTATGCGACATTTTTGTGATCCTGATCTCCTGATCAGTATCTGACGTGCCAATGTTCCTCCATTTCAGTTTTTCCGATGAACAATGTATCGACTCCTTTCGAAGCTTGTCCTTTCACTTTCAAAGTATCATCTGTCATCCCCTTCACTACTAAAAAGGGCTGTTGTCTGCTACGTCCCTACATTTAAAAGTATATTAGCTATGTGCAGTAGTATTCTGATATAAATCTACTCACGCTTCGTTTCAATTAATTTACATTTTTGAAAGTAATTTCTGAGTCGTGTATTTTTTTGTAACTTATGCAGCTCTCGGTTGTAATTAATCGTGTCCATCCTTTAGAAGAGCATCTAGCGCTAACGCTAATCCAGGGGAGCGAAATGCATTCCTGAGGGTCTTCTGTGAGTAACTGAAGCTGCTGTCATCTAACTCAGTTCAACAGTGTTTGCAGGTACAGAAATCAGATACGTTAAATAGAAAAGGCGTGTGTAGGTAGTACAGAAAATTGAAATAAGGTAGAAATCGTGATAGTTCAAAACGGCTCTGAGCACTATGAGACTTAACATCTGAGGTCATCAGTCCCCTTCGTGATAGTTCCTCAGATGCACAGAGTATTGCAACGAGCGGGTTAGTCGGCCGTTATGTTGCGTGACCGTTGGATGACGCTCAAGGTCGAGATGCCGTGTACCAACACCCGGGGATACGCGTAAATATCGGCTTGGTGAGTGGGTGCCTGTCCGATGCCCAACGGGCGTTAGTAGTACAGTATTAAAGAACCAAACATTCATTGTTCAACAATACATAAATGATGCGATAACAGTCCACTTTCACGAGTTCCTAATCAGGAGCGCTCGACGAAAGATCCGTACCCAAAGACTGGAAAGTTGCATAGGTCACACCAATATTCAAGAAAGGTAGTAGGAGTAATCCACTTAATTAAAGGTCCATATCATTAACGTCGATATGCAGCAGGATTTTGGAACAGATATTGTGTTCGAACATTGTGAATTACCTCGAAGGAAACAGGCTATTGACACACAGTCAACATGGGTTTAGAAAACATCGTTCCTGTGAAACACAACTAGCTCTTTATCCCCATGAAGTGTTGAGTGCTATTGACAAGGGGTTTCAGATAGATTCCGTATTCCTGGATTTCCGGAAGGCTTTTGACACTGTACCACACAAGCGACTTATTGTGAAATTGCGTGCTTATGAAATATAATTTCAATTATGTGACTGTGTTTGTGATTTCCTGTCAGAGAGGTCACCGTTCGTAGTAATTAACGGAAAGTCATCGAGTAAAACAGAAGTGATTTCTGGCGGTCCCCAAAGTAGTGTTATAGGCCCTCTGCAGTTCCTTACCTATATAAACGATTTGGGAGTCAATCTGAGCAGCCGTCTTAGCTTGTTTGCAGATGACGCGGTCATTTATCGACAAATAAAGTGATCAGAAGCTCAAAACAAATTGCAAAACGATTTAGAAAAGATATCTGAATGGTGCGAAAATTGGCAGTTGACCCTAAATAATGAAAAGTGCGAGGACATCCACATTAGTACTACAAGGAACTCGTTAAACTTCAGTTACATGAAAATCAGTCAAAACTAAAGGCCGTAAATTCAACTAAATACCTAGGAACTACAATTACGAACAACTTAAATTGGAAGGAACACATAGAAAATGTTGTGGGGAAGGCTAGCCATAGACTGCGTTTCATTGGCAGGACACTTCGAAAATGTATCAGATCTACTAAGGAGACTGCCTATACTACGCTTGTCCGTCGTCTTTTGGAATACTACTGCACGGTGTGGGATGATTACCATAGCCGGCCGGTGTGGCCGTGCGGTTCTAGGCGCTTCAGTCTGGAACCGCGTGACCGCTACGGTCCCAGGTTCGAATCCTGCCTCGGGCATGGATGTGTGTGATGTCCTTAGGTTAGTTAGGTCGCGCCGTTCCAGACTGAAGCGCCTAGAACCGCTCGACCACAGCGGCCGGCACGTGATCTTGCAAGGGCAGTAGGGAATATATACGCCACAGGAAGCAAGAACGGGAAAACAGGAGTAAGGGAATTACAACTATTTATGGGCACTGCTTTTGTCCATCAGCTGGTAAAAATAACTTACTTTTCCTTGATTCCTGGTCTGAGTATAAAAATCATACTCCTTTAGAGCAAACTATCCCTCTGTAAAGTGTGTGGAAATTGCAATTCATACCGCCTGGAACCACTGGACCAGTTGAGCCTCTTGGTGTTCGTTTTTTCCGTGCCTATAAAACACGTTACCGCACTGTCAGCAGCTACGCCAGTTTCACGATAAGCTCCAAGACAGACTACTTCGCATTCGGTTGCATGCCATCACATTCCATCAGTTCTCATCAACCCATTACACCAATATGATTCTATATGCATTCTTTAATATGCATTCTTTAAGAGTGGATACCTAGCTGGACATTCTGCGCGGTTTGTAACTCCCAAGGGGTTCGCCCTCGATCGTGTTGGTGCGAACCTTTGTGATCACTGTGGCGGGTCATTTTTCATTTTTTTCGGTGTTCATGGTCTAAGTCAACGGTTTGTTTTGAGTAGACGCCCATTTTGTGAAGTTTAATACATATAGGTCACAACGGTTGTCTCTGCGTCTCCTGGACACTCATTTTCTGTCGCTCTCCTGATGCACAAGGCGAGTCATTCGCAGCAAATATTTTTTTTTGTCCGTATTGTTAACACAACATTTCTAAATGAGCTTTACAAAAGATTGAACTTGCGACCTCACACTCAACGAGTTCCTCGTAAGACGTTCACATCGGACTTGACACGCTAGGCTAACAGCGCGGAAATCCCCGGAGCCGCGCCGGAGTGGCCGCGCGGTTTGTGGCATCATGTCACGGACTGCGCGGCCCCTCTCGCCGGAGATACGAGTCTTCCCTCGGGCATGTGAGTGTGTGTGTTGTTCTTAGCATAAGTTAGTTTAAGTAGTGTGTAAGTCTAGGGACCGATGACTTCAGCAGTTTGGTCCCTTAGGAATTCACACATATTTGAACATTTTTGCAATCCCCCGGGGTGGGACGTGCTGTTCCACAAAAACTTGTAAACAGCTAGATAAGCAGATGGTAGACCAACATACCTCAAGGCTTCTCAGCTGATGTGTGTGTCTGTGTGTGTGTGTGAGTGTGTGTGTGTGTGTGTGTGCTTGCGTGTGTAACTTTTGATGTTTTTTGGTAAAAACATTTCCCTGTTATTAAATTTATAAAAATTATATAATACGTATATTAAAAACAGATATATAAAAAGACATACTTATTCCAATGCAACCTTGTGTCAAAATTTCAAAGCAATCGGTCAAAAACTTTCGGAGATTTGCGACTGGGAACATTTACAGTTACTATATAAGTGCAAATGTAGATGTACATTTCTTCAAAGTCCTTCGTGGATTACTTTGAAATTTTGACACAACATTGCATTACAATACTGATGTGTTTTTGTGTATCCATTATACATTTTTACATCTTACTGATATAACAATGGTTTAAGAATCATGATAGAAGGTTGTATACATGGAAGAACCCTGGAGACACTAAAAGGTATCAGATAGATTATATAATGGTAAGACAGAGATTTAGGAACCAGGTTTTAAATTGTAAGACATTTCCAGGGGCAGATGTGGACTCTGACCACAATCTATTGGTTATGACCTGTAGATTAAAACTGAAGAAACTGCAAAAAGGTGGGAATTTAAGGAGATGGGACCTGGATAAACTGAAAGAACCAGAGGTTGTACAGAGTTTCAGGGAGAGCATAAGGGAACAATTGACAGGAATGGGGGAAAGAAATACAGTAGAGGAAGAATGGGTAGCTTTGAGGGATGAAGTAGTGAAGGCAGCAGAGGATCAAGTAGGTAAAAAGACGAGGGCTAGTAGAAATCCTTGGGTAACAGAAGAAATATTGAATTTAATTGATGAAAGGAGAAGATATAAAAACGCAGTAAATGAAGCAGACAAAAGGGAATACAAACGTCTCAAAAATGAGATTGACAGGAAGTGTAAAATGGCTAAGCAGGGATGGCTAGAGGAAAAATGTAAGGTTGTAGAGGCTTATCTCACTAGGGGTAAGATAGATACTGCCTACAGGAAAATTAAAGAGACCTTTGGAGATAAGAGAACTACTTGTATGAACATCAAGAGCTCAGATGGAAACCCAGTTCTAAGCAAAGAAGGGAAAGCAGAAAGGTGGAAGGAGTATATAGAGGGTCTATACAAGAGCGATGTACTTGAGGACAATATTATGGAAATGGAAGAGGATGTAGATGAAGATGAAATGGGAGATACGATACTGCGTGAAGAGTTTGACAGAGCACTGAAAGACCTGAGTCGAAACATGGCCCCCGGAGTAGACAACATTCCATTAGAACTACTGACGGCCTTGGGAGAGCCAGTCCTGGCAAAACTCTACCATCTGGTGAGCAAGATGTATGAAACAGGCGAAATACCCTCAGACTTCAAGAAGAATATAATAATTCCAATCCCAAAGAAAGCAGGTGTTGACAGATGTGAAAATTACCGAACAATCAGTTTAATAAGTCACAGCTGCAAAATACTAACACGAATGCTTTACAGACGAATGGAAAAACTAGTAGAAGCCGACCTCGGGGAAGATCAGTTTGGATTCCGTAGAAATACTGGAACACGTGAGGAAATACTGACCTTACGACTTATCTTAGAAGAAAGATTAAGGAAAGGCAAATCTACGTTTCTAGCATTTGTAGACTTAGAGAAAGCTTTTGACAATGTTGACTGGAATACTCTCTTTCAAATTCTAAGGGTGGCAGGGGTAAAATACAGGGAGCGAAAGGCTATTGACAATTTGTACAGAAAGCAGATGGCAGTTATAAGAGTCGATGGACATGAAAGGGAAGCAGTGGTTGGGAAGGGAGTGAGACAGGGTTGTAGCCTCTCCCCGATGTTATTCAATCTGTATATTGAGCAAGCAGTAAAGGAAACAAAAGAAAAATTTGGAGTAGGTATTAAAATCCATGGAGAAGAAATAAAAACTTTGAGGGTCGCCGATGACATTGTAATTCTGTCAGAGACAGCAAAAGACTTGGAATAGCAGTTGAACGGAATGGATGGTGCCTTGAAGGGAGGATATAAGATGAACATCAACAAAAGCAAAACGAGGATAATGGAATGTAGTCGAATTAAGTCGGGTGAGGTTGAGGGTATTAGATTAGGAAATGAGACATTTAAAGTAGTAAAGGAGTTTTGCTATTTGGGGAGCAAAATAACTGATGACGGTCGAAGTAGAGAGGATATAAAATGTAGACTGGCAATGGTAGGGAAAGCGTTTCTGAAGAAGAGAAATTTGTTAACATCGAGTATAGATTTAAGTGTCAGGAAGTCATTTCTGAAAGTATTTGTATGGAGTGTAGCCATGTATGGAAGTGAAACATGGACGGTAAATAGTTTGGACAAGAAGAGAATAGAAGCTTTCGAAATGTGGTGCTACAGAAGAATGCTGAAGATTAGATGGGTAGATCACATAACTAATGAGGAAGTATTGAATAGGATTGGGGAGAAGAGACGTTTGTGGCACAACTTGACCAGAAGAAGGGATCGGTTGGTAGGACATGTTCTGAGGCATCAAGGGATCACCAATTTAGTATTGGAGGGCAGCGTGGAGGGTAAAAATCGTAGGGGGAGACCAAGAGATGAATACACTAAGCAGATTCAGAAGGATGTAGGTTGCAGTAGGTACTGGGAGATGAAGAAGCTTGCACAGGATAGAGTAGCATGGAGAGCTGCATCAAACCAGTCTCAGGACTGAAGACCACAACAACAACAAACAACAACACTGATATAAACTTCTAGACACTCACACATATTAGTGAAATTGTGTTAGCAAAAAAGAAAGTTGTATTTATGGCTTATTGGTTTATGATTAAAATACTACTACTACTATTGCTACTACAGAATCAATAACAATTAAATATTCTTAAAGTCAGGAAGGAGGAGACGAAGGGGGATGGGTGTGCAGGAGAAGACGAACAGGAAAGGGAGGTGCAGATGACTGACCTAGAAGGAGGGGGGAGAGGTAGTAGGAGGAGATGGAGAAAGGGGGATGGCAGGAGAAGATGGACATTGAGAGGGGGAGGAGGGAAATGGACAGCAAAAGGAGGAATGACGAGGAGATGGAAAAAGAAAGGGACAGGGTAGAGGAGGTTTGAAACCTGTACTTTCTCTTTCCTTCTTTTCGATTTAAGCAAATTGAATCAACAGCAAAGCATGGCCGGTTACAGCTAGTGAGCAATACAAATACGACCCGCGGTCGTCAAGCGACAGTGATATCACTTGACATGCCTTTCCCATTTGGTCAGCTTTTCCAGAATGGCCCGTGATGTCCCAACTTTACACGTCAGGTGCTCTGACTAGAGTATTTTACAGCGTTAGTGTACTGAATACCCACCTTTGCGGCCAACTTGCGTTTCCTTACATAATCATGGGTGGTCACTGTACAGACGTCACCTTCTTCATTATGATGTCGATTTTCTACTCAGTTCATATCGCGTGTAGCAGTCGGCTTGGTAGTGCAGTCGTAATATCTGCAATATTAACGGACGCTCCTTATTGAACCTCTATCTTGTTACTGCCCCGGGAGTAGACAACATTCGATTAGAACTACTGACGCACTTGGGAGAGCCAGTCATGACAAAACTCTACCATCTGGGGAGCAAGATGTATGAGACAGCCGAAATACCCTCAGACTTCAAGAACAATATAATAATTCCAATCCCAAAGAAAGCAGGTGTTGACAGACGTGAAAATTACCGAACTATCAGTTTAATAAGTCACAGCTGCAAAATACTAACACGAATTCTTTGCAGACGAATGGAAAAACTGATAGAAGCCGACCTCGGGGAAGATCAGTTTGGATTCCGTAGAAATTTTGGAACACGTGAGGCAATACTGACCCTACGACTTACCTTAGAAGAAAGATTAAGGAAAGGCAAACCTACGTTTCTAGCATTTGTAGACCTAGAGAAAGCTTTTGAAAATGTTGACTGGAATACTCTCTTTCAAATTCTGAAGGTGGCAGGGGTAAAATACAGGAAGCGAAAGGCTATTTACAATTTATACAGAAACCAGATGGCAGTTATAAGAGTCGAGGGGCATGAAACGGAAGCAGTCGTTAGGAAGGGATTGAGACAGGGTTGTAGCCCCTCCCCGATGATATTTAATCTGTATATTGAGCAAGCAGTAAAGGAAACAAAAGAAAAATTCGGAGTAGGTATTAAAATCCGAGGAGAAGAAATAAAAACTTTGAGGTTCGCCAAGGACTTTGTAATTCTGTCAGAGACAGCAAAGGACTTGGAAGAGCACTTGAACGGAATGGACAGTGTCTTGAAAGGAGGATACAAGATGAACATAATCAAAAGCAAAACGAGGATAATGGAATTTAGTCGAATTAAGTCGGGTGATTCTGAGGGAATTACATTAGGAAATGAGACACTTAAAGTAGTAAAGGAGTTTTGCTATTTGGGGAGCAAAATAACTGATGATGGTCGAAGTAGAGAAGATATAAAATGTAGACTGGCAATGGCAAGGAAAGCTTTTCTGAAAAAGAGAAAGTTGTTAGCATCGAGTAAAGATTTTAGTGTCAGGAAGTCGTTTCTGAAAGTATGGAGTGTAGCCATGTATGGAAGTGAAACATGGACGATAAATAGCTAGGACAAGAAGAAAATAGAAGCTTTCGGAATGTGGTGCTACAGAAGAATGCTGAAGATTAGATGGGTAGCTCACATAACTAATGAGGAGGTACTGAATAGAATTGTGGAGGAGTTTGGGACACAACTTGACAAGAAGAAGGGACCGGTTGGTAGGACATGTTCTGAGGCATCAATGGATCATAAATTTAGCATTGGAGGGCAGCGTGGAGGGTAAAAATCGCAGAGGAAGACCAAGAGATGAATACACTAAGAATATTCAAAAGGATGTAGGTTGCAGTAAGTACTGGGAGATGAAGAAACTTGCAGAGGATAGGGTAGCATGGAGAGCTGTATCAAACCTGTCTCAGGACTGAAGACACAACAACAAGAACAACAACTCTTGTTATGTCTTGACCATTTTCCTCCACTTCTTGCATTGCTAGGGAAGAACGTAAAGTTTTACTTGGGTACACCAATAAAGTATTTTGCTCCGAAACAAACTCCAATAATTAGAGACAGGCCTTGGTGGCAGTGGTCTGCTGCTCAAGTACAAATTGCTAATCACAAACAATCAATAAAACCTCTGGTAATATTTACAGACTGTGCTCATCTTTCACTTGTAATATGTTTTGGGTATCATTCTGGGTTGCGACATGTTATCGATAAGTTCAGTTCATCATTTTCGTACGAAACATTCAGACAAATCATTATAGATTAACGTTTAGAATATAGATTGTATACATAATTATTTTGTGTGTGATCCTGTCACATCTAAATATTAGCTTTTTTGAAAGTATTTTAATTTACCATTTCTAATAACAATATGCAATAAAGCGGTACAGAACAGTTATTTCGATTTACATAACTAATGTTCATTATCTAACATTACTGTAATAAGTACACAAAAATTTTAAAACTAGTATTATTGTCCCTCAACTGAAGTAAACCTTAATATTGCACTTCCTTCGTATGTAAAATATAGCTTTGTTTTTACTTTGTGTCAAGATTTCTGGCGGAGGATGTTGCAACATAGTTGTGTGGTAGGCGACAACGTGTACAATTATGGACGCCAGCAATGCGTAAAGTTGTGGCTGAGCAAGGAGATAAGAGAAATGTGTTTCAAATACTATATGTTTAAGAAAATGTGAATAATAGCAGAAATACTACATTAGGATATTAGATTTCATTAATAAATCACCATATCGGCATGCAAAACAATAAAAATCCAGAACTTCCATCAATCAACGGAAAGATTATGATCAAGAATCGATCCATAAAGATATGTACAATTAATGTTTCGCTTTCAGCTCTTGAATAATTTTAAAAACATTGCAGCAAACCGGTCAGTTTAGAGTCAGTTGCAATTACTGCTAAATGAAGTATGAATTCAATCTTCATAAGCAATGAGACCGATAGCCCAGAAGAAGAGAGGCTAAAGTGCCCTTTTCAGAAGTTTAGAAGCACTCCTAGTTGAAGCAGAAGCGCGAAGTTATAGTCTGGAAAGAAAAACATTGTGTTATTATTCACTATCCGTGTATAGGCTTTGTGTGAATATTCTCGATTCATTGTTTCTCACATGTCAACGTCTGTCACGCTTGGAAGAACATTAATCAACTGGATAGGAAGGATAGGGATATCTTATAAGGTCTCTAGTTTATTTTTCGTAGTCAATAAAAGTTATGGGGGCCCCCTTTTTATTCAATGTGTAATAATTAATATCTGTACCCTAGATACTTCTCAAAGAGATGTTTTCAGTAGTCGATATCTTATGCCACAGATGTTCTGGATACAAGCATGTGATGTTTGGTTGTCAGCAGCATTGTCGTTACCATTTTAGCATTGAGTGAGAAGTAAGTGAGAGAGTCTAGTGTTGATACTGTGCTGAGCGGTCTAGAAATAACTAGCAGAATGCAGAGATGCAAACGCAGAGAGTGTTGCTTTTTGGAAATATGATTTTGTAAAGATTGATTTCAGAAGTGTGAAGATTCAGGTAATGTCACTGCATTGCATGCTCGTCCGTAATTATTCTTAAGTTTGAGATAGGCAAAACTTTTAGCACGATTTTTCTTTATTGGGTTGGGTAAGTCAGTTTGATTGTCTAGACGAGATTAAGCAAACCTATATGGTCACATGGCTTGTAGTCAGAATTATAGATTCACCATTCCTTTACCATTCGATTAACTGCTGTAATTTTGTGGCAGAGTTAGAATATATACTTTTAACCATAAGTGAATTTCGTAGAGATTGTTGTAATTGTTGAGGAATCGGTTTCATTATGTAGTTTTGAATGCTAGTCTCTTTTCAGTCATTCAGATAGTTTAGTTTATTTCACCGTCCCCTAACGAAAATTTTGTTTTGTAATTGTGTGTCGGTGCATTGTACTGAGTGAAACACATTAAAACTGAAGCATGACGTGCTTAGTGTAGTTGCATTTCTCTGCACTACACTTGGACAAGGGTTATTTTCTTTAGCTGGTTTACTGCTTGCGCTGTATTGTAATATTCACCTCTTTTGGGAAGTACTGAGTTTCTGTTGCCACGAGTTAAGTCATGAACATGTATTAGGACCGGTTTAACGTCGGTGAGGAAACAGTATGATTATCCAAAGTCATGTGTTGCATTTTAAAATTGTCAGCTGGGTCAGCTTAGTTAAAGTTCAAACCAGGTGTCTTTTCCGTGTCAAATATTCTCATTCTTACAGTGTAATGTTACATATTCGCGTGTATGTCGTTTAGTGTTCGGGATTTTATTTAATCATTTGGATACGCAAATAAAGAGGACAATTTTTACAGAAGCATTTTGGATAATTATTCCTTCAAATCTCGGTTTGTAATTTTATGTATAATTTTTCCTCTGTTGGGATTAATGCAAGACAAGCGCTGTGACGTCACGCACTGTAGTACTGTTCACTGCACTGCACAATACAGAATTCCACCGGACTGTTTCTTTAGTATACATATTTACATTTTTAAATTATTTTTGGTAAAAGATCGTTCCAATTTTGAGTCGGATTTGGCAACTTATTTTATCGGACGGCGTTTATGTATGTACATCACTTGTGTTGTTCGTTATCACATTACAACACAGATGTACGCGAAAGTTTAAGAATAGGAAACCAGTTACATACTCAACTGACAATTAAAAACAGTTACAGTCTGCAGCATTTGATGATAAAGTTGAGTGCAGAACACTATACATAATCTCAGTAGCAACATCACGTGACTTCTCGAAAGTAAATCCCCTGCCTTAGCGAAGGAGCATATGTAATGAGTGATACAGTGCTACAGTCTAGCAGCGAAACCACCTGTAGCCGAGGATCACTACAAGAATCAGTTGCATCTTCAGTTGCTCCAGTTTGATTGTTGAAGTCCGTTTGCTGTTATAATAGCTCTGCAGGTAGCACTGAAATAAGCTTCACATATCAACCAGTTTGGGACTGAATATGTTTACGTAGAGATAACGATGATTTCGCCAACCTGTTGCCGTGTAATTCAAGCTGAGCAGTTCCTTCGTATTGTACTATTTTGATTGATTGTATCACTTCAATCGTGAATGTCTACGCTTCATTCACCCTGTCTGAAAAACTGGAATGACTGCTGATGCCATTGGCCAAAATGTTTCGACGAAACGGTATAAGCTCAGCATTCTGGAATGAGCAGGTGTTCTACTGGCTGGCCGCCAATACCAAGGGGACCGAGAACAGTCCGCGCTATATCTCTTTCACGAACAGGATTTGACTATCCCGAGGTGGCAGTCTCTAGAAGGCACGCAGTTCGAGAACGTTAGAACGTGATTGAGACACGAAAAGGATCCGCGGCCTAGGATTAATGCTCGTTGACCCGGTACTCCTACCACCCCAATCATGGGTTTTTAAGTGGTTTCCCACGCTTTCTAAGTAAATATGAGCCTCGCTCTCCGTTCCCGCCTAAGGAAAAAATAACGCAAATAATTGAAGCACAAAGACGAAGAGCTAACGTTATACGATTCACAAGCAAATAATTTACGCAAGTTTCTCTCCCAAATTAGAATAATCACGAAGGAGGAAAGACGATTGTGGTTTATCGTCCCGTCGACAACAGGGTCATTAGAGACGGAGCTCAGTCTCGAATTGGATAAGGTTGGAGAAGGAAATCGGTCATGCACTTTCTAAGGAACCCTCCCGGCACCTGCCTTAAGCGGTTTAGGAAATTCAAAGAAAGCCTAAATCTGGATGGCAGGACAAGGGTCTGAGCTATCGTAATCTCGATTACTACTCCCGGTCTTGACCATTGTGTCATCTCACATGGTGTACAGACGATGTGGCGATGAGCATTGCTGTGGTGGATATTTTTTATCTTTACTGTACATGGCTTTAGTAAAAGGGCATCGGGGTTATACATAAGCGCCCTTTTACCTTTACAAAATTTATTACTCTTGTTTACTTAAGTTTTTGACGGCGTGCTCTTTCCTAAGACACAACAGACCAAATTAGGACTAGGGAGACCCACGTATTTCTTGTGGAGCATTCATTAACACGAGGTTGTTTTACCTTATTTAACATATTGTATTGTTGCTTAGCTTCAATGTAATTACAGGACTAAACTACTATATAAACTTGATTATTATTGTTTCAAAGCTAAAAGATAATGGTTTCTATACTGAAACCAGTCACAGGGCAGTGATCATATTTACATCAACTCGCTTAATATCACTGTGAGATTATCCACTGAAAAGACAAAGAAACTGGTACACCTGCCTAATATCGTATAGCGCCCCCGTGAGCAAGCAGACGTGCCGCAACACGACATGGAGTCCACTAGTGCTGGTATAAATCCGTAAGAGTACGAGGGGGTGGAAATCACCTGTGAACAGCACGTTGCAAGGCATCCCAGATATGCTCAATAACGCTCATGCCTGGGGAGTTTGGTGGTCAGCGGAAGTGTTTAAACTCAGAAAACAGTACAAGAAGCCACCCTGTAGCAATTCTCGACGTGTGGGGTGCCGCAGTGTCCTTCTGAAATTGCCCAAGTCCGTCGGAATGCACAATGGACATGAATGCGTGTAGGTGTTTAGATAGGATGTTTACGTACGTGTCATCAGTCATATCGTATCTAGACCTATCAGGGGGTCCCAGTCACTCCAACCTGCACACGTCCCACACCATTACAGAGTCTCCACCAGTTTGAATAGTCCCTTGCTGTGGTGTCACCGCCAGACACCACACTTGCTAGGTGGCGTGTCGCCACTATCAGTGACTGCAGGCATTTTTTTTTCCTTTATTGAATTTCAATTCCCCCCGAAGGGGGCGGGCTGGCAGCAGCTTAGGACGCCGCTCTGCAGCCTACAGATTTTCTGACAAAGAGCAGGAGAATAAATAATAATAAAAAACAGGCGATAAAATCGGGGACTTAGTGAGTAACAAGGTGAAAAGTGACTGCAGGCAGAGCGCCGCCACACGGCAGGTCTAGAGAGACTTCCTAGCACTTGCCCAGTTGTACAACCGACTTTGCTAGCGATGGTTCACTGACAAAATACGCTCTCAGTTGCCGAGTCGATAGTTAGCATAGCCTTCAGCTACGTCATTTGCTACGACCTAACAAGGCGCCATTACCAGTTACTATTGATACTGAGTCATGTACAGTCAAGAGCGACGCTCATCATTAATGGATTAAAGTTAAGTATTCCACCTGCTACGTCCGCTTTTCTAAAGTCTAAATTCCTTGTCCTGTTCCAGACCTCACACCAGCCTGTGTGAGCTAAAACGCGTGCCTTTCGGCTTCCTCTAGTACCCGGTGTTGGCTCTCCTGCCAACCCACAACACTTGCTAACAAGCAGGGTCTAAGGAATCATGAGGTTGTCTCCATACCCGTAGACGTACATCCGCTCGATACAATTTGAAATGAGACTTGTCCAACCAGGCGATATGTTTCCAGTCATCAACAGTCCAATGTCGATGTTGACGAGCCCAGGCGAGGCGTAAAGCTTTGTGTCATGCAGTCATCAACGCTACACAAGTGGGCCTTCGACTCCCAAAGCCCATGTCGATGATTGTTCGCACGCTGACACTTGTTGATGGCCCAGAATAGAAATTTTCGGAAGGGTTGCACTTCTATTTTCTGATATTCACGGTACACTCGTGAAAAGGTCGCATGGGAAATTTCCCACTTCATCGCTACCTCAGAGATGCTGTGTCCCATGGCTCGTTCGCTGACTATAACACCACGTTCAAACTCACTTAAATCTTGATCATCTGCCATTGTAGCAGCAGTAACCGATCTGGCAACTGCACCGGACACTTGTTGTCTTATACTGGCGTTGCCGGCCGCATCGCCATATTTTAGTTGTTTACATAACTCTGTATTTGAATAAGCATGCATATACCAGTTTATTTGGCGCTTCAGGGTAAATTGTCATACGTAAGAATATAAGCAGCAGAAAATTGTGGTTCTAAATATATTTCATTCTTCATTAAACTTCTGCAACAATAACGCCTGATTAGCAGTGTGTTAACTATTGCTACATCGCATCCTCAGGAAACACTTCCTCTTTATAAATTTACGAAAATGCTCCTTACCTCCTCCTGGCTTTGATATCTTACTGAGTTTCTCTGTGACTATCCACGCTATGTGTGCACATTCTTTGTCGTGAAATATATCGACAACGCTTACTTTTTATGCACACTCTGTGTCAACGACGGTAATAGCGCGTTGAGGCATAGAAATTAGTCTTCGACATTTGTATACAACGGAATAAGAATGTGAAATAGAAGCAGTAGTTGGGAAGGGGCGAATACAGGGATATAACATATATCCGATGGTATTCAATCTGTACAATAACAGAACAGAAAAGAAAACTCAAGATAAATTTAGAAAAGGAGTTGAAGTTCAGGAAGAACAAATAAAAACTTTGGGGTTTGCCACTGATATTGTAATTCTGTTAGAGACGACAAAGGATTTGTGACATCAGTTGAATGGAGTGGATAGTATCTTGAATTAAGGCAGCGAAATGTTAGATTAGAAAGTGAAACAGTAAAATTAGTAGATGAATTTTGCTAGATTTGCAACAACAAAAATGATGGCCGATGTAGAGAAAATTTAAAGTGCAGATTACCAAAGACAAGAAAAGCATTTCTGAAAAAGAATTTGTTAACACCGTCTCAGGACGATTGGACAACATTCAGGGATATGACAGGAACGCTCATTTGAAGCAAAAAGCTTCATTTGGACAATGCCCTTTTTCGGACGGTTTCTGAGATGGAATGCATTTAAGTACATTTGTTTTTGAGGTAGTACGTATGTCTTACCCGTCCAGCCTCTCTGACTTTTATTTCTCACCCAACCTACCTCTTTGCTTTCAGTTCCCTCTGGATGTCTTTCTACCATTAAACTAATCCGTTGACCATGGTGTGCAGTGAGTGAAATAGTACGAGGGACTGAGAGTGTACTAGAGAGCACCATCGCGCTAGTCATGGTAGTACAAGTAACTGGTCACCAAGATCGCCAGACCTTACGCCATTAGATCTCCTTTTATGGGGTTACATGAAGTCTGTGGTGCACAATGATAGGTGAATACGCGACATGAACTGCTTTGTTATATCATGGACACTGATGCACTCATTACAGAACGTGCAGTGGTACTCAGACAAATAAGACAACGTGTTCCTCCAGGACTGTATAAATACACTGAAGTTGGCGGAGATATATTCGAACATTTATTGTGAATTGTTCAACAGCTGTAATGCGACATGTAAGATAATTGTTAGAAGTGACTATGTTAAAACAACGTATTTTTTAATTGATACTTTGTAAACCGCATGTTGTAATGTTTACTAACTGTTGTACATGCGTACATGTCTAGACCTGACAATATACTGAATAACACAGAAAATAAATAACAATATTCATTAAATGTGTCCTGTACAAACATTTTAGTCACTTACCCAGTGATATAAAATGCGACGGACACGAGCGGTTCTAGGCGCTTCAGTCCGGAACCGCGCTGCTGCTGCGGTCGCAGGTTCGAGTCCTACCTCGGGCCTGGATGTGTGTGGTACTGAACATTTCTCATAAAAAGAAATTTGTGGCATAGCGTGACTATAAGAAGGGATCGTATGACAGGGCAATCTTGAGTCAGCAAAAAATTACCGGTTTGGTGCAGGAGAGAAATGTAAGGGATAAACATTGTAGAGGGAGGACAAGGTATGACTAGAGTAAGTAGGCTCAAATGAATGTATGATGTAGTAGTTATCTACAGATAAAAAAGTTTGCTCTGAACATTCCACCGTGTAAAGCTGCATGAAACCAGTCTTCTGTCTAAACACCACAACACAATGGATAATATGCTACATGAATGGTTCAAATGGCTCTGAGCACTATGGGACTTAACTACTGAGGTCATCAGTCCCCTGGAACTTAGAACTACTTAAACCTAACTAACCTACGGACAGCACACACATCCATGCCCGAGGCAGGATTCGAACCTGCGACCGTAGCGGTCGCGTGGTTCCAGACGGTACCGCCTAGAACCGCTCGGCCATCCCGGTCGGTCTAAATGAATGCATGGTGTCTGTTATTTCGGACATTTTCGAAAGAACAGATATCACGCATTCACACAATCGATATACCTTGTAGGACAATGAGTACACAGCCTTCAGTGAGGATGCACATTTACATTCGACCTACAGCTGGAATCTAAAATCAGACAGCACGCAGGACATGGACAGGGACTGTGGATAGGTGACGCTTGGTGGGCGTGTGAGTCGCTCTTGCAGTAAACTTTGTTTCTGAGTGTAACAGAAACTACCTAGTAAGCACGAGATCCCGGGTTCAAATCCCAGTCTGTCACACATTTCCACTCGTCGCCGCTGCTTTCGTATAAAGTCGCGATGTAGCTGATACCATTACTTCCTTTCCTTTCCTTTCTCCCCCCTCCACCTTCAATTTACATAACACAGTGGACAGTTCGAAGAGATTATCCACCCGTGAGTAACGAATTGTGAGTGCAGTACAGCTTACGATCCGGATGGCGTGAGACGCTAACGACCGATGCCGTTAGCACAGTGGACTGGTACGTCCACTTTACAGGTCGACTTCGAGGATATCCGGGGCACGGATGGCGGAGCACGGAAATCGCAATTTTGGCCCGTCCGGCTGGGAGGCGAACAGGCGCTGCTGCAATCGACGCTGTGACAGTTGACCTCAAGCGGGCCAGGGCTGCATTCTGCGGATGCAGATACAGCCGTGGATAACGCGAGCGAGGAAGCAGAACAGGACGCGCCGAAGGTCACATATTGAGTCAGTGCAGTCGAAGACGAGAGCCGGCTACTCTGCGATGTGGAACCTGGGACGGTTGAAGGCCTGGTGGACGGAAAGGGGCGGTACAGTCCCTTCGCCACGTCCGTAGCTCCATTACAGTCGAACACGTCATGTGCACCAGGAGGAGTGATCACTATTCAGGGGTACGTCAGAAACTATCATTCGAAACAAAAATGTCTCGCGAATAGCAGCTCTAAAATGCATAGCTTAAGAGCAATGAACAGTTTTTCATCTTCGATAATCAGAAACAAATCTCTTCTGCCGAACAAGAGCTCGTAGTTCTTAAAGTATGCATTTTAGAGCCCATTTACTAGACTGTTTCGCTTCAAATGATCGTTTCTGACAAATTCCTGTTGATTGCTCATTCCTCCTGAGACACCTTGTGTGCACCCGTAACGCTCACTACTGCTGATACTGGAGCCGGCCGTTTCTTATCTCATAATAGGAGTCATAGAATCATGTGCGTTTTTAATTCCTTTTCTACGTACTCTAGGAATACAAGAAAAAGGACACACCACGAAGGAATTATCCGAAAGGGACGGAAATCGGTGAAAATGATGCACATGTGTAAACAAACAAATGACTACAATTTCAGAAAAAAGTTAGATGATTTAATCAAGAGAAAGAGCTTTACAAAATTGAGCAGGTTAATAACACGCTGGTCCACATCTGTTATTCGGCATTGATTGACAGAGTTGTTGTGAGTCAGTCTGAGGGATATCGTGCCAAATTCTGTTCAATAGGCGCGTTAGGTCATCAAGATTCCAAGATGATTGAAGGGCCCTGCCCATAATGCTCCAAACTTTCTCAATTGGGGAGAAATCGTATGCCCTTACTGGCCAAGGAAGGGTCTGGAAAGCAGATGGGCGTTATCGGTTGGTTGGTTTGTTTGGGGAAGGAGACCAGACAGCGTGGTCATCGGTCTCATCGGATTAGGGAAGGAAGTCGGCCGTGCCCTTTCAGAGGAACCATCCCGGCATTTGCCTGGAATGATTTAGGGAAATCACGGAAAACCTAAATCAGGATGGCCGGACGCGGGATTGAACCGTCGTCCTCCCGAATGCGAGTCCAGTGCCTAACCACTGCGCCACCTCGCTCGGTGGGCGTTATCTTGCTGATATGTAAGTCCAGGGTGGCTTGCCGTGAAGGGCAACAAAACGAGGAGTAGAATATCGTCGGCCTACCGGCTTGCTGTGAGGCTAGTGCGGATAACAACTAAAGCGGTGTTGCTATGAAATTAAATGGTGGCACCCATCCAAGACTAGGACTTCTGGTTGTCAGGCCTTATGGAGGGCAACAGTCAGCTTGGTATACCACCACTGTCGGGGCCGTCTCCAGACACGTCTTTGCTGGTCATTGGAGCTCGATTCGAAGCGGGACTCATCACTGAAAACAGTTCTACTACAGTCAGTGAGATTCCATGCTGCATGTGCCCGACACCACTGAAACAGGGCTTGTTGGTGTACAGAGGTCAACGGCAGTCGGCGCAGGGAGTGCCGTGAGTCCAGTTTCCTTTCTGTGAGCCGTCTATTAATGGTCCTTGTGCTCATTGAAGCATCAGTTACACGTCGGATCGTTGATAATGTTCAACCCGAGGCTCCGAATGCCCTCTGATGATTGCTCGGTCCTCTCGTTCCGTCGTCCCTCTAGGTCGACCGCTTCCTTTTTGACGGTGTGTACGGCCATGATTCACCCGTGCCTGCCAACATCTTCGAACAGTGGCATCGTTCCTATTCAAATGCAGAGGGAACCGCCAATTACTCCAACTGGCTTCTTTAGCTCAACTACACGCCCTTTCTCAAATGCTGACATCTGTGTATATTATTCATGCGCTTGTCTGTGAGGCATAGTTACTGTCCATCTGAGTACACGGAATGAGATTCGCTAAGAGTTTATGCCCTGTTATCCACACGTCCCCTGTTCACTACCCTTGCCAGCTGCGCAGTGAAACTGCGCTGCAGCCTCACACATTCAGCCCTCGGCCGCCGAAGTTTACAATTTTGCGTTTTCCGTCGATGCCTGCATGAATACTAATTTGTGATCAATCTGTATAACTCAGTGGTGGTCTTTTTTTTTAGTTTAGTTGTTATATTAAAGTGTCAGAATCATTAGTTAAATATCAAGGAGACATGAGTGATTGTAAAATAAATATAAACAGGGCTAAAACTTGTAAACATAAAGACATAAACTACATCATATTCGTGACGAAATACTTTCAAATTTATATTTGTCTTTCATCTTTCTCCGCTTTCTTTAAATTGCATTCACGAGGAGGGTTTGTGTGTATACAGTGAGGTGACAGAATTCATGGGATACCTCCTAATATCGTGTCGGATCTCCTTTTTCCCGACGTAATACAGCAACTCGATGTGGCATGGACTCAACAGGTCGTTCGAAGCCCTCAGTAAAAATACTGAGCCGTGATGCCTCCATGACTGTCCATAACTGCTAAAGTGTTGCCGGTTAGACCGTGAGTGACAATTCACCTCGAGTTCCTGATGCTAATAAGGCGAGTACACCGTTCGTTTATTACCTATTTTTACGAAATTCAAACAGGAGCGACTTCAGTAATGGATAGGAACTGTGTTTGCTGTGTACAGATGCGAGCTGAGTTGTTGACCCTTCACTCACAGCTCCAGGTTGTGTTGGCTTCTGTCACATAGCTTGAGGCTGGTGCCAAGGGGCATCACTGTGGGGGTATGCAGGTATGTGAGGGACGTCGGACACGTCCCACGTGTCCCCCCAACAGTCCACTGCTGTGACCGCCCCAAGTACGGCCTGCACTGAGGTTGACACCGCACCTGTGGTCGAGTGGGAGAGGGTTCCAAAGTCTGGCACGCAACGGAAGACTTTCTGAGGGGCCGATCATAGGGCCTCCCCGGTTTGTTTGGCGAACAGGTTACGGGCGTTATTTGTGGCTGACAAAGTCTATGAGCCGGATGCAGTCGTCCACACTGTTCCAGAGGAAGCTTCTCGGCCCCAACGTCTGGGCATTCACAGAGGGTGGGTTTGCTGGTAGTCATGAGCTCCCATGTAAGACGGGTAACGGGGTCCCTTAAGAACATGGCTGCCAAGGAGGAAAAGGAAGTCTGTGTGCACTCCTTGTGTAAACTGGGAGGAGTCATTCCGGGTGTGGAAAGGGTGCTTCCCGATGCTGTGAAGTGTACAGGGTGCAGCCAACTGCAGGTGATGGCGCATGTCGGTATCAATGACGTGTGTCGCTTTGGATCGGAGGAGATACTCTCTGGTTTTAGGGGGTTAGCGGAAATGGTAAAGGCTGCCGGTCTCGCTTGCGAGATTAAGGCGGAGCTCAACATCTGCAGCACAGTCGACAGAACCGTCTGTGGCCCTTTGGTGCAGAACCGATTGGAGGGCCTGAATCAGACTCAGGTGGTTATGTGACCGTGTAGGCAGCAGACTTGCGCCATTGAGTGGTGGATTTCCGGGTTCCACATAATAGGTCAGGAGTCCACTACACACAGGAAGCAGCTACATGGGTAGCGGGGCCTATGTGGAAGGGACTGGGCGGTTTTTTAGGTTAGAGGGTCTCAGGGAACCACAGAAAGGGCGTCCGTCTCAAAGGGAGCAGGTAAAACACAGTAAGATAGTTGTAGAAACGATCGGTATTGTAGTTGTAAATTCTCGTAGCTGTGACGGAAAAGAGCCAGAGCTCCAAGCCCTAATTGAAAGCAATGAAGCTAAAATAGTTATACGTACGGAAAGATGCTAAAGCCGGAAATAAATTCAGCCAGAACTTTTTTAAACGACGTAACAATGTTCAGGAAGGATAGATTAAATACAGTTGGTGGTGGAGTATGCATTACTGTCAGAAGTAGTTTACCTTGTATTGAAATTGAAGTAGGTAGTTCCTGTGAAATAGTATAGGTAGAGGTTATACTTGACAATCGGGATAAACTATTAACTGGATCATTTTACCGACCCCTCGTTTCGGAAGATATAGTTGCTGAGCAGTTCAAATAAAACCTAGTATGGGTGCAGGGGTTTGTTTTTGCTTGCTTATTCTTGAATTGAGAACAACTGTGTAAGGCGAAATGACATGACTAATGTTGCAATATTTCTCACCACATTACAGCTTTTCACACAGTTTTCAACTCTCCAATATAAAAACAGCGCCAGCCGGAGTGGCCGAGCGGTTCTAGGCGCTACAGTCCGGAACCGCACAACTGCTATAGTCGGTCGCAGGTTCGAATCCTGCCTCGGGCATGGATGTGTGTGATGTTCTTAGGTTAGTCAGTTTTAAGTAGTTCTACGTTCTAGGGGACTGATGACCTCAGAAGTTAAGTCCCATAGTGCTCAGAGCCATTTTTTTTTTTAAAACAGCGCAATGGATAACACATCTTACCAACACCAAGAAGTGAAATAAGTTTATACACAACAATGTTAAATATTAACTCTCTGAAAGAACATTATCTTAAGCACAATATTATGAAAGCTTAATTGGAAGTTTCTTTACATTAATCCTTGGCACAATAATGTTTGTTGTTGTGGTCTTCAGTCCTGAGACTCGTTTGATGCAGCTCTCCATGCCACTCTTTCCTGTGCAAGCTTCTTCATCTCCCAGTACCTACTGCAACCTACATCCGTCTGAATCTGCTTACTGTATTCATCTCTTGGTCTCCTTCTACGATTTTTACCCTCCACGCTGCCCCCCAATACTAAATTGGTGATCCCTTGATACCTCAACACATGAACTACCAATCGATCCCTTCTTCTAGTCAAGTTGTGCCACAAACTTCTCTCCTCCCCAATCCTATTCAGTACTTCCTCATTAGTTATGTGATCTACTCATCTAATATTCAGCATTCTTCTGTAGCACTACATTTCGAAACCTTCTATTCTCTTCTTGTCCAAACTATTTATCGTCCATGTTTCACTTCCGTACATGGCTACACTCCATACAAATACTTTCAGAAACGACTTCCTGATACTTAAATCTATACTCGATGTCTACATTTTATTTCCTCTCTACTTCGACCATCATCAGTTATTTTGCTCCCCAAATAGCAAAACGCCTTTACTACTTTAAGTGTCTCATTTCCTAATCTAATTCCCTAGCATCACCCGACTTAATTCGACTACATTCCATTATCCTTGTTTTGCTTTTGTTGATGTTCATCTTATATCCTCCTTTCAAGACACTATGCATTCCGTTCAACTGCTCTTCCAAGTCCTTTGCTGTCTCTGACAGAATTACAATGTCATCGGCGAACCTCAAAGATTTTATTTCTTCTCCATGGATTTTAATACCTACTCCGAATTTTTCTTTTGTTTCTTTCACTGTTTGCTCAATATACAGATTGAATAACATCGGGGAGAGACTACAACCCTGCCTCACTCCCTTCCCAACCACTGATTCCCTTTCATGTCCCTCGACTCTTATAACTGCCATCTGGTTTCTGTACAAATTGTAAATAGCCTTTCGCTCCCTGTATTTTACCCCTGCCACCTTCAGAATTTGAAAGAGCGTATTCCAGTCAACATTGTCAAAAGTTTTCTCTAAGTCTACAAATGCTAGAAACGTAGGTTTGCCTTTCCTTAATCTAACTTCTAAGATAAGTCGTAGGGTCAGTATTGCCTCACGTGTTCCAACATTTCTACGGAATCCAAACTGATCTTCCCCGAGGTCGGCTGCTACATATTTTTCCATTTGTCTGTAAAGAATTCGCGTTAATATTTTGCAGCCGTGACTTATTAAACTGATAGTTCGGTAATTTTCACATTTGTCAACTCCTGCTTTCTTTGGGATTGGAATTATTATATTCTTCTTGAAATCTGAGGGTATTTCGCCTGTTTCATACATCTTGCTCACCAAGTGGTATAGTTTTGTCAGGACTGGCTCTCGCAAGGCTGTCAATAGTTCTAATAGAATGTTGTCTACCACCGGGCCTTGTTTCGACTCAGGTCTTTCAGTGCTCTGTCAAACTCTTCACGAAGTATTATATATCCCATTCTGTCTTCATCTACATCCTCTTCCATTTCCATAATATTGTCCTCAAGTACATCGCCGTTGTATTAGACCCTCTATATACTCCTTCCACCTTTCTGCTTTCCCTTCTTTGCTTAGAACTGGATTTCCATCTGAGCTTTTGATATTCATACAAGTGGTTCTCTTTTCTCTTAAGGTCTCTTTAATTTTCCTGTAGGCTGTATCTATGTTACCCCTAGTGAGATAAACCTCTACATCCTTACATTTGCCCTCTAGCCATCCCTGCTTAGCCATTTTGCACTTCCTGTCGATCTCATATTTGAGACGTGTGTATTCCTTTTTGCCTGCTTCATTTACCGCATTTTCATATTTTCTCCTTTCATCAATTAAATTCAATATATCTTCTGTTACCCAAGGATTTCTACCAGCCCTCGTCTTTTTACCTACTTGATCCTCTGCTGCCTTCACTATTTCATCCCTCAAAGCTAACCATTCTTCTTCTACTGTATTTCTTTCCCCCATTCCTGTCAATTGTTCCCTTATGCTCTCCCTGAAACTCTGTACAACCTCTGGTTCTTTCAGTTTATCCAGGACCCATCTCCTTAAATTGCCACCTTTTTGCAGTTTCTTCAGTTTTAATCTACAGGTCATAACCAATAGATTGTGGTCAGAATCCACATCTGCCCCTGGAAATGTCTTACAATTTAAAACCTGGTTCCTAAATCTCTGTCTTACCATTATATAATCTATCTGAAACCTGTCAGTATCTCCAGGCTTCTTCCATGTATACAACGTTCTTTTATTATTCTTGAACAAAGTGTTAGCTATGATTAAGTAGTGCTCTGTGCAAAATTCTACCAGGCAGCTTCCTCTTTCAGTTCTTACCCCCAATCCATATTCACATACTTCCTTTCCTTCTCTACCTTTTCCTACTGCCAAATTACAGTCACCCATGACTATTAAATTTTCGTCTTCCTTCACAATCTGAAAATTTTCTTTTATTTCATCATATATTTCTTCAATTTCTTCATCATCTGAAGAGCTAGTTGGCATATATACTTGTACTACTGTAGTAGGCGTGGGCTTCGTATCTATCTTGGCCACAATAATGCGTTCACTATGCTGTTTGTAGTAGCTTACCTGCATTCCTATTTTCCTATTCATTATTAAACCTACTCCTGCACTACCCCTATTTGATTTTGTGTTTATAACCCTTTAGTCACCTGACCAGAAGTCTTGTTCCTCCTGCCACCGAACTTCACTAATTCCCACTATATCTAACTTTAACGTATCCATTTCCCTTTTTAAATTTTCTAACCTACCTCCCCGATTAAGGGATCTGACATTCCACGCTCCGATCCGTAGAACGCCAGTTTTCTTTCTCCTGATAACAACGTCCCCGCCCGGAGATCCGAATGGGGGACTATTTCACCTCCGGAATATTTTACCCAAGAGGACGCCATCATCATGTAACCGTACAGCAAAGCTGCATGCCCTCGGGAAAAATTACGGCCATAGTTTCCCCTTGCTTTCAGCCGTTCGCAGTACCAGCACAGCAAGGCCGTTTTGGTTAGTGTTACAAGGTCAGATCAGTCGATCATCCAGACTTTTGCCCTTGCAACTACTGAAAAGGCTGCTGCCCCTCTTCAGGAACCACACGTTCGTCTGGCCTCTCAACAGATACCCCTCCGTTGTGGTTGCACCTACGGTACTGCTATCTGTATCGCGGAGGCACGCAAGCCTCCCCACTAATGGCAAGGTCCATGGTTTATGGGGGACGGGCACAATAATATGAAAGTTTAATTGGACGTTTCTTTACAATACTGCTCCTACACATAAATTATGATGTTGGTCAGTACTACGAAAATCGTCCGATTCCGGTTCAAAGTTCGGTACTATTTAGTCTACGGTGGATGGTTAGTCAAGTGACAAATTTGAGCGCAAGATGACCCAAGGCCGCTCGAGTTTACAGTGGACGCAAGCTGGTGAACCTACAAAGGTTACACCTCTGCACGTCGTATTTACTAGAGTGCTGCAACGCTCCATGTTTGCCCGGTCACGGCTCGGCTGTTGACGGGAGGACCGAGCCGCTCCTGTCCGGCCCCACACGACTCGGCTCGGTCACGTACTCGCCCCATGTCTGTTGTCCGGATTCCGGACACGCGGATAACCGAGCATGACCGGTCACCGCTGACGTCTCACCTCGCCTCGCCCCGGCTACCTGCACTGTACTGTACTGTACAAATCCATCGCCTCTCTCTCTCTCTCTCTCTCTTTTAATACAAAAGTAACGTTTCCAAGAACGGGTACGTTACACAGCTAAATTCATAGAGCACTTTCTTTTATAATATTTACTCCCGTCTACCTAACGTCCGGGAATTTTGTTGTAAATAAAACATTGATCACAAGAGACCAATCTGTGTTAATGTAATGAAATGTAAGCGTCAAATAGTGCACCTGATTATGCGAATCAGTCTACATATCAACTGTCGCAGCATATGTTCTATTAATAACTTCCGCAATAACAGAAGGCATTATACTGTTTCGTATCGCATCAGCTTGTTCTTTGACATGTCTGCTTATAGTAGAGGGATGTGGCATGACATCTGCCACGTTAACTTTTCCATAATGCGCACCTAGATGTATTAATTCTTGGCCTAGTTCTCTGAAACCTTCACCGCAAACAGCATTAAAAGGTCTCATATCTTTAGCACACATTGCAACACACTTTGCTGTAATGCTATTTTTTATTACTGCCGGTATTCCTGAAGGAGCTGTACCTTTGTGAGGTTTCTTGCAACTGTGTTTCTTTAAAAGAGTGGTTCGCGATTGGAAACACAATAATGTGGAGCAGTTTATGCACGATACGTACCCAGTCGACGCACTGTTTTCGTCTACAACCACCAAAAATATGCTCCGTACTTGGCTTTTTAGACCTTCCCGTCTCTTCAACGTGTAAACATTGATTTCAATCTTACGTCTTACTGCACTGGTTTCCTCGCACTGCATGATTGCAGAGAGAGAGAGAGAGAGAGAGAGAGAGAGAGAGAGACCACAAATGAGAAGCCCGTACTGGCTGCAGTCTCACACGGATAATGACACGTGTAATGTGTTTGAAGTTGCGTGCTACTTATTCGGTCACGGCATCTATGCTCGGTCACTAGAACTAGTGCGGGCAGCCTATCCAGTTAGGGTGTGCTCGCCCCATCTCGTATTTTGTGCTCGCTTACTCGGTCATGCAGGACTCTAGTACTTACCTTAAGCTGTGACATGCTGTTGTGTGCAAGGCCGCTCTCTCTCACTGAAATTCCTACAAAACTAATCTGGGCTTTCCTGAACTTCCCAGTAGAAACTTTCCCTACTCGTTATGCGAGTACAGCTCATTTTTGCTTGAGTGCAGCCGCTGTGAACCCAGTGTCCACATCAATTTCTTCTCTGTGTCGCACGGAGCGTTAAGCGCTCCGTTCTGCACTTGATGCCAGTTCAGAGAAGAGTCCCCTCACAAAATTTCTCTGTTGTCCTACTCCTGGCAGAACTGCCTCCCTCCACTTGGGTTCCTTTTTCACGTCACAGCTTTTATCGACTAATAGGAGTGTTCCTCTCATTTTGTAGAAACACCCTCTACCAATCGCAATGTCCCTTCTATCAAACTGTGTCGAAACTTCAGTAGTTTTCTCCTTCCTAGTGAGTTTCTGCCAATCAGACGTTTTGTGCCCAATCCAGATGCCTAGAGTGCATTGACATTTCCGTGTGTCACACTCGCTGGACGAAAATGCGTCACTTGCTTTTGTTCGTATCCCGTTGGAATTTCGAAACACAGTTTTCTAAAGCTTCTTCTCTGCTCTTGTACCGATGCCCTCGCTACAGACAGCCCTCCAGCTTGAATCACATGGCCCTGGATCACTGTCCTCTTTGCTGCCACCCCTTTAAGTGGTTGCCGGCGTAACTCTTGCAGTGAGGTTTCGCTACGCCATTGTGGAGCTGGCTTTTCAAAACTAAAAGCGACTTGACTTGCTTTCCCAGTTTTACCTTCCACTAAAAGACATGCATTGTGTAGGAATGGTGTGTTAATTACCATCAATTGACTGTCATCCCTTTTTGCATTACATATTGATGGGCAAATGTTCTCATAACTGTCTATTTACGTTAGGTGTCATCTTCACCTTCTCATTTGCGATTTGTAAAGGTCTCATGTAAGATGCGAATCTGACCATTTATTCTGCCACCTTTTGTACAGTGCAAAATTGGTTCAACTGCTGACTGTAGCAATTGAGATGTTTACTGACTAACTTCCTATCTTAATATTTAGTATAATTTACGCAGTGTTTCTGTTCAGTTGCACTTGATCTTCTGATCTTCTGTACAATTCTACTGAACTAATGAATTTTTTTTTCTTTTAAAATATAGTTGACTATAGTAAAATTGTTATTGAAATTCAAATAGTGTGCATATCTTTAAAAATTTGTATCATTTGAAAGTTCTCCTTTTCATCTTGAGACTCTTCTATTTTATTCAGTTAATTTATGTTAAATGAGATGGATATGTATTGAAGTTGAGGAAACCTTCATTTAATATTATCTTTCCCATTTTATTAATGAAATGTTACTTTTTCTTTTAGATTACACATAGTCGAAAACATGTTTAATTCTTACAGTTAAACTTTATAAGCATGATTTTACAGCTGTAATTCTATTTATGATTCTATTAACATTTTAATTCTACGCATCATGACTTTACAAAAATTATCAACATTGACTTTCACAAAAACTGAATTTCTAAATCTAATTTTTACTTTACAAACTTTACATTGACATTCTGGAATAAAATCAATTCACGTTTATCTATCCTATGTATTTTTATGAACACATTAGACTCAAAAATGTTTAATAGTAGTTTTTTTTAAACTTAAACAAGTTGAAAAAAACTGCAATAGAAGAAAATATTATTTACATGTCAAAATGAGCAACCAAACATCGTTAATGAAAATGTATCACTAACAAAGGAAAAGTTTACACTAACATATCTTTAAATACAATAAGAATTTAGATTGTTGTCCCTTTTTTTTCTAGATAGTAGTTTGTCACAGACAGTTCTTTTCTCCTATCTGTACAATGGTTCACTTTTTCTTCAAGTGTTACGTCGTGTTTTCGTCGAATGTGGAATTACAGTTGGCTGTGTACCTCACCGTGTCTCCTTTGAGTATGGTATGACGTCTGGTATGCGTCTCGCCGCGTTTCCGTTGAGTGTGGTTTGACGGTTGCCCGTGACTCGTCGTGTTCCCATCGAGAACGGATTGACGATCGGCAGAGAGAAAAAGCTGAAGGTCTGCGTGTGTCGTGAATGCGTAGTACCCGTTGTTCCATTATGCATATGCCTGTGGTGCAGCTGAATTGGAGATCCACTTTTGGCAGCCAAAACTTTTCTGCTTCAACATTCGTCGAATCCTTATGCCAGTTCACCGTGGGTCATTCAGTCGGAAGATTTCCATATGAGTTGTTCTCTTCCGTTTTTCTCGTATGCCATCTGAAAGCGTTGCAATCTGTCATAAAGAACATGGAATATAAATGCTGTTAGAACAGTTAAATTATATTCTCGCTGGAAGTTAAATGTAGTAATGGACTTTCATAGGAAGGGATTTGAAAAGGTTTCTTGATCTCTTCTGGTCCAGGCTCTTCTATCTTCCGAATCTTCTGCATTTTGTCTTCTGTTCTTGGTGCTTCGTGCTGTGTTCTTACATGTGTCTTCATCGTTCAAATGGTTCAAATGGCTCTGAGCACTATGGGACTCAACTCTTAGGTCGTAAGTCCCCTAGAACTTAGAACTACTTAAACCTAACTAACCTAACGACATCACACACACCCATGCCCGAGGCAGGATTCGAACCTGCGACCGTAGCAGTCCCGCGGTTCCGGACTGCAGCACCAGAACCGCTAGACCACCGCGGCCGGCTGTCTTCAATGTTCTCTGGACCGGTAGTTACGATTGAAGACCTGTTTAACATCGTTGTCTTTTCTCCGTTCTCATGGCGTCTTCTTCACAGTTGTTGTCTATTCTTCATTGTAATCGGTTGTTCATATAGATAAGTTGAACAGCCTTCGATAGTTTACCTAATCCGTCCCATGAGCTGTCAGGGATTGTCAAGCTGATGTTGAATTTCGTATGGTCTGATGACAGTTTCCGCTATTCTGCACATTGAGTTACAGAAACGCGTTTCTTCTTCTTCCTGTGGTGAATCTAAGCTTCCGCTCGTCCTCGCCGTAATATGTCCACCTCCGTTCCGGTTCGGTGGACATTACTTACCCCTTCATATGCAGCTTTGAATAGCTTGCGATAGAAGTGCCAAGTGACGAACACTTTTGCAAAAACCATTGTTGGTAAACTTTTGGGTGGCTTTCACAGGAATACAGCTCACTTCAGAGTACAAGGTGCTTGCATTCAGGCTGCGTTGTATCTCTGCAAACTTTTCCACAGAGGTGTTATCCTCTAGGAACGTCGTTTCCACCAAGGTCCCCTCTTTTGTTATCTCGTAAGCTGACGTACCAGGCACTCACACTGAGTGTTCCTTCCTCTCGCACCTAACCAGTCTCCTCAGTCTCGTCGTCGATCTGGCCGCAATGATGCTGTACCTTGGCTGCCGACTTCATATTCAGTATGTGACAATCTTACTTTACTTACATCCCTAGATTACGTTATCAACTTTACACTATCAATTTTACAAACATTAAACGAATTTTTTATATGACTTTACAAAAAGTATCATGAATTCTATCAAAATTAGTTTCCCCCTTTTTTCATTTAACTTAATTCTACTAAAAGATAAAGGTCATGGTTTCCTCATCTTCATCACGATGGATAGTAAGAGTGAGATTGATGGTGATGACGGTTAGTATGTTAGTAACCTCCCTTTTTTTCCTAACTGCAGGTATACTATGTTGTTTCGAAAACTTCGCACCTTGACTCCGACTCCAGCGTCTTTTTCTCAACAGTCTCTTTTTTTTGTCCTTAACTGTAACAAAACCTCAAAATACGCTTTCTATTTTTTTTGTTATTTCCCTTTAAAAACCGTCTGTATTGATCGGTTGTACTGTTTTTAACTTCGTACTTATCCCTTCCACCTATTTTTTCGGTCTCAAACTTTTATATTCCTATCTTCCCTCATTGTACTCTTCCATATACAAATATTTTGTGGGTGAGCTTAATGTCCTACTGTTCTACCTCCTGCCACGAAATAACATGTTTCTTGCTTATCTTAATATTTCAATTTTCTTTCCTGATAGTTACCTCCTAACGACTTCTTATTCTTCTTTCTCTCATCTTTCTATTTCAATATCAGATTGTGGTATCTTCCACAAATCCTATATGTTTCACATATTCCCCAAAATATCTCTTCAATTATTTGTTCACCGTCCTCGACGGAACAAAAATTAAAATGCCTATCTCCTTCCCACTTAATAATCTATTTCCTACCAACTTCTTGACTTCCTTTCTTCTACAAAAAATCAACTTGCTCCTCCTTCACACTACTTCTTTACGAGACAATCTACTACTATTTCGTTTAACTATCCACATGCTGATCTCTATTTTTTCTTCTTACGTTCAATTCCTTCCCCAGAACATGTTTCGTTTGCAGAAGAGTTACATTAGTTGTTACTTTCCTGTCTTTTCATCATCATTATTAATTTACCTCCTTGCCAAATTTATTTTATTTAATTAATCGAGATAAGTACGAGCTAAAAGTTTTACTTGTGTCCCTTTTGCTTTCTTTCCTATTCTTTGTTTTCGGTATCTTTTGTCTAACCTTTGTATAACTTTAAATGACTCACGTGCTGCAAACCTAATGCTTTTCCTGTTTTTGGGTTTATCAATTTGACAGCATTATCATGGACTACTTTACTCACTTCCATGGAACCTTTGTATACCGAAAAGAATTGTGACTCTGGCGTTTTTTCTTGCTGGAGAGATGGTGTGTTTTTACGAGTACCTTTTGTCCTGGTAAAAATACTCGTGTGTTTGCCGTTCTGTCCGCTCGGTCCTTTCTCTTTAACGCAGCAGCTTTCAGATTGCTCAGTGCTAATTTTACTACATGCTAATGCTGCACACGGGGTACTGGAGGGAATTTAATTATTTCTCGGATTTTATCTGGTGGTGCTTTATTTTTAAGAACAGTAACTGGGGGTAACAATGTACTGCTATGTGGCATTTCATTTATGGCATCTTGGAAGTCAGACAAATGCCTATCCCAGTTATTATGCTGCTTACTACAGTACAAACGACAGAGGGTTCCTACATCTTTCATCGTTCGTTCAGCTAGGTTGGCGCTTGGTTTGTACCTGGAAATGTAAATAGGTTTAATTTTATGTCGCCGCAGAGTGTTTAGCCATTGCGCTGAACGATATTGCGGTCCATTGTCCGATAACATTTTATCGACTCGACCAACTTGTGGAAGGAAATTTCGTGCCAGCGCTCTGCTTATGCTCCTGCCTGTTGATTTCTTCAAGGGTGTAAGTGTCCCATATTTTGACGTTAATTCTATGACTACAAGAATAAATACATGACCTTTCTGTGTCCGGGCTAGTGGACCCATGAGATCTGTCGCTGCTATATGTCTTAATTTCTCCGGAATGATAGGGGACATTGGTGGTCTCGTTCGAAATGTTACATGTTTGGCTCTCTGGCATTGCTTACATTGAGCTAGAACCTGTCGGATTCTTCGCTCCATATTTGCGAACTGACAAAACAATTTCAATTTTAAAAAAAATTTTTAGGTCCAAAATGGCTGTTACTCAAATGAATATACCAAATGTATTTGTTTATCAATTCCTGTGGTATGCATGCTACCCATAAACTTGTATTTGTGTCACGTCTGTAGAATTACGAGACAAAATTGTCTAATATCCCGTGATTCCCTGTTTTTTCCACTTAGTTATAATTTTGGCTTGGTCTGGGTCTTTGTCCTGTTCCATTCCTAACTTTTATGAAAGTTAATGAGTCCCGAGAAACCACGCAATTTCTACTATAAGAGGTACCCATGTTCTGTATGGCTTGTAGTTTATTCGGATTTGGTTCAATCCCTTGTTCACTGATAATATGGCCTAAAAAACTCAATCCTTTTATTTTCAAAATTGTATTTCTTTATATTTACGGTTACTCCATGTTCTTTTAACATCCTTAGCAATTTATCAGGTACGTCATTATGGAGTTTCCGGGATGACCCAGCTACTAAAATGTCATCAACATAACAGGTGAGACGCTGTTGGAGTTCTTTACCCAACGCAGTTCCTAAACCTCTTATAAAAGCAGCAGAGGATACGTTCAAACCGAAGGGGAGTCTTTTGAATTTATAACTGCTTCGAAACGCGATAAAGGCCGTATACTTTCTGCATTCAGGTGTTAGTTCTATTTGCCAAAATCTAGCTCGCAAATCAAGGAAAGAAAAAATTTTAACTCCACAGAACTTTTGCAGCAGTTCTTATAATTTTTCTGGGCGATCGTTTTCAGGATTGATAATGGAATTTATTTGTCTTGCATTCACGACTATCCTAATACTCCCATCCTTCTTATCTACAATTTGTACGGGACTGTGGAATGGTGAAGTTGAAGTTTCAATAATATCATTTTCTATCATTTTGTGTAGATCTGCAAATACCTGTTTTCTGTAACATAATGAAATGGAGTAAGATGGTACTCTAAATGGCTTGTGTTCTTTCACTTGGAATTCGTATTAAAAGTTCTTAATGGCACCGGATTTTGGTAGAAACATCTCGGCATTTTGTCGTAATATTCTTTCTAATTCGGCTTTGTCTGTTTCTGAAATATCTTTTACTTGTCGCAAACTTATCATCTATCTCCTGATGAATTTCCATCATTACCTCGTCATCTACAGGTCTTGATTCTTTCGTCCTCCGATAACGTGTATGTCCCTCCTCCGATTGATACATATCCAGTTGCATTTTTAATTGTTTGTTGGCTCCTGGCATCTCTTCATGTCTGCTTTTTTCTTCAAAATTAAGACGCACCTTCCCGAGCATCATATACTCTTCGTCCATATTAAGTGTAACGCGATTTTGACTCATGAAATCGGCTCCTATTATTATGGACACTGAAAGTTTCGACACAATTACCGTATTCGCCTTTATTTCATACCCCTGACATGAAAAAGTTACCCGCGTTTGCCAATGAATCGTCACAGACGCAGCCATGATCGGTCCTATGACTTTAACCCGTTTTGTCCTTAATTCTGGTAGTGCCTGTTCAGTGTTACATTTCTTAAAAGAGTTCTTCTGAAATCGCCGCCATTTCACTTCTTGCATCAAGAATGGCGTCTGCAAGTATGCTCCCTACTTCCATCCGAATGATCGGTTGCACTTCATGAGGAGCTTTTCATCCTCGTGCATTAATGCCTCTTCGATCGAATCATTGGTTAATCTGTCGATATGTTTGGCTTGATTTTCTCACCAGTCTGTTACCATTACTTCATTTCCGTCAATACTTTGACCCCCTGTCATACCGAGCGGGGTGGCGCAGTGGTTAGACACTGGACTCGCATTCGGGAGGACGACGGTTCAATCCCGCGTCCGGCCATCCTGATTTAGGTTTTCCGTGATTTCCCTAATTCACTCCAGGCAAATTCCGGGATGGTTCCTCTGAAAGGGCACGGCCGACTTCCTTCCCAATCCTTCCCTAATCCGATGAGACCGATGAACACGCTGTCTGGTCTCCTTCCTCAAACCAACCCCCTGTCGTCTTACTCTTTTGGGATGGAGTTATTTCCCCATAATCTTTGTTGAACGCCTCTATTACTTCTACATATGTCCCTGACATATATTTTTCATCTGCCTTAGGTATAACTACCGGTGTTGTCACCGGTACATTATCGTCTTGGCATACTATTACTTTCTCCGTTTCGTATAAACGCGCTACATCTTCTGCAGTTTGGCTATCATCATCAATTTTTGTACTACTGTCTATATTCACCGTGTCTGACTCCTGTTCTTCATCATCGTCTGTCGATTCCCAGTCAATTGAATCCCAGCATGCTTGTGTCTGTATTCGATCTCTCCTTAAACCTACTTCAAACTCTGGCTTATCAAAACTAAGTCTATTTACATGTTTGATTATACAATTAACTTCGTTGATCGATAGAATTACTTGTGACTGGTCTTCGTACCGCTCATCTCGTGAATTTTGTCTTTTACTTGGGTTTGGTGGCTTACCTCGACTTCCTCTATCGGTTCATTTCGCATGTTTTTTCCCGCTGAAGCTTAATTTTCCCACTCTTTCTGCGTTCTGGCCATTCCACTTCCACCTGAATAACCTGGATTTTGCTGCTGAAAACTTCTAAACCTTCCGCCTTCGTTTGCACTGGGATTGTATCTCGGATCATAGTTACCACCGTAGTTTCTAGGACCAAATCACCCATTATAATTCCTCGGTCGCCCGAAACCATAATTATTATTTGCCCTCTGTGCGTTACAAATACCATAGTTATTATTGTTCTCCCATAGGCGACGACCACGCCTCACAAAACCATTACCTTTCCCGCCGTTATTATTACCATTGGAGATATTATTAAAACCTGATCGGTTACTGTTACACCCCCTACTATTGTTTTCTCTGCTTGTACGTTGTTTTCTTGCGTCATCTTCACTGAATATGAATTCAAGCTCTCTCAACATTCCTTTAAATGCTTGTATGTTATATCCTGCCCTACTGACCAATGACTGCTGATATCGTAACGGTAACTTCATTGTGCACATCCATATCATTTCTCCATCACTGTACGGATTATCTAAACACTGATTTTTCTTTGTCATATCTTCGAAAAATCTAACGGGTTTCTTTTCTCCGGAATTTTCGAACAACTCTTTCTGCAACATCTCATACTATATCCTGTTTTGTGTTTCTGTTGACCAGTAACGCTCCAAGAATGCAGTTTTAAATTGTTCCTATGAATGACAGTTCGCCGCTACTCTTCGCATGGTTTCCGCTGTTGCGCCGTCCATATGCCCACAAATGAAGTCAAGTTTATGGCTAAGTGGCCAGTGCTCTGGTAAACAGATCTGAACGTGCGTGGATGTAAGCCGTTCCCGCTTTCTTTGTAATGTTGGAATTTTCTGACTGTCAGAAAGTGATTATTGTCAAATTTTTCTCTTCCACCATACGGCGTTTGTGTTTTCACAACATGATCCGTTTCTTTTATTTGTGTCATATTTTCTTGTACTCGTTCTACCGCATTTGGGTCTTGAGCTGACATATTTATGTCCCATTTAGCATCGTATCTACGCAGTGGTGTGCAGTTGCCTACACTGTACCGTTCCTCGTGTATCGGATTCAAAGATTCGTTTACATTTCCCGTTAATGGTTCCGTGTTTGTTCTTTCTATTAGATTCACATCGGCTTGCGGTCTATAACCTGTTGTGCTGTGACTCGGACATTGTGGAATTGGTAGATGTGTTGTCACAATTTGCTCCGCTCTCGCGTCACCCGCGTACTTTCGGAGGGTCGGCTGCCGCTCTGCTGGAATGCGCGCTTCTACCGTTTCTCGCTCCCATGTCTGGTGTGACCCCGCTCCCCTACGTTAACTGTTCCTTTCCTTTTTGTTTTTGTTTCGCTTCGGTGATTACTGACGCAACCTATTGTGAATAAACGACTGGAATTTCATAACGTTTTTGTGTTCCCGCTATTGCTACGGAAGATTGCACAACTGACATTTTCCTTTCTGGGTTACTGTCTATTACTATGTCGGATGATACTACCGATTCCGGTGTCTCGCTACTACCTTTTGTACGATTCGCGATACACTGTTTCAATTCTGTGCGAAGGTCTTCAAACTGTTTCTGATTTTTCGTGACTATGATTTCAATGCGTGTGTCAAATCTTTTTAATGCGGCTCGCGTGACACGTTTTCTGACATTTAGCTCTTCCACGATTTGTTGCGCCTTACCAGACGTCTTACGTGCTAACTTATCCACTCTTTGATTAACAGACACTGCATCCTGCACCTGGTCAACGTCGGAACGCAACTTTTTCTGGTCAGCCATTAACGCTTGTATCAGCTCGCGCGAGTCTCTCGCCTCTCTCCGGATTTCAGTGAACTGGTCATTGACTTCTGTTCGTAATTTTTGCTGATGTTTTCGAATTCCGCGTAAGTTTCAAATCGGAGACTACTTAAGGCAGAATTCGTCTCTGTTTTTAAATCTGCTAATCCTGCATCTGTTTCTGCTTTTAGCTTTGCCGTTTCGGTCTTTAGATTCGCCGTTTCCCTTTTCAAGTCTGCTAATCCCGCTCTGCTGCTGTCTTTAAATTCGTTGTTTCAGTTTTCAAGTCTGATAACCCTGCATTTATCCGCTTTATGACCACAGTGAGTGGCTTCAATATTCCGAACGCACTATCTGACTCTTCGCTATCATAACCTGTCACTATTCGATGAAACTTTTCCCGTTCGCGTCTTTCACGTGGCGTTTCACCGACCTACGTGCACAGTGCGGACGCACTTATACACATTCTTTCTGTTGGAAACTGTCCCGTTTGGTTCAGATTTACTATATTCGGTTCAAATACCGAAGTTGCTCGTCCTCTGACTCTATTTCTGACCCACTAGATCCGTCATTTGCTTATTTTTGCGCATTCGCTGACTGTGATACCAATCTCGAAACTGCTACCATTCCCTCTGCATTATCACTACGCCCCGTCTCGTGACGTGTACTCCATACCTTTCGTTCTACGTCAGTTTCTATCCTGTCAAGATCATGAATTTGACCTATCTGCGATACTCTCCGTTCTTCCGTCATTTCTGATCGTTTAGCTAACCTCTGTCTTTCTCGAACTGCGCAAGCCTGCGCGCTCGTCAGCTTAAAGTTATAGGACCTTACACTCTTCCAAAATATCATAGAAAGTTTCTTAGACTACGCACACAACATTAGCAACACTGTTCCCTGTTTGTGGAATTTCAACCCAACTCAACAACTCCGAGAATAACTTCGCGCGCTCCAGCGAGGTCATGCACAATCTACTTCTACTCAATGATACTTTGATTCTACGTGTCAGTACAACCTTTCCACACTTTGGATCACACATTTACTGTATTTATCAACTATACATCTACATATATTGCGTCACCTCGTCACACAACAACATGAAAATTTTTTCTTCAAATTTCAAAAAAAAATTTTTTTTCCTAATTTGACTAATTGTCATCCGGGCAGACCAATTGCCATCCTGGCAGGGTCGCCATTTGTAAGGTGTGGGGGTTTTGTTATGCTTATTCTAGAATTGAGAACAACTGAGTGAGGTGAAAACGGCTCTGAGCACTATGGGACATAACATCTATGTCATCAGTCCCCTAGAACTTAGAACTACTTAAACCTAACTAACCTAAGGACAGCACACAACACCCAGCCATCACGAGGCAGAGAAAACCCCAGACCCCGCCGGGAGTCGAACCCGGGAACCCGGGCGCGGGAAGCGAGAACGCTACCGCACCACCACGAGCTGCGGCCTGTGTGAGGTGAAATGACAAGTTTAATGTCGCACTATTTCTCACCAAATTACAGCTTTTCACACAGTTTTCAACTCGCCAACATAAAAACAGCGCAATGTATAACGCATATCGCCAACTTCAAAAAGTGAAATAAGTTTATACACAACAATGTTAAATATTAACTCTCTGAAAGCACATTATACCTAAACACAGTATTATGAAAGATAATTGGAAGTTATAATATTGTGTTTAGCATTATGAAAGTTTAATTGGAAGTTCTCCCCCCCCCCCCTCCCATTAACCATGGACCTTGCAGTTGGTGGGGAGGCTTGCGTGCCTCAGCGATACAGATAGCCGTACCATAGGTGCAACCACAATGGAGGGGTATCTGTTGAGAGGCCAGACAAATGTGTGGTTCCTGAAGAGGGGCAGCAGCCTTTTCAGTAGTTGCAGATGCAACAGTCTGGAAGATTGACTGATCTGGCCTTGTAGCACTAACCAAAACGGCCTTTCTGTACTGGTACTGCGAACGGCTCAAAGTAAGCGGAAACTACAGTTGTAATTTTTCCCAAAAACTTGCAGCTTTACTGTATGGTTAAATGATGATGGCCTCCTCTTGGGTAAAATATTCTGGAGGTAAAATAGTCCCCCATTAGGATCTCCAGGCAGGGACTACTCAGGAGGACATTGTTATCAGGAGAAAGAGAACTGGCGTTCTACGGATCGGAGCGTGGGATGTCAGATTCCTTAATCGAGCAGGTAGGTTAGAAAATTTAAAAACGGAAGTGGATAGGTTAAAGTTAGATATAGTGGGAATTAGTGAAGTTCGGTGTCAGAAGGAACAATACTTGTGGTCAGGTGAATACAGAGTTATAAATACAAAATCAAATAGGGTAATGCAGGAGTAGGTATAATAATGAATAAAAAATAGGCGTGCAGATAAGCTACTACAAACAGCATAGTGAAGGCATTATTGTGGCCAAGATAGACACGAAGCCCATGCCTACCATGGTAGTACAAGTTTATATGCCAAATAGCCCCGCAGATGACGAAGAGATTGATGAAATGTATGATGAGATAAAAGAAATTATTCAGACAGTGAAGAGAGTGGTTCAAGAGTCATAAAAGAAGGTTGTATACATGGAAGAGGCCTGGAGTTATTCGAAAGTTTCAGATAGATTATATAATGGTAAGACAAAGATTTAAGAACCAAGTTTTAAATTGTAAGACATTTCCAGGGGCAGATGTGGACTCTGACCACAATCTATTGATTAGGAACTGTAGATTAAAACTGAAGAAACCGGAAAAAGGTGGCAAGTTAAGGAGATGCGAGCTGCATAAACTGACTAAACCAGAGGTTGTACAGAGTTTCAGGGAGAACATTAGGGAACGATTGACAGGAATGGGAGAAAGAAATACAGTAGAAGAAGAATTGATAGCTTTGACGGATGAACTATTGAAGGCAGCAGAGGATAAAGTAGGTAAAAAGACGAGGGCTAGTAGAAATCCTTGGGTAACAGAAGATATATTGAATTTAATTGATGAAAGGAGAAAATATGGGTCAAATGGCGCTGAGCACTATGGGACTCAACTGCTGTGATCATAAGTCCCCTTGAACTTAGAACTACTTAAACCTAACTAACCTAAGGACATCACACACATCCATGCCCGAGGCAGGATTCGAACCTGCGACCGTAGCGGTCGTGCGGTTCCAGACTGTAGCGCCTTTAACCGCTCGGCCATTCCGGCCGGCTGGAGAAAATATGAAAATGCACTAAATAAATCAAGCAAAAAGGAATGCAAACGTCTCAAAAATGAGATGGGCAGGAAGTGCAAAATGGCTAAGCAGGGATGGCTAGAGGACAAATGTAAGGATGTAGAGGCAAACCTCGCTAGGGGTAAGATAGATACTGTCTACAGGATAATTAAAGAGACTTTTGGAGAAAAGAGGACCACTTGTATGAATATCAAGAGCTCAGATGGAAACCCAGTTCTAAGAAAAGAACGGAAAACAGAAAGGTGGAACGAATAGAGGCTCTGTACAAGGGTGATGTACTTGAGGACAATATTATGGAAATGGAAGAGGATGTAGATGAAGATGAAATGGGAGATAGGATACTGCATGAAGAGTTTGACAGAGCAGTGAAAGACCTAAGCCGAAACAAGGCCCCAGGGTAGACAATATTCCATTAGAACTACTGATAGCCTTGGGAGAGCTAGCCCTGACAAAACTCTACCATCGTGTGAGCAAGATGTATGAGACAGGCGAAATACCCTCAGACTTCAAGAAGAATATAATAATTCCAATCCCAAAGAAAGCAGGTGTTGACAGATGTTAAAATTACCGAACTATCAGTTTAATAACCCATTGCTGCAAAATACTAACACGAATTCTTTACAGACGAATGGAAAAACTGCTAGAAGCCGACCTCGGGGAAGATCAGTTTGGATTCCGTAGAAATGTTGGAACACATGAGGCAATACTGACTCTACGACTTAGCTTAGAAGAAAGATGAGGGAAAGGCAAACCTACGTTTCTATCATTTGTAGACTTAGAGAATGCTTTTGACAATGTTGACTGGCAGGGGCAAAATACAGGGAGCGAAAGGCTATTTACAATTTGTACAGAAACCAGATGGCAGTTATAAGAGTCGAGGGGCATGAAATGGAAGCAGTGGTTGGGAAGGGAGTGAGACTGGGTTGTAGCCTATCCCCGATGTTATTCAATCTGTATATTGAGCAAGCAGTAAAGGAAACAAAAGAAAAATTCGGAGTAGGAATTAAAGTCCATTGAGAAGAAATTAAAACTTTGAGGTTCGCCCATGACATTGTAATTTTGTCAGAGACAGCAAAGGACCTGGAAGAGCAGTGGAACGGAATGGACAGTGTCTTGAAAGGAGGATATAAGATGAACATCAACAAAAACAGAACGAAGATAATGGAATGTAGTCGAATTAAATAGGGTGATGCTGAGGGTATTAGATTAGGAAATGAGACGCTTAAAGTAGTAAATGAGTTTTGCTATTTGGGGAACAAAATAACTGATGATGGTCGAAGTAGAAGGATATAAAATGTAGACTGGCAATGGCAAGGAAAGCGTTTCTGAAGAAGAGAAATTTGTTAACATCGAGTATAGATTTAAGTGTCAGGAGGTCGTTTCTGAAACGATTTGTATGGAGTGTAGCCATGTATGGAAGTGAAACATGGTCGATAAATAGTTTGGACAAGAAGAGAATAGAAGCTTTCGAAATGTGGTGCTACAGAAGAATACTGAAGATTAGATTGATAGATCACATAACTAATGAGGAAGTATTGAATAGAATTAAGGAGAAGAGAAATTTGTGGCACACCTTGACTAAAGGAAGGGATCGGTTGGTTGGACATGTTCTGAGGCATTAAGGGATCACCAATTTAGTATTGGAGGGCAGCGTGGAGGGTAAAAATTGTAGAGGGAGACCAAGAGATAAATGCACTTACCAAAGTCAGAAGGATGTAGGACGCAGTAGGTACTGGGACATGAAGAAGCTTGCACAGCATAGAGTACCATGGAGAGCTACATCAAACCAGTCTCTGGACTGAAGACCATAACAACAACAACAATCTAAACCAATAGTCCCACTGGGAAGAGGAGGGTTTCAGTTTAACTCATAACTGAACCACATGCCGTTTCTGCACAATATTCACATTATTCAAAAGTGAACGTTAGGTTTAGTACAGACCGAAATGCTATGTGGTCCGACTGGGATTCGGTTTCTTTACATTAATCCTAAACACAATAATATGAAAGTCTAATTGGACGTTTCTTTACAAAATTGCACCCACACAAATGTTAGATGTTAGTCAGTACTACGAAAATCGTCCGATTACGGTTCAAAGTTCGGTACTATTTAGGATGACAAGTCTATGGTGGATGGTTAGTCAAGTGACAAATTTGAGCGCAAGATTACCCAAGGCCGCTCGAGTTTAAAGTGGACGCAAGTTGATGAACCAACAAAGTTTACGCCTTTGCACGCAGTATTTACCTTAAGCTGCGACGTACTGCTGTATGCAAGGCCGCTCTCTCCCACTGAAATTCCTACAAAACTAGTCTGGCCTTTACTGAACTTTCCAGCAGAAACTTTCCCTATGTTTCCCGTTATGCGAGAAAACATGTACTCAGCCCTAGTGGCGATATACACGCGCCTGGTTGGAGCACTGTGCATATTATAGTGCCCTCTCAGTTCTCGCAAGAACAATTAACTAATTTGGTGGGTTCGTTTCTCCACAGTTGGAGCTAAACGTTGCTACATCTAATTTTTTAGCTGGAGTGCAGCCGCTCTGAATGCAGTGTCCACACAAATTTCTTCTCTGCGTCATACGGAGTGTTAAGTGCTCTGTTCTGCACCTGACACCAGTTCAGAGAAGAGCCCCCTTGAAAAATTTCTCTCTTGTCCTGCTCATGACAGAACTGCCTCCCTCCACTTGGGTTCCTTTTTCATGTCACAGCTTTTTTCGAGCGTTCCTCTTATCTTGTAGAAACACACTCTACCAATTGCAACGTCCCTTCTATCAAACTGCATCGAAACTTCATTATTTTTCTCATTCCTAGTGTGTTGCCGCCAATCGGACGTTTTGTGCCCATTCTAGATGCCTAAAGCACCTTGACCTTTCTGTGTGTTGCACTCGCTGGACGAAAATGCGTCACTTGCTTTTGTTCGTATCCCGTTGGAATTTCGAAACACAATTTTCTAAAGCTTCTTCTCTTCCCTTCTGCCAATACTCCACTACAGGCAGTCCTCCAGCTTGAATCACCTGGCCCGGGTTTGCTGTCCTCCTTCCTGCCACCCCTTTAAGTGGTTTTCGGCGTAACTCCTGCAGCGCAGCTTTGCTACGCCATTGTGAAGCAGGCTTTTCATAACTAAAAGCAACTCGACTCGTGTTCCCTGTTCTACCTTCCACTCAAAGACATGCATTCTGTAGGAATGGTGTGTTAATTACTGTCAATTGACTATCATCCCTTTATGCATTACATATTGATAGGCAAATGCTCTCATAACTGCCGATTTACGTTATGTGTCATCTTCACCTTCTCCTTGCGATTTGTAAAGGTCTCGTGTAAGGTGCAAATCTGGCCATTTATTCTGCCACCTTACAGTGTCACTGGTCTCATATGTCTGTACGAGAGATTTCCACACTCCTAAACATCCCTAGGTCCACTGTTTCCAATGTGATAGTGAAGTGGGAACGTGAGGAGACACGTACAGCACAAAAGCGTACAGGCCGACCTCGCCTGTTGACTAACAGAGACCGCCGACAGGGTCGTAATGTGTAATAGGCAGACATATCCAGCCCATCACACAGGAATTCCAGACTGCATCAGGATCCACTGCAAGTACTATGAGAGTTAGGCAGGAGGTGAGAAAACTTGGATTTCATGGTCGAGCAGCTGCTCATAAGCCACACATTATGACGGTAAATGCCAAACGATGCCACGCTTGGTGTAAGGAGCATAAATATTGGACAATCGAACAGTGGAAAAACGTTGTGTGGAGTGGCGAATCACGGTACGCAACGTGGCGATCCGATGGCAGGGTGTGGGTATGGCGAATGACCAGTGAACGTCATCTTCCAGCATGTGTAGTGCCAACAGTAAAATACTGAGGTACTGGTGTTGTGTTGTGGTCGTGTTTTTCATGGAGGGGGTTGGTTGGTTGTTTGGGGAAGGAGACCAGACAGCGTGGTCATCGGTCTCATCGGATTACGGAAGGATGGGGAAGGAAGTCGGCCGTGCCCTTTCAGAGGAATCATCCCGGCATTTTCCTGGAGTGCGTCGTTGTTTTGCGTGCTATTATCACAGCACAGGTCTGTATTGATGTTTTAAGCACGTTCTTGCTTCCCACTGTTGAAGAGCAATTCAGGGATGGCAATTGCATCTTTCAACACACATGAGTACCTGTTTATAATGCATGGTCTGTGGCGGAGTGGTTACACAACAATTGATAGCTCTCCTCTGTGCAGCACGTCGTGAAGATTGGACTGCCATTCCCCAAGAAACATTCCAGCACCTGACTGAAGGGATGCCTGGGAGAGTGGAAGCTGTCATCAAGGCTAAGGGTGGGCCAACACCATATTGAATTTCCACATTACTGATGGAGAGTGCCATGAACTTGTAATTTTCAGCCAGGTGTCCGGATACTTTTGATCACAAAGAGTATGTTACTGAAGACATTACTTATAAGTTAGAACCACTTTCCAGAATTCTGTCTGAAATTCCATCAACACCTGTCACTCTCTGTTTTTCAGAATTTTTATACGGGTAATCCTATTAATCGCACTGAGCGATGTTAGTGCCACTTCGAGTTGCTTCAGTTTTGTGAATGACATTAGACTGTGGAACCACTATGGTGCATTTTGATTTATCTGCTGACTACTGGATGTCGCTCAGTTGTTGATTTATCACTTAGTTATAAAGATATGAAATGGAATTACACCCTGTATCGTTCATTTTCAATTATTTATTTACGACAGACTATTCACTTTCTCAGCCGACTCATGCGTCTGCCAGAGGCGTATAAATCCAACTGCATTTTTTTTTCACGTAGGATGCGGCATGTTACTGAATTTTGTTTGTGATGCTATACTTATTTTATTAATGAATTGAGCTATATATTAAAATAGAAAAGCTCTGCTTTTCGATTTACTGTGCATATCCGAGACGAGAGTCACACAGATATAACTGAACAGTAATTCCTATGTGCGGGAGCAATTTTTGGCTAGGTTAATTTTAAGGTAACGAATTGCAGACAGTAATTATTCGTGGTCGCAAAGATAGCGTAGACCGTTAGAGAGCATCCTTAGTTTGAAGAATGACGCCAGAAGAGCATGGATACCTTCTTCGAGGTAGTTGGTGGTTAGACCCAGCCAGTTAATGCAACGCAACAGATCTCGAGAATTTCCTCAGAACTAGCTAGCAAGACAGACATACCCTTTTGCAGGAACAGAGGGCTGTATGTACTTTTATACTTAATTTCGGAATTGGACGCAAATTTATTAAATTTTAGGCCCTTTTTGCTTCTTATTTATGACTATAATTTGTTTTAGGTATTATGTACTCATGGAAGTTCCGAGACGTCTCACATGACCTAAACGTCCGTCTTTTAGAAGAAGACATTCCGAGTGGTTTAGATTCATAGACATGTTACACAGAAAGTGACGCTGAGGATCTGAGGATGTTTCTGTGAATGTTCTCATTCAGGCAAGTACATCTGGAACTTCATTGAAAACTCAGTTCAAGACGATGTTGATGATAACAGTGGAGACGAGCCTGCCATGATAAACTCGAAAATAGGATGGTTTACATCTTACGAAGAGGCAGCTATGCATGATTTTTCAGAAGAGGTCGGACCTAATGTTGGTGTAAGCTGTGAGTCTCTCATAGAAGTGCTTCTGAGATATTCTCCACAAAAAAGGATAACAGTTTGATAACTGTATCTCTTTGTGGTTCCAAAGTGAAACCACATCCATAAGACAATCGGTTGTTTACATTTTGTCAATTGATTGTTGTATTCGTTGTTTACGATAACAGTGTATAACACTCCTGTCTGCTACTACTGTACCATAACCTCAATGCTAGAAACAGGTTGTGACATAAAACTATTTTGTAAAAGTAACTATGGCACAAAGCAACAGAGCAGTGTTACCCTCTGAGAGGAATTTTGTTATGTTGACCGTGTTGTTCCTAACGGAGGTGGCTTATCGGAAATGAAAGTCAGAATTACGTAAATATTTGAATAGTAACAAAAAAAAATTTTGCCTAGCTATACTGTTTTAAAATAAGGGAAACGGTCGCCAGCCTAATTAGGCAAGAGAAAGATTACCGTTCTCGTTTAAGAAAGTAGGTATAAGTAACTATAACGGACAAACACAACCTAGACTTAGCCACACTCGAGTGCAATGAACTCTGACACACATATGTTTTAAGATTGAAGCTAACAACTGGAGCAGCACAAACTATTTGCAAAATTATAAGAGATACCGAAACACCCTATTACTTTCAGGCTTACATAAAGTGAATGGTCTTTATAACATTACTATTAACATGCACTTCTAATATACAAGATACACAAACACTTAGCAAACATGAATATATAATGTTTCACAACTGCAGCTTTCTCACTTTTACTAGAGCGAAACACAATACTGACCAAATTGCAAGAAACTGACTCACCTTTTAGAATTTACTACAGACAATGATGTGATCATTTGCCTTATAAGCCTCAGTCTTAAAAACTTTTAATATTGAAGTTAGCAACAGCACTTTAAATAGCAGTTTTAATAGGAAAATTATTTTGAGCAAATAACATTTACTTTAACTCACTCTATTGCCACATTAACTTTAACTTTCTTTTTACTGAGTTCAAGAGGCATTAATTATCAAAACTCTAGGCTTTAATTTCTTTTAGTAAGGACACTCGGATATCACTTTAGCTCAAACGGAGAGGAACCTGAGAGGTGTTATGATGAGGAGAAAAATCAAGGAAGGTACATAAATTCAGATACAAATTACCTTATATTTCAGCACATTAGCATGTCCATTAAGCTGATCCTTCACTGTACATCATTATAGTATTACGTTGCAATGATTGCGCAATGTGGTGGCAACTGCATGTTGGTAGGTGGAATTGTAGGCAGAATTGCTGGACTCTGTCATTTCTTGGTGGCGATGATGGATACAAACTGCAGAATAGTTCCAGCTATTTGTCCATCCATCCGAGGCCTTGGAAAGAAGCAGGAAAAGTCTCTCTCGCAATCAGCACAATATGCATCTTTTACATGGCAGTGCACGGACTCGTAGCTCGTTCAAATGTTCAAATGTGTGTGAAATCTTATGGGACTTAACTGCTAAGGTCATCAGTCCCTAAGCTTACACACTACTTAACCTAAATTACCCTAAGGACAAACACACACACCCATGCCCGAGGGAGGACTCGAACCTCCGCCGGGACCAGCCGCACAGTCCATGACTGCAGCGCCTTAGGCCGCTCGGCTAATCCCGCGCTCGTAGCTCGTCCCCGACTCGTAGCTCGTCTCCGACTCGTAGCTTGTCCCCGACTGCTGGCTCGTCCCCGACTGACTATCAGTTCCACCTTTCTTACCTAGGCCAACCACAATTTGCGCGCGCTATACAGTTCCGTTCCCGAGGGGAACCACTACACCGTTTACATACAAACTAACTAAGAACCCTAAGTGAGGATCAGCAATTTACATAACAGCAACCAAATACATTAAATAAAACAAAACATTTACACATATTGACATCTCTACAAAAAATTATCCACACAAAATTACAATCATATACAGTAAGTTTTGTTCCCTCCAAATGGGACAAAGCATTTACAGTACAGATACACTACTTTGCATTGAACCAAACCATGACATCAAAGTTTGTACAAAGAAAGGAGTATACAATTCTGTGTTATCTATTCAATCAAACACATCTACAGAAGCTCAATGATGTAACATTAAATGAAACAAAAGTAAAATAAATCCGTACAGCATAAGAGCTATGGTGTTACAAGTGGAGGTTTATTTTGTGAATGATTTTAGAACCACATATTTTTTTCATTTGTCTGGACTTGAATGGTTAAACTGTAACAACGTTTGAAGTTCCTTAAACGTTATGGATATTCTGGGCGTTTACCAGAAATCGCGCTGAAAAGAGCGATGTGCGTTTCAGAAGAGTGCCACTTCTTAACTGTACATCCAACTGTAGACTGAGGTGACAAAAGTCATAGGATACCTATTGAGCCATGCTGCCTCTATAGCCGTCCATAACTTCGACAATGTTGCTGGTGCAGGATATTGTGCACGAACTGACATCTCTTATTATAACCATAAATGTTCGATGGGATTCACGTCTGGGTGGCCAAACCGTTGGCTCGAATTGTCCAGAACGTTCTTCAGACCAATGGCGAACAATTTTGTCCTGGTGACAGTGTGCATTGTCATCCATAGAAATTCCATCGTTGCCTGGGAACATGCCTTCCATGAATGGCTGCAAATGGTGTCCAAGTAGCCGAACATGCAGAGGACCCAATCCATTCCACGTAAACACAGCCCACATCACTATGGAGCTACCACCAGCTTGCACAGTGCCTTGTTAACAACTTGGGTCCATAGCTTCGCGGGGTCTGCGCCACACTCGAACCCTATCATTAACTCTTAGCAACTCAAATCAGTATTCATCTGACCATGCCACGGTTTTCCAGTTGTCTAGGATCCAGCCGATATGGTCACGAGCCCATGAGAGGTGCTGCAGGCTTTGTCATGCTAATAGCAGAGATATTTCCGTCGGTTACCTGCTGTTATAGTCCATTGACGTCAAATTTCGCCGCACTGTCCTAACGCACAGGTTGATCGTTCGTCTGACATTGATTTCTGGGGCTATTTCAGTCAGTGTTACTCGTCTGTTAGCACTGACAATTCTAGGCAAACGCCACTGCTCGTTATGCGAAGGTCATCGGCCTGTCCGTGTTGAGAGGTATTGCCTGAAATTTGGTATTCTCTGCACACACTTAACACTGTGGATCTCGGAATATTGATTTCCCTAACGATTTCCGAAATGGAAAGTCCCATGCGTCTAGCTCAGTCTACCATGTCGCATTAAAAGTCTCTGTTAACTCCCGTCGTGCGGCCACAATTACGCCGCAAACGTTTTCATGTGAATCACCTGAGTACAATTGACAGTTCCGCCACAGAACTACACTTTTATACCTTGTGTACGCGATACTATCGCCATCTGCATATGTGCATATCGCCATCTCATAAGTTCTCTCACCTCAGTGTATATTGCTCCTTACAGGACGGGACCGGCGTGGAGCTGGTGTTACTGGGGGGGGGGGGGGGAGGGGGAGCAGAAAGACATCGGGGAGGGGGAATGGTGGGCGACGCTACACTATAGGGGGGACTGGGAGCGCAGCCAGCACGGCGCTGGGCGGCAATGCGTGGGCGGCGCGGGGTCCGCCACCACCCACGCCCGCTACGTATGTCTGAGCCGCCAACACGTGCGGGCCGGTGCGGCCACTGCTCGGCGGCCACTGCCCACAGACTGCTCGCTTAGTCAGGCAGTTCCGTGTTCCGCAGATCATACTCGTGATAAACCATATATTGTGGTATGTGTCGACTAGGTCTAGAGGCAAATATCGATATTTAGTATATCGATTGTATACCGAAACTCATAGATATATTGCAGATGTCTATTTTCACCGATGTATCGATATCGAGATGGCAATATCGCACGGCGACATTTTTATTTTCTATTTTTTTTCGCAATTTTCGGTAAATATTTTAAGTTGTTCTTTTGGAAATTGTAGTAGAACATAATTTTACTTTCACTGTGTGAAGCAGTCTTACTACTATTTGAGGTTTTCTCACGTCCAGTCTTTCTCTCTGATGTGTGAAGCAAGTATAGATGGCACAAAGAAGAAGTCCAATTGCACTGGGAGTAGGGGAAAGCGGTTTGAATGGTTCAAATGCCTCTGAACACTATGCGACTTAGCTTCTGAGATCATCAGTCCACTAGAACTTAGAACTAATTTAACCTATCTAACCTAAGGACATCACACACATCGATGCCCGAGGCAGGATCCGAACCTGCGACCGTAGCGATCGTGCGGTTGCAGACAGTAGCGCCTAGAACCGCTCGGCCACTTCGGCCGGAGCGGTTTCAATGGAATAACTAGATACCCGATGTGAAGGAACAGCACACCAGTTCCGTATAAAACTAGTGTGCTATTTCTTCACATCGGCATTTTTCAAAAACAGTTGCTGAAACTCTTGAACAAAAATCTAAATGACGAGATTGGTCTTCGCGATGGGTGGAGACGTCTGAGGGGAAATGCTGACGTAATCGGCGTTCGGCGCTACCAACAGAAACTGCAACGTTTAACTTCACGACGCAATTTTGACACTACGACTGCTACTTCACTTGCCTTTGCAGAAATGAGAAAACAGGGAATCCGACATGAAGTGTTCCAGACAAATCCGAAATGTGACGAAACCGAGCGACGGACCCATCGGACACCTTTTGTTGTGCCACTCAACATGCAGTTACCACTGTTAGCAAAGTGCTTATCACCAAGCGTGAGCTTGCATCGTTTCCCTTTCAGTTCTTGCTCTAAGAGGGATAAACAGGTTTCTCGATGTACAGAATATCCAATAATAAATCAATACTTAAATATACAGTCTAAAACTGGCACTATATTTACAATTGACGATATATCGACAATTTCTTTCGATATATCGAGGACTGAAAATATATTTTTTAAAAAGCGATAATGAATCCCGGATATTTTTAAAAATGCCAACAGTGCTAGCTTTAAATATGTAAAAGGCTGCAGACAGTGGGAACGCGTTTAAACACGGAGCAACTTAGGGGCCTGCACCACAATAAAATAAAAATAAAACGTCTCTGTCTTAATACTGTGTTGCGGACCACTGATTGTACTTGCAGAATTAAATGACAGTAAAATACATAGTCGGCAGATACGACGTAATAAACACTGAGATGCTTTTATTTTAAAATGGTTCACAGATTACCCAGACGGTATTCATCCAATGTTTGTAGAAGTTTTACACATGGGAGTTCGATGTCTGTAAGAATTGCTGGTTGAGGGAGGGGGTAAGGGGGGTGTGGTCAGTGGTCGTATCTGGATACATATGCCGTCATCGAGGCTAGTGAATGCTCGAATCCTGCACCATGCCTTACCTTAGCTGCAGTCAGGTCGATCAGTATCAATCTGTGGGAGGACTTTCACATAGGCTGCCATGGGAAGTACAGTAGTAGTCTACGTAGAATATCTATGAGGCCTTTGATTCACTTTGCACTTAAATGATTTTGAAATGTGCGGTGTTAGTAAGGGTTACCAACATGCAGGGGCAGTAACGCATGTCTGATGTCTTCAAGCCCTTCTCCTCCCTACTAGAGACGCCATCAAGCCATACCCCTTTCCAATCCCCACCCCTTTCCCCGTTTCCTCCCCTCCTCTCTTACAATCTCCAACCAATCACAGCGAACTGTTACAATGAGGAATCCGATCAGGATGTAGATTCTGGATGGTGAAATAAGGTGAATTGTGTTTTACGCCCCCTAACCCCTCCCTGTTCTCTCCAGCCAATCAGAGCGAAGTATTACAATGACACGTAAAAATGACTACAGGCTGAGTTATTTCCATACACATACATATTTCTGGCATAATACTCACATAATAATTATATGTAAAAATGATGCCAAGTTACACTATTTCCGAAAGATAACTTCGTACCTCTGTGTTTAATCAGTGTTATATTTAAAAAATGCATAACAGTTGTGTCAAGTTACATAATTTCCATGGTATTTACATACAATTGTGTACACATGCATGCCCTGTCATAACATAAAAGTGATGTAAAGGTCAAAGGTGTGTGTTATTTACATAAAATTTCATATACTTACATATCTCTAGAATAATAGATGCCTACTAGGTCAAATATATGCATTATATAGTAATGTAGAATGTCATTCTGAATTGATTACACATAAACATACATCTGTATTACATACATCAAATACAGTACTTCTTACACACGCGAGGTCTCTCACTGAAACTACAGAGTGACAGTTACTGAGCTATATGAAATGAAATCGTCAGGACTATTGAACGGTTTGCCTCATTACGTTCAAACGGCACGGTTGGTCGCGGGGCATGATGGAAATTAGTATGCGCTTGCGCATTTTGTTTAGCCACAAAGCCCACTTTTATTCGGATAGGTTCGTCAATAAGCAAAATTGGATCATTTGCGGGACTGAGAATCTGCATTTCGCGATCGGGAATTCTCTTAACCCTCAACGGGTGACTGTGGCAGTGTCCAGTCATGGAATAAACAGTGCAATATTTCTTGATGGCACGATGACTACCAAACTATACGTGAAGGTTTTGGAAGATAATTTCATCCCCACTATCCAAAGTGACCCTGATTTCGACAAGATGTGGTTCATGCAAGACGGAGCTCGACCCCATCGAAGCAGAAGAGTGTTTGATGTCCTGGAGGAGCACTTTCGGGACCGCATTCTGGCTCTGGGGTACCCAGTGGCCACTGGCATGGGCCTCGATTGGCAGCCATATTCTCACGTCTTTGACCTTGTCATGGCTTTAACATTATGCCAGAAGTATGCAGACACCATTTTAGGCATATTTTTAATACAACACTGATTAATAACAGAGGTAAGTAATCATCTATGGGAAACAATGTAACTTGTCATCGTTTTCACGTATCATTTTAACATTACAACAGAAGTACTTGATGATGCAGCTTGGGTGCCTTTTTTGCATCACTTTAATACTTCATTGCAATTATTTGGAGAGAATGTGGAGGATCGTTGGGGTATAAAGCGCAGTTGAGTTCATTTCGCCACCTTTGATTTTTTAAAATTTATTTTTTGAAATCACTTTCTGATTGGATGCCTCATTTCGCTGTGACTGGTTGGAAAGAGGAAGAGGTGGGGCTGTGGTAAAAAGCGCAATTAAGCTAGTTCTACCGTCTTGAACTTTTTGAGACTGACTGTTTAATTGTCAAAACTTTGTTGTGATTTGTTGGAGACAAGAAAGGTGGCGAGGAGAGGGGGAAAGGAGTCAGGAGGGGGTGGGGAGGGGGAGGCGGGTGTTACTTGATCAGCTCACTGATAAGGAGGGTCAGGGCTTGATGACATCCTGTGTTCAAGGCCATTGCCTCTACCCCTTCACATAGACAACCTGTACTAACACTTCCACTTTTCAAGGTCCTTTAGATGCAAAGTGAGCCAAAGACCTCGTAGATATACAAATATCGAAGTCACTATGACAGCTGTGGACCAACTGCATCCCTTTACGCTCTACATCTTCCCCGAAATCGATGGCTTCTCCCAGCAGGCTAATTATCGGTGTCAGAAGTCTAAATTCGTGCTACAGTGCGTTCAGGAGCTTGACAGTGAGCTCAAATTGTTGTCTTGGCCACGAAATTCGCCTGATCTGAACGCGATGGATGCCACGTGGGACACTAGCGGAAGCCAATCGCGCTCCCACTGACCTCCGCCCCAGTATCTTACGAGAGCCGAGTGACCCGTGCTTAAACATGTGGTGCCACATACGTCCACAAACCGATCAAGGGCTTGTTGATTTTCTGATATGCGGAATCACTGCTGTGTTGCGTTCCGAAAGTGGAATAAGTGTTTTGCAAAGATTAAATGAAATAATTAATCATCCATATCCTAAAAATAAATCTTTATGTAAAAAACGATTTTAATATGCTATATATTTCTAGACGGTTTATATATGGATGAATTAAGAAAAGCCCTCAACTCTACAAAAATAGAAAAGCTACTGGTATGGATGGTACAAACGCTGAACTGCTGAAATATGGAGGCACCCTGCTACAAAAGAGATTACTATGTTCATTTAATATGTGCTGGAGAAAGGGAGTTATTCAAGAAGCATGGTCAGAAGTAAAGTTTGAAAATTACTTATATATTTATATAAAGTCGTGACCGGAAGCGTAAAGTTGGTATTTGAGAAATGTGTAAAACTTTTTTTGTTGTATCTAAATATGTGAATCTCAGTGCAGGGGAACAGAAATACCTGAAAATTTATTTCTGGACGGAAATATGTGGAGCTCACGCTACACGATGGGAAATCCACGCTAACCGACACATAAAACATTCGTCTGCGAAAAGCGATACCTTTTCAATGAAATTAACATACGCCATTTGACTGCAAAACAAAATGACTCAGTTTGAAAAGTTTGTTCTAAATACTGCTAATCTTTATATTTTGTACTGCAAACAATCGCTGTACCAGATCCGTTGTTGTAATTACATAGCAAATGAATATAACAATTAACGCATTTGAATTTCTGATAAAACTGCTTGAAAATTTACAAGATAGCACTTCTTTAAATCTTTTACTAGTGTAAAGCCTCCGAACGCTCGCCTGGTCTGCAGCTTGTTGCTATTAGGAGTAATGATGTGACTGTCCACAATCAAATTTCATTTGTCATACTTGCGATGTGCAATGCAATACGGTATCTTAACAATTTTCTTAAGCGATGTCCGCCCCCATTAGCTGAGTGGTAGCCGGCACGGTAGCTCAGCAGCGTGTCTGGTCAGAGGGCTGCGTGCTTTCTGTAATAAAAAAACCGAGTCAAGCAATCAACGTCTACTTGAACGTCCGCCCAGATCAAACGCAACGAACTATATCGAAAAAAAAAGTGATCAGCGCGTCGGAATGCCACGCTAAAGGGCCCGGGTTCGATTCCCGGCTGGGCCAGGAGATTTTCTCCGCTCAGGGGCTGGGTGTCGTGTTGTCATCACCATTTAACCCCATCTCCGACGCGCAAGTCGCCCAATGTGGCGTCGAATGCAGTAAGTACTTGTCCTCGGCGGCCGAACTTCCCTGAATGGGGGACTCCCGGCCCACAATGCCGTAAGCTCATTTCCTTTTTTCTTAAATGCTTCTCAGCATACGACTCGCAATGTGGAATGGGAGTCATGAAAGTAAATGAAAATGGGGAACTAATATTAACGACTGATAAATGAGAAGGAAGACTGCAATTTTAACTGTGATTCATTAAACCATAACAACAATATACCTTTTCATAATGTTCTCACTCTCCTGTGTACAGTTGCACCCCTTGGCACTTGTTTCAACTACAAGACAAGACCATATGCTTCATTACTAAATTTCTACAGCAAACTTCAACCGTAGCAATATGAATATGAATCTACACAGTTACAAATATAAAAAAAAGCTGGATTACCTTAAAAGATGACTTTTTTCATTCTTCCATTAATACAATCTCATTTCCTCAATATCTTTCGTCAAAACATATTATTACAGAATTCCTTTTCAACAATGCTGCCAACACAACACAGCGAGCCAGTTTCCATCTTTTTTAAACCAAGTACATAGCAGACTGTCCAACATACTCTGCTACTGCTACTCTATGACTTACTCTGACGAAGAGAAGTTAACCTCTATGAACAATATCTCTGATCTCAAACATGGTCTTGCAAAGAGTATTATTGTATCGATATTACAGAGGTTGAGTACATTTTTCAAATTCGCAACTTCATTCACATTTATGGCCAAAACATCCTGAAAATCGTCATGGCAAACAGGACAGCCCCGTTTCAAGGTGATAACACAATTTAAGAAAACGAGACCACAATAGCTGCGAAACCTATAGAAGTATCGGCTTGCTGGACTGGCGCTTACGAAGTTTATGCTGAGGTTATCGCTGAGAATTTATTAGGCGAAGAACAGATGGGATTTCGGAGGATCAGATCGACAACGGATGCAGTATTTATACTTAAATAAATAATAACACTTTTTAACATTTGTTTAGATGACGCAATTCGGAAATGGAAGGAGATCTTTAACTGGGAAATCAAGATTAACAGTAATTCCCGCTTGAATTGTCTTTTATATGCAGACGACGCCACACTGCTGGCGGATAATGAAGATTACCCACAAAAGGGAATATATTAGGCAAGGCTTGTGAAGGGTACGTTTGACGATTCAGAAAAGAAGACAAAGGCATTGGCTTTCGAAGGGAAAAACTGTGGTCAACAATAAAACAATAGAACAGTTCAAATGTTATAACTGCTTAGGCTGTGACGTGACGTGTGAGTATGACGAAAACATAGAGAAGAAATTAGCAAAGTTTGGGAACGTATGTGGAACAATAAACAGAAGTCCGAAAAAGAAAACGAGGAAAGAAACAAAACTGAAATTTTATAAAACAATGGCAGTTTAAATTATCGTTTACAGAAGTGAATCGTGGGTTATAAGCAAACGTCAAGAAAGTCGTATACAAGCCAAAGAGATGACGTTTCTAAGAGTGGTAAGGGGAAGCAAAGGAGCCGACATTCGGAAATTAAGGAAGTGCTGAATATATTTAACATCCTCAATGAAATACAAGAAAGTAGGAAAAACTCGAATGAATATCTCGAAAGAGTGACTGAAGAAGGATTACCTCTTCAGATAAGAAGGGGGGAGACGAAGTCACAGAAGACCGAGGGAGCGATGGCTACCTTCCGAGGCAAAACAAAATAAATGCGTTATACTTGAAGATGATGATGAGATTTCTACACGTGAAGCACTTAACCCCATTACTCAGTGCCGGCCGGAGTGGCCGTGCGGCTCTAGGCGCTACAGTCTGGAACCGAGCGATCGCTACGGTCGCAGGTTCGAATCCTGCCTCGGGCATGGAGGTGTGTGATGTCCTTAGGTTAGTTAGGTTTAATTAGTTCTAAGTACTAGGCGACTAATGACCTCAGAAGTTGAGTCCCATAGTGCTCAGAGCCATTTGAACAATTTTGAACCATTAATCAGTGAAATAACTTGGTTCAAAGTGCAGGCATCTGATGGCAAAAATCAAGTTACCTTCCAGACTGTAATAAACGGTAATGCAGTAAAACGACTAAACAAAATCTACAGATGTAAAAGCAATTTGGAAATGCAGTAAAACGGCTAAACAAAATCTACAGATGTGAAAGTAATTTCAGGAGTACACCAAGGAAGAGTGATAGAATTGTTACTGGCTGCAATATACTCGAATATAAATGATATCGTGGGTTCGACAGATTCATGAGTATTGTTCATCAGTATGGGACAGTTAACAGTTTGGAATAATAGAAGTGGTAAACAAGATCAAACGAACAGCGGCTCGTTTCGTCAAGGAATGGTTTAGCCGGCGGAAGAGCATTAAAGAGGTACTACAAGGGAGGCGTTGCGCTTCATTGAGAGAGTTACTATTCAAATTCCAAGAGAGTATGTTCCAGGAAGAGGCGGGCGACGTACACTGACGGAAAAAATAGCAACATCAAGAAGTGGTTGTGCGACCAAAACCAAAGTTGGTAGGTGTGTCATTCTGAACGATGTCTGTTCAAATTTCGCGTCGGTCACAGAAGAGTGCCGCTAGCAGCGCCGCTGTGAGGAAGCAAATGATATTTGCTCTAAATACTCGCTGTAAGGATCGTGAGCTTTCGTTACCTTTGAGACTGGATGATGTGACCTGATGTTAGTGACGAGTGCCTTTCAGGCGACAAAGCCGCCATTATCACCCCCCCTCACTGAGTTAGAACGAGGCAACGTAATAGGGCTACGAGAAGTTCGTGTTCCTTCTGCGATACTGCAGAAAGATGTCGCAAGAATGGAGCCGCTATACATGATTGTTGGCGGCTGTGGGCACCAGAATATACGGTCGCAATAGGACCGGCCTCCGGAGGGCCACGTAGAACTAACGAGAGAGAAGACCATCGTGTTCTGCGTATGGCTCTGGCTCATCGTGCTACATCTGCTACAGCAATTTAGGCAGCAGTTGATATCACAGTGACACAACGAACTGTTACAAATAGGTTACTTCAAGGACAGCTCCGAGCGAGACGCCCTGTAGCGTGCGATTCACTGACCCCAACGCACCGCCATTTGCAACTTCGGCAGTGTCAAGAATGAGCTCACTGGAGGGCAGGGAGGAGGTCTTTTGCATTTTCTGATAAAGGTGTTTCTGCGTCGGGGCCAGTGATGGCCATGTGTTGGTTAGGAAGAGGGCCGGCAGCATACCTGTCTCCGTGCTACACACATGCACGTTTGCAAGCTTGCATTCAACATTCTGGCGGTTACATCGGTTATTCATGTATCAGCTTTTCGCATTTGCAATGGCATGCGATTTTTTTTCCCGTCAGTGTGTTACCTCCTTCCACATGTCGCGCGAAATGACAGCAACGGGTAAATCCGAGAAATTGGAGCGAATGTGCAGGTTTACTGACAGTCGTTCTTCCCACGCATCATTTGCGAATGTATTAAGCATATGGATACAGATATTAGCACCAGAAGTACTCTCCGCCCGTAATATAACTTGCGGAGTGTAGATGTTGATGTACACTATTGGTCATTGAAATTACTACACCACGAACATGACGTGCTACAGTCGCGAAATTTAACCGACAGGAAGAAGATGCTGTGATATGCAAATGATTAGCTTTTTAGAGCATTAACACAACGTTGGCGCCGGTGGCGACACCTGCAACGTGCTGACATGAGGAAAGTTTCCAACCGATTTCTCATACACAAACAGCAGTTGCCCGCCGCTGCCTGGTGAAACGTTGTTGTGATACCTCGCGTAAGGAGGAGAAATGAGTACCATCACATTTCCTACTTTGATAAAGGTCGGATTGTAGACTATTGCGATTGCGGTTTAACGTATCGGGACATTGCTGCTCGCGTTGGTCGAGATCCAGTGACTGTTAGCAGAATATGGAATCGGTGAGTTCAGGAGGGTAATACGGAACGCCGTGCTGGATCCCAATGGCCTCGTATCACTAGCAGTCGAGATGACAGGCATCTTATCCGCATGGCTGTAACGGATCGTGCAGCCACGTCTCGATCCCCGAGTCAACAGATGGAGACGTTTGCAAGACAACCATCTGCGCGAACAGTTCGACGACATTTTCAGCAGCATGGACTATCAGCTCCGGAGAGCATGGCCGCGGTTACCCTTGACGCTGCATCACAAACAGGAGCGCCTCCGATGGTGTACTCAGCTACGAACCTGGGTGCACGAATGGCAAAACGTCATTTTTTCGGATGAATCCAGGTTCTGTTTACAGCATCATGATGGTCTCATCCGTATTTGGCGACATCGCGGTGAACGCACATTGGAAGCGTGTATTCGGCATCGGCACACTGGCGTATCACCCTGCGTGATGGTGTGGGGTGCCATTGGTTACACGTCTCGGTCACCTCTTGTCCGCACTGACGGCACTTTGAACAGTGGACGTTACATTTCAGATGTGTTACGACCCGTGGCTCTACCCTTCATTCGATCTCTGCGAAACCCTACATTTCAGCACGATAATGCACGACCGCATGTTGCAGGTCCTGTACGGGCCTTTCTGGATACAGAAAAAGTTCGACTGCTGCCCTGGCCAGCACATTCTCCAGATCTCTCACCAATTGAAATCGTCTGGTCAGTGGTGGCCGAGCAACTGGCTCGTCACAATACGCCAGTCACTACTCTTGATGAACTGTGGTATCGTGTTGAAGCTGCATGGGCAGCTGTACCTGTACACGCCATCTAAGCTCTGTTTGACTCAATGCCCAGGCGTATCAAGGCTGGCGTATCAAGGCTGTTATTACGGCCAGAGGTATTTGTTATGGGTACTGATTTTTCAGGATCTATGCACCCAAACTGCGTGAAAATGTAATCACATGCCAGTTGTAGTATAATATATTTGTCCAATGAATATCCGTTTATCATCTGCATTTGTTCCTGGTGTAGCAATTTTAATGGCCGGTAGTGTAGATTTAGAGGGCTATGCTTGATGTGACGATGCAACGCAGACACCGATAGTGCCGACGTGGATCGGCTGACGTTTCTGTGTGCGTCCGGTGCAGGCGTAGTCAGCAGCTAGCTAGCCGCCGCGGCGCGACACCTGCTCCCCGCTCAGCCCGTGGAGGCGATGAGCCGCCCACGCAGCTGCCGGCGTCCCGACGCCCGCGCCTAAAATAGAAACCGCCGAGGATCGGGGCCGTGACGTAGCGACCGCCGTCCCGTACACTGCAAGACGATCTGCAGCCGCGCTAGCCGCAGCCGTGGCCTGTAGTCTGAGGCGCGCCGGAGCGCCAGCGCCAGAGTCCGAAACTGCTCTCCTAGGAAATTTTCTGGCCAAATCATCTGTGTTTTTAAGTGATGCACTTAGAAACTGTGAAATGAAAATAATTCTGTTACTATTATACGAGGTCATTTGAAAATTCCTGCACACTGCGCATGAGCGACCGTTACTAGGGTGAAATTCATGTCAGTTGTGACGAGCGACACTTTAGGCGTGACGGTCGCATATGTGTTTGCAGGTTTGCGTGGCTGTTTCATGAGTAATTCAGTTTTAAAATAGAAGCTGAAATCGAGTCAGGTCGGATTACACGTAATGACCAGCGTCTCTAAATCAAAATCGAATTCCTACGTGGAAAGAACCCGACGGAAATTCACAGCGCTTTGAGAGAGATGTGTGGGAGTAGTGTAGTGGTCGGAACACAGTATCACGGTGGTCTGCTCGATTAGTGAAGGTCCAGTAGGCACTGAGGACAACCCAAGATGTGAAAGAACATCAACTCCATCAGACTATACCTCTCAGGTTGTTGTGAATGACATTTCGAGAGAGTATCTACGAAAAATATGTGAGACAACTGCACATGAGACCATAATGTCCGTCACTTCTATTTACAGAATTAAAACTGAAGAGTTAAAAGTGAGAAAAGTGGTTCCAAGATGGGTTCCACATTATCTGCGAGAAGAACAGAAAGCAGGCTGCAAAAGAATCGCAGAAGAATTCCTTGAACAATATCGGACAGAAGGAGAACATTTTCTGGAAAGGTTTATTTGCACTTGATGAAACCTTGATACGAGATTCTGAGCAAGAACTGAAGTCTCAGTCGTCACAACAGAAATGTCGCGACTCTCCACCCCCGAAAAACGTCCGCCGCCAACAGTCAAAAGTGAAACTGATGACGATCTTGACGTATCACATGAATGGAGTCATAGCTTTAGGTAGTACCTCAGGGGACGTGTGTAACAGGCGCGTACTGCAAGTCATATCTGCAAGATGTTTTGCACCCGAAAATTCATCAAACTTGGCCTGACAAGCTTACAGCTGGTGTCCTTATTTTGCGTGATACATGAAGACCGCATATTGCCCTTCCAGTGAGAGAGATGTTTGACAAATATGAATGGGAAATACTTTCTCACCCAACAAAAAAATTCAAATGGCTCTGAGCACCATGGGACTCAACATCTAAGGTCATCAGTCCCCTAGAACGTAGAACTAGTTTAACCTAATTAACCTAAGGACATCACACACATCCATGCCCTAGGCAGTATTCGAACCTGCGACCGTAGCGGTCGCCCGGTACCAGGCTGAAGCGCCTAGAACCGCTTGGCCACAGCGGCCGGCTCTCACCCATCATACCGTCTTGATACGAGCCCATCAGACTTTGATTTATTTCTCAAATTTAAGGAACAACTCCATGGAAAATATTTTGATACAATTGATGAAGCTTCCAGCGATGTGGTATGAGGAATTAGACAGCTCAATAACGAAAGTGCTATATCCGGTACACGAAAGTTTCCAGAATGTTGAGAAGTTGTGGTTTGCAAGAATGGAGGTTATATAGAAAGTCTGTAAAGGTATCTTTTAAAATAAATTATTTTCTTCGATGCCATGTTACAGTGTGCAGAGCTTTTGAAATTACCTTCGTACATCTATTTAAGGAAGTAGGCTTACTGTTGAAAGTTGGCCGTTTTGAACGACCACATTTCATGTGTCGTAGGATTACTCCGTGATTACCGCTAGTCACCTCTTCTGATGATAGACATTCAGTCATGAATCGTCTCTTTCTGGTAGAACATGGTATTGTTGCCATAAGTTGGCAAGTGCAGGGATATCTTAGTGCGATTTCAGCCAATTAGAATGCAACTCAGCAGAATAGTATCTTTTACCGCCGCATTTCGCGAGACAATGTTTACTTATCCGTCAATTCGGGTAAATTACCAGTAGCATTTCACACTCATTGTCAAGTTTCCAGGGGAGTTATTTCTTTGTAAAACTGAGATGAAGTCTCCGAGGGAGTGTTAACCATTCTTATTCGATGTTTATCCGTTACCCATCTGGCAAAACTGTATAGCTTGTTGGAAAATTTTATGTCTTCAGTCTCGCATTTAAATCTCGTTTAATCATTAATTTATCCTTTTTCCAGTTCTACCGATTTCCCCAAGTGTATTAGTATCCATATCGGAATTTTCATGTATTCTGGTGGGACAACATGCTTCTTACTTATGTTCGAACTTATATTCAGGGATACATTGCGCACTTGTTTCCTGTTATGTTTATGTACAGTAAACAATTTTCAGCAAACAAGGTAAGTGGACCATGGTGCCACTACTTCGAGATCTTCGAGTGCTGGAGCTATGTGATTGCTGATTATTGAGTTCACAATATAGGCTAAATATTGTTAGTTATAATTAAAGTAGTTGCCAAAGACATTTACCCAAGGATGGATCGGACCTATAAAGTGCGACTGAAACATCTCTAAGTTGTGTCGTAGGTGATTAATAATTTCACGCATGTGTTCCGTGCGCAATTACGTTACTTCTCAGTATCTCTTCCTCCCGTCCTCTCGTTGCACCTTGCGCTTCCACTTATCACTAATAAAAAGGTCAGGTCGCGTTCTTTATCCATAGGGGTGAAATTTAGGGGATAAAATGTGTTCATCAATTTGCACGAATATTTGCAATTTCACAAGGTAGGCTAGTTTACACAGTCTTTGAGAATACATTGACGAAAATGGAAAACGTTACACGGTAAAGTACTTGTCCCATGTTTATCAAGCGACATAGAGAGGTTCGTCGTATAACCAATATTAAATGATTGACGTTGAATTCCTTTCGGAAGTGTTGTCCATCATCAACATCAGTATGAAGTGTAGCTCGCACGGATAAGAGTACACTTTCTGTTGGTTGCGGAATGTAAGCAAATAGGCTCCGAATGTTACGTTGAGGAATTTCTTACCACGCCTGGAAACGCATGCTGTGTCAGTTCATGAGGATTGGTGGCTGCAGATTCGTATGAAACTATACGTCTTCACATCACATCCGAGACGTTCTCTGTGGTCGACAAAACAGCGAACAGGGCAGGCAAGCCAAGGATCCGTGCATTCCTTAATGCGTTTTTGGTACAAACTGCGATGGTGCGTTTTGCGTTATTGTGCTGGAATATGTTATTTGGCACGCTAGTCGTGCAGAGCATGACAACAGGGATTACGTTCTGGTCACATACTGGCGATCATTCAAACTTTAAAAAAAATTTATCCCCGCTTCATCCTATAGTAAAAGACATTGTTCAAATATATTGGAGTGTATTCACGATTTCGTATCAGTTGATTTCGCACTTGTGAAAAATACATAGTGTTGTTGGGAGGCTGCGGCGGTAGATGGTCAACTCTAAATACAACGGTTCGATTTCCGGCAGCTCTCGCGAACTTTAACCTATAGCAGTCTTGTGCAATCAGAAGAAACATGGTTCCACCATAGTTCAATTTCCACTTTGAACAAGGTTCCTCGTGAGACTCGCTAGGTAAGAATGAAGAATATTATAGCCACTTTCTGTACTATGGGTGAATGCTTCCATTTATTCCATTATATATATTCTTTTACTTTTTCTGATGTTTAAAATATGTAGGGTGTCTGTGTCCATAACAATTGCTATTACTGCTGCTTTGTTACCTTTCTCCAGTCTATAGCACGCCACAATTCTTTAAATCGGGTTCTCAGATTTTTGCCAATCTGACCGTTGTAACATTTGTTGCATTCGCAGCAGATAAATTTTGTGTTAATTTACGTTAATTAAGACTTTTACCATTAAATAACACATCTGCCTGTATGTACACAAGTCTGAAAATCAGCGAAATATGTGCGTTGCACTACATACGGTAAACAGAGAATAAATATAAATGTTACTGGTAGCAGTAGCTATAATACAAACTAGTGTAACAATAGTTCCAACAGTCAGAGCGGCTACACTATGCTGCGTTTTAAAACTTTGGGAATGATGTTTCATGACTCTATGGCGATATTTTAAGTGTTGTTCATTCTGATTTCATTTCCGATTTTGATTTTTCTGTATCACGTCAGATTTTGTACAACTCATGGCTGAAGTTGTAGATGAAATCACATTTTTGTTCTAAATGGGACATTTCTTAAAATTGCGTTAAAAATAAATTATTTATTTTGTAATCTTGCAGTGAATCACTAAACATTTCATCATAGTAAGCAATCGTATACGTTCATTTAAAAATGCTTATAATTATTAAAATATCACACTACATGTATGATAATTTAATTTCCCTTTTCTGATCACTCTGACATGGGGCGAACCTTCTCTTCCTTGACTGTCTCCCATTCACCGGTGCCATCTCTCCTTAGCATTAAACATTAGTTAGCTTCCCAGGTATTTCTTTTCGATGTCCTTGATGTCCTGGTGGAACCGTTCTCCATGTTCTTCACTGACATCTCCAAGGTTCGCAAGTAAAAGCTCAATAGTCAATGTAGAAAATGAAGCTTCACGTGCGTGTTACATCATAACTTCGTGAAACTCTGCAACACATACTTTAATCACAGTTTTATAATTTGGATATTGGCCAAGAAGTTCGCCACTGCTTCTTTAAATGAAACTCATGTCCTTTTCTTCACTGGTTTCACAGTGCTTTGAAACACATTGTTTTTTATTAAATGTCTGGGCTTCGGCCATACAGAGAACCCGTTTCTAAGTTTATCACATGCTTCTGAAAATCTTATTAACAAATATATGAAGCAGTCACAATCTTTTGGAAGTGGTTTAGTTAACTGTTTCAGTGATCCAAGTGTGATATGAAGGGGACGTAATAAATGCTTGGTTGAACGACTAGTTAATTTATTTCTGTGAATCGGTTGGAGGGTTTTTCTTCCGGACCAGTAAGTTATCTTCCAGTAGTTGTCTTTGGCTCTGCTGTCCCAGTCACAAATGAAACACGACATTTTTGCGTAGCCGCATCATTGACCAAGTTACATGCAAACTACACTCATGTTCATAAATTAAGGATAATTGCAGAATGTGGTGCCACACAACGTGGCACTACACAAAACTGGCGCTAATAGCGTAGGCACATAGGGAACACACACGACGCAGATCTATAAGTCCACGGTATTGGTGACAAGTTGAGAAAACCGTCTCGAAACACATGTGCTACAAAACGCCACTGTTTCTTGCGCATGTTCCCCGAAATCAATATGGGATATGATCACCATGCACACGTACACAGGCCGCACAACGGGTTGGCATACTCTGGATCAGGTGGTCGAGCAGCTGCTGGGGTACAGCCTCCCATTCTTGGACCAGAGCCTGTCAGAGCTCCCGAAGTGTCGTAGGGGTTTGAAGACGTGCAGCGATACGTCGACCAAGAGCATCCTAGAGGTACTCGATGGGGTTTAGGTCTGGAGAACAGGCAGGCCACTCCATTCGCCTGATATCTTCTGTTTCAAAGTTCTCCTCCACGATGGTATCTCGGTGGTGCTGTGCGTTATCATCCATCAGGAGGAAGGTGGGACCCACTGCACCCCTGAAAAGGCAGACATACTGGTGCAAAATGAGGTCCCGGTACACCTGACCTGTTACAGTTCCTCGTCAAAGACATGAAGTGGTGTACGTGCACCAATCATAATCCCACTCCACACTATCAAACCACGACCTCCGTGCAGGTCCCTTTCAAGGACATTAAGGGGTTGGTATATGGTTTCTGGTTCACCCGGTGAGAATCGTTGTTCAGACTATACCTGAACTCGTCTGTGAACATGACCCGGGACCACTGTTCCAATAACCATGTACTGTATTCTTGATATCAGGCTTTACGGGCTCTCCTGTGACCAGGGGTCAGTGGAATGCACCTAGCATGTGTCCGGGTGAATAAACCATGTCTGTTCAGTCGTCTGTTGACTGTGTCTCTGGAGACAACTGTTCCAGTAGCTGCGGTAAGGTCCCGAGCAAGGCTACCTGCAGTACTCCGTGGCCGTCTGCGGGTACTGATGGTGAGATATCGGTCTACTTGTGGTGTTGTACACTGTGGACGTCCCGTACTGTAACGCATGGCCACGTTTCCTGTCTTCTGGAATCGTTGCCATAATCTTGAGGTGACACTTTGTGGCACAAGGAGGGCTCGTGCTACTATCTGCTGTGTTTGACCAGCCTCCAGTCGCCGTAGTATTCTACCCCTCATAACGTCATCAATATGTGTTCTTTGAGCCATTTTCAACACACAGGCACCATTAGCACGTCTGAAAACGTCTGCACACTTACTCGCTGCACCGTATTCTGACATGCACCAACACATCTCTGCGTATGTGGACTGCTGCCAACGCCACCGTGTGACGACCGCAGGTCAAATGCACCGCATGGTCATACCCCGAGGTGATTTAAACCCGCAAACCGCCCGCCAGAGCGTTGTTTCACCATGTATCAGCATTATCCTTAATTTAGGAGCATGAGTGTACTTTTAAATCTCCACATATTGTCCAAGAATGTTTCTTGTGGTTCACACATTTCAACATAGCTTTGAGGTTTTCATACGTCTTCTTACGATGTACTGAACGTACTGCAGGCCTTTTGCGGTACTCCAGGCCTTGTGTGGTGCTCAGCCTTGGTCACCAAGTCTTATACTGAAGTACATGTAGTAGACATTTTTCACAAAACCGTTAACGTCCTCACTTAGCTTATAAAATACACAGCTACCAGAAACATAACAGAATACGTTTGAGTTATTGAAGCACATGCGGGGATGTATTTGTAAGAAACTGCAAAACTATGTTTCACAGCATAAATATAATCTCACAACATTTTACCATGTCAACAATGAACTATAAATTTTTCGCATGACAATTAAGTGGTTGTGAGTAGTGTGGCCAACAACTCCATTTTACTAAAATAAAATTTTCCTTAAGTCAGCACAATTTCTCTCTGCGGAGATTAGTTTTGAATGAAAAACGAGTATACTTGATTTATCAACAAATTTTACATGATACGAACGGGGTTCAGTAAGTAATGAATCACACTTTTTCTCGAAGCAGGTTGATTTTATTCAGGATCCCCATACACCACATTATTCCCCAATCTTTTGGCTACAGAACCCTATTTTTAAACATTATCTCCGTTCAATGCGACGGCCTTACGCCATCTGGAGGGCCTGTAGGTTTGCATGGTACCACTGTGCTGGTCGACGTCGGAGTGAACGTCTTGCTGCATCAACAACATCCCCATATTCCTCATTTGGATTTGCAGCTCCTTGTGTTTGCCGTTAAAATTGTAGAATGTGAGGTCCGCCAGTTATGTAAAACACCGTTTCTTCTCAGTACCTAAACATGTTTCAGCACCACTGTGCTATCATCAATGTGTTTCCATTTTATTTAATCTGTAATGTGAAACATTTTCACTGAATTATTACAAAATTATGTGGATATTTAGTTCAAACAATAGTTCGTTTCTTTTTGTTAATACCTTTACGTGTGAGCATGATTTTTCAGGACCATTTGTGTATTATTTATTACAGGTAGCTTGTCATCTGCAACCAAACGATGTTGATTAGAAATTTTGTTGGGAGTTAACCTATCATCTAAATGTAATTTAGTTTTTCGCGATATTTCCCTCCTATATTCGTTTATACTTACGTTTTCGAGTGGCAAGCATCATGATTAGGTGTCGTGATGCACACGTAAATATAACACGTATTTTCACAAATACGGTCATAAAAGCGCTTTGTACTTCACAAAAACACAGTGTAATTGTGGTTGTTGTATGTCCCAGCCCAGTCAGTGTTCATTTGTTCACCAGTGAGTCCGGCGCCAAATTTTAATTTTCTTTACATTTTACCTTTGTGTGTGTGTGTGTGTGTGTGTTTTCTGTACGCTTCTTAGCTGTTTGTCCTGTCTTTTACATGGAGTTCTTTCTGTGTGTAAAATGGTCAGTCTTTGCAGAGTTTAATGTATCTATTTTTCGTGTGTCTATTTGTGTGTGTGTGTGTGTGTGTGTGTGTGTGCGTGCGTACGTGCGTATGTGTGCGTGTGAGGAATTTTTAGCTGATTGTGTTGTCTTTTTTGTAAAGTTCCTTTAATGTGTTAAATAGTGTGCCCCTGCAGAGTGTAGTGTATTCATTTATAACCTGTTTTCCTTCTGCTATTGCCTTCTGTATGTGGAAGTTTTCCTCAATAGTCAGTTTGCTGTATAGGCTGTGGCTGGGTTTTAGTATTCTTAAGTCTGTTTCTAGTGTAGTTGGGTGGTGATTTTGGGCTATAAGGTAGTCAGCAAAATGTGCTATGGGAGCTATTGCTTTTTAAAGCTATGAGATGTTCTGAATATCGGCTTTTGAACAGAGCAACAACACACACACAGAACGAAATGGCACATACTCAGATTAAATAAAACGGAAACCCACTGATGATGGCACAGTGGTGCTGAAACTTGTTTGGATACTTGAAAAAACGGTGTTTTGCGTAAGTGGATGACCTGACATCTTACAATCCCCATATTCCATGTGCTGCTTCATTGAGCCAAACAGATGGAAGTCGCAAAGTGGAAGATCCGAGCTGTAGGGTGGATCAGGGAGAACAGTCGAATGAAGTTCTGTGAGCTCCTCTCACGTGTCCAGACTTGTGTCAGGCATTGCGTTGTCATGGAGAAGTTCGTTTGCATTTTTGCGACGACGAACACGGTGAAGCCGTTTCTCCAGTTTCCTGAGGATGGCGCTATGCAGAGTTGATCGCAGCATCATGAGGAAGGACATCAGATATGATAATCCCTTCAGAGTCAAAGAAGAATTTCGCCAAGCATAACTTTAACGGCTGAGGGTGTAGCTTTGAACTTTTTCTTCGGAGGAGAGTTGGCGTGGCGCCACTCCAGGGATTGCCATTTTGCTTCCGATTCGAAGTGATGAGCGCATGTTTCATCGCCTGTGGCAATGTTCGACAAAAATTGTCAGGATTAGCCTCGTAACTCGGTAACGACTCTGTACAGTTGGTCCTTCGTTGGTCCTTATAGTCTTCTGTTAGGCGGCGAGGAACACAGCGGGGACACACGTTTGAGTACTCCAACTGGTGGGCGAGTATATCAGAACCACCAACAGAGACGTCCAGTTGTGCAGCGAAGTGTTTGACTGTGACACGTTGTTCACCTCGAATGAGAGTGTCCACACGTTCCAGTACTGCAGGAGTCACAGCTGTGTACGGCCGGCCGGCACGCAGGAGATCGGACACGTTTGCACGACCTAGTTGCGATGGTGACAGACACCTCGCCGAGCGATTCACTGTGCTTTTGTTCACTGGCAGATCTCCGTAGACATTCTCCAAGCGCCTATAAATATCTGCCAAAAGCGACTCAATGACAGATGTCTGCTTGGAACGCACCTCCGTTGGGACGCCATTTTTAACGCTATGTGCCGCGCGGGATTAGCCGAGCGGTCTTAAGCGCTGCAGTCGTGGACTGTGCGGCTGGTCACGGCGGAGGTTCGAATCCTCCCTTGGGCATGGGTGTCTGTGTGTTTGTCCTTAGGATAATTTAGGTTAAGTAGTGTGTAAGCTTAGGGACTGATGACCTTAGCAGTTAAGTCCCATAAGATTTCACACACAATTTAACGCTATATACAGCGCTGCTACATATCGGAATTTCATGAAACTACAGGGTCTGGAGTGGGAATATTCTATATGTCCCACAACAAAAAAATGGTTCAAATGGCTCTGAGCACTATGGGACTTAACATCTGAGGTCATCAGTCCCTTAGAACTTAGAACTACTTACACCTAACTAACCTAAGAACATCACACACATCCATGCCCAAGGGAGGATTCGAACCTGTGACCGTAACGGTCGCGCGGTTCCAGACTGAAGCGCCTAGAACCGCTCGGCCACACCGGCTGGCTGTCCCACAACAGATGTCACATTTTTTTGAATCGAAATTGGCCGAAAACAGTGTGTTGCATTACTTATTGGACACCCTTCAAAGAAAAAAAACTAAAAAGAAAATCTGAAATCGGCGCAGGAAAGTACTTCAGAAACAGTGAAAATTACTAAACCATAAAACATCATGTTATATAGTGTACTTTGACATTATGAGCATCTCTCTTGGCCTGTTCTGTTGGTAAGTTACCATGTGACGCCTGTCTTAGACGAGCTCATTTCTGGGAAAAATCGGCTACCCGTTGTGGGTGTATGTCGAGTGACTGCATGTGAAACAGCTGCCAACCACGCCGCGAGCGGATAAGGACGACAATTATCAACTGACTGTACCGAGTGTGTAGTTACAAAATCTTCAGTATGGTACAAAACGCACGTACTATGAAACAGGACAGTGTTGCGTTGTCAGCTAAGATATTCTCCTATCATAATAATGAATTTTGTGACTTGTCAGTCTTTATCTTATTGTTTCCTTTCTTTTCATGACACGGGCCCGTTTTATTACCTACTAGTGTTCTCGCACAAGAGAGACGAAATATCTTAAATGAAAAAGGTATTTACGTTTCACAACATCTGGTCAAGAAACAGCCAAGACTAAGCATGAATAAGAACGTAAAGTGGATAAACCTTTTTAATGATAATTGTTTTAATGGTAGAGAGGCACCTGCCCGGATAACCGTGCTTGTTAAAGCGAAGCTTACGGGGCGTGGAGGTGCGCCGGCTCTGGATCCAGTTCGCCCGACGTCTTAACGACGAAGGTCGGTGTGCTGGCCAGTCTGGATGTGGTTTTTAGGCGCTTTCCCACTTCCCAATTGGCGAATACCGACTTGTTACCTAAGTCCCGCCTCAGTTATATCATTCGAAAACTTTCGCTCACTTTCAAACGAATAACACTACATGCAGACACGTATTCCATTCCAGGTGGGTAACGATGATGGCAACAGGAAGAGCATCCGGCCACACCTTAAATTACCAATGTCAAATCCGTTAATAATTATGTCGCACTGCGTAGGACAAAGGTACGAGAACAAAAAGACATTTCGAGAGCGGAAAAGTAAGATCTATGCTGACGGAAAAAAAAATCGCAACAGCAAGAAGACGTTCAGCAAACATAAACAAAACTTTGTAAGATGTCCGAGCAGATGTAATTTCGATGTATTGCTCATGCGGTGCCTGCGATATGCAAGGTCTCTGACCAGAGAGCAGTGTTGACTGCAGCAGGAACTGTGTAGCTGTAGCAGTAAGTTGTTGCTAGTCTGAAGTCTGCTCTGGTCTGGTCTGGTGTATCGTGTTGGCTGGCCCGGTCACGGTGCAGCGATGCCGGAGCCTGAGTATTATTGTACAAGGTAAAAAGCAGCCTCGCACATATGTAGTAATGTTATCTCAAGTCGCATGTAAATGTTTTAAAACTCTTGTAACAATAATCTTCCTCATAAAAAGTAACTTTTAACAACCATCCATTTCAATTTAAAGAATTTACTAATTTCTCCCATCCATGATCATCCCGATTATTGCAATAGAAAAACCAGTTGCTCCCTTTCATAAATGACAGATAGGTCGGCCAGCATTGCACAGAGCTGTGCCGGAAATATTTATTGTAAGAGCAGATATATCCGGCGACTTCATTGAGGTAAGAATTTTTCCTTTTTTTATTCGGAATGATCTTTCAGGGCCATGACGCAGCACTGCTGTCGTCCAAAATTTACCAGGTTAGATCTTTCAGGGCCATGACGCAGCACTGCTGTCGTCCAAAATTTACCAGGTTAAATTCAAAGTGAATTATTGAAAAGTCATAAGTGAGCGACAATTTAATTGAGAGGTTTGTTACATTGTTTTATTACCAGGTTACTGAATTTTTTTTATTGGGATGTTATACTGAATGTGAACGACATAATTATAATTTTTATTGTTGAGAGGTTTAGCAATTTTTCTGTTTTGAGCTTACATTAAATGAGAAAAGAATTTTGTGGGCACGTTAAATGGGAAAGAAATTTTGTTCTGAGGTTACACTAAAATTAGAATCATACTCATATTATTATTTATTTAAATTTTGTGGGGAGGTCACAACTTGATAGAAAAGTTTCTGCATCTGAAATATGATGTCGATTCAAATTTCGCGCCAGTCGCTTAAGAATGGCGCTAGTAACGCCACCATGACGATGCAAATCAGGTTTGCTTCAAATAGACGCTGTAACGGTCGTGAGCGTTAGTTATCTTTGAGATTGGTCGTGGTGAGTCCGTGTTGGTCAAGAATCCCTTTAAGGCGACGTAGACGCCATTACCAACACCTCAGTGACTTTGAACGAGGTCGTGTAATAGTGCTACGAGAAACTGGATGCTTCTTCTGCTGTACTGCAGAAAGACTTGGCAGGAACGTGGGAACAGTACATGATTCCTGGCAGCTGTGGTCACGAGAATTTACGATCGCAAGAAGACCAGGCTCCGGACGGTTAAGTGGCACTACCGAGCAGGAAGACAATCACATTTGGCGTGTGGCTCTGCCGCATCGTACTGCGTCTGCAGCAGCATTCTGAGGAGCATTTGGCACCACATTGACATAACGAATTGTTACAAATCAATTACTTCAAGGGCTTGCTCGAACCAGTCGCCCTGTATCGTGCGTTCCATTGAGCCCAAACCACAGCTATATGAGACTTCAATGGTGACAAGGGAGAACTTATTAGAGAGCAGGGTCGAGGTCTGTTGTGTTTACTGATGACAGCTGGTTCTGCCTCGGTGACAGTGATGGCCGTGTGTTGATCAGAAGGAGGCAAGTTGAGAGCATGCAGGGAACCAATCTGCGTGCTAGACACACACGGCCTACACCTGGAGTTGAGGGTTTGGGTGCGATTTCGTATGAAAGCACGATCACTCTCGTGGTTGTATCACGCACCCTGACTGTAAATTTGTACGTCCGTCCGGTGATCGGACCTGTTACGCTGCCATTCATGAACAGCATTCCAGGGGGTGTTTCCAACAGTATAACTATCGCGTACATACCACTGTTGTAACCCAACATGCTCTATAGAGTGTCGTCATGTTACCTTGGCGTGCTCTATCACCAATCGAGCACATATGGAACACCATCGGACAATTCCAGCGTCATCCACAAACAGCATTAACCGTCCCTGTATTGACCGTCCATGTGCAACAGTATAACCTTCCCGTATATAAAAATTTCCGTTACATAATAGACTGTGAATTGAAACTGATAAATTTTGGACGTAAGCAGCTCTACGTCATGGCCCTGTGAAATTAACCTGAATAAACTGAAAAATTCTTACCTCATAATGGTGTCGCCGGATAACGCTGTCTATATATCTGCTCCTAAATGGCACAGCTTAGTGCAATGCTGGCCTATCGACTACTACTGAACAACATTTGTCTGAGATTAGCATTATTAGAAAAAAAACTGACTTTGCTTGTTATAGCTGGTCCTCTGATTATGAAACAACATATGACTATGATCTGGGAAAATTGGTAAAATATTTAAATTCAAGTAAATGACTGGTAAAAAATTATGTTCTGAAAAACCTTATTATTCAAAACATTTCTGCAAACCATTAAATAAAAATTGAACATTACAAGTCTGACTTAATTAGTGATGACAAATCACAAAAAGATTGAAACAAATTCATATGAACATCTCAGACAACAAGTTTAAATACGCGCATGACGATGAAGAATAATAAAGTTTACCTTACGCTACATGGCAATGTGTTGCGCTGCACCAGCGGCAACTGCTATTGCTCTTACATGGCTAGCAACTGCACTGCAGCGGTGAGCTACTACGACTTCTCCGTAACAGCGAGCTATTGCGACAGCTCCATAACAACGAACTATTGCGACTGCTCTGTAGGAGCGAGCGATTATTGCTGCTGCCGACACTGCTCTGACCTGCGATTCTATTGCAGCAGAGATGTTTAATATTGCAGGCAGCGCGTGAGCGATACATCGAAATTACATTTGCTCCAGTAGGGTAGTGAACAGTAAACCTCTTACATAATGAACCCCTTACAACAGGCTTGGAACTCCATCTCACACACTAACATCCGACGGCAGCACAACACAATGCATGCACGTTTGCATGCTTGCATTTAGCATTCTGGCGGTCACATCTGTTATTAATTACCAGCATTTCACATTTAAAATGGCTTATCGCGCTTACATTAATCTCTGATCTTGGAATGTAAGTCACTGAAATATGTTACTTAGACAAATGTATTCCCGAAACTTTTTTAGTATTACGTAATTATTTTCTTGATGATGTGTTTTTTTTCCATCAGGAAAAAAATTTTCGACGTTATTCGACACGAAGATAAAGTAAAATGGCGCCATTTTCTGCCTTCAAAATAGTTCTTGTTCAAATGGCTCTGAGCACTATGGGACTTAACTTCTGAGGTCATCAGTCCCCTAGAACTTAGAACTACTTAAACCTAACTAACCTAAGGACATCACACAACACCCAGCCATCACGAGGCAGAGAAAATCCCTGACCCCGCCGGGAATCGAACCCGGGAACCCGGGCGTGGGAAGCGTGAACGCTACCGCACGACCACGAGATGCGGGCATAGTTCTTGTGTTTCTGTGTGTTTGTAGGTATAGACGTATAGACGATCTCGAGCAATCGTATACAGGGTGTTACAAAAAGGTACGGACAAACTTTCAGGAAACATTCCTCACACACAAAGAAAGAAAATATGTTATGTGGACATGTGTCTGGAAACGCTTACTTTCCATGTTAGAGCTCATTTTATTACTTCTCTTCAAATCACATTAATCATGGAATGGAAACACACAGCAACAGAACTTACCAGCGTGACTTCAAAGACTTTGTTACAGGAAATGTTTAAACTGTCCTCCGTTAGCGAGGATACATGCATCCACCCTCCGTCGCATGGAATCTCTGATGCGCTGATGCAGCCCTGGAGAATGGCGTATTGTATCACAGCCGTCCATAATACGAGCACGAAGAGTCTCTACATTTGGTACCGGGGTTGCGTAGACAAGAGCTTTCAAATGGCCCCATAAATGAAAGTCAAGAGGGTTGAAGTCAGGAGGGCGTGGAGGCCATGGAATTGGTCCGCCTCTACCAATCCATCGGTCACCGAATCTGTTGTTGAGAAGCGTACGAACACTTCGACTGAAATGTGCATGAGCTCCATCGTGCATGAACCACATGTTGTGTCGTACTTGTAAAGGCACATGTTCTAGCAGCAGAGGTAGAGTATCCCATATGAAATCATGATAACGTGCTCCATTGAGCGTAGGTGGAAGAACATGGGGCCCAATCAAGACATCACCAACAATGCCTGCCAAAACGTTCACAGAAAATGTGTTGATGACGTGATTGCACAATTGCGTGCGGATTCTCGTCAGCCCACACATGTTGATTGTGAAAATTTACAATTCGATCACGTTGGAATGAAGCCTCATCCGTAAAGAGAACATTTGCACTGAAATGAGGATTGACACATTGTTGGATGAACCATTCGCAGAAGTGTACCCGTGGAGGCCAATCAGCTGCTGATAGTGCCTGCACACGCTGTACGTGGTACGGAAACAACTGGTTCTCCCGTAGCACTCTCCATACAGTGACGTGGTCAGCGTTACCTTGTACAGCAGCAACTTCTCTGACGCTGACATTAGGTTTATCGTCAACTGCACGAAGAATTGCCTCGTCCATTGCAGGTGTCCTCGTCGTTCTAGGTCTTCCCCAGTAGCGAGTCATAGGCTGGAATGTTCCGTGCTCCCTAAGACGCCGATCAATTGCTTCGAACGTCTTCCTGTCGGGGCACCTTCGTTCTGGAAATCTGGCTCGATACAAACGTACCGCGCCACGGCTATTGCCCCGTGCTAATCCATACATCAAATGGGCATCTGCCAACTCCGCATTTGTAAACATTGCACTGACTGCAAAACCACGTTCGTGATGAACACTAACCTGTTGATGCTACGTACTGATGTGCTTGATGCTAGTACTGTAGAGCAATGATTCGCATGTCAACACAAGCACCGAAGTCAACATTACCTTCCTTCAATTTGGCCAATTGGCGGTGAATCGATGAAGTACAGTACATACTGACGAAACTAAAATGAGCTCTAACATGGAAATTAAGCTTTTACGGACACATGTCCACATAACATCTTTCCGTTATTTGTGTGTGAGGAATGTTTCCTGAAAGTTTGGCCGTACCTTTTTGTAACACCCTGCATATATATTCTTCCACACAGCCACTCGGCCTATCGAGAAGTATCGACTTTGTTTTAATTTATTAACGACGGTCGCAAAAATGCAAAGTCGATTTTCTCTAGAATTTTTGAGAGTTGCCTTTGGGAGATAAATACTTCACGTAACATACGTACAGGACTTTCGAAAATTCAGTTACTAACTTCTGACTTGTATAAGGGAGTGAGCACATCGTATTTTGAATAGGAATGGTTTCAATCAGATATTTAACTCATCCACTTCTGCTTGAGGAACTGAATTAGGCGTGACGCAGTACAATCATTAGTTAAAAGTTAGATAGGAAACATAACGAAGCATCCATTTATCACTTAAGCGCATTTGTTTGTATTAAAACTTAAATACTACGTGTTTACATTATTCCAAAACAAAAAAGAACTCAGCGTACTGTACGTACAGCACAGTATTGATGCAGTACAGCAGCGGCTCGATGTGGCGAGCTCCAAAGTCGCTACAGACATTGTACCTACGAAGCATATTCTGGTACACGCTCTCCATCCCACCTGGTGTCTCTTCAATTGTTAGTGCAGTGTCCAAAACTCCGGCCAGCAGATCTACTTGTCTCTACAGGAGTCTCGTAAATTGAACTCTGAATACACCCCAACGAGAAGTAGGCCATAGAAATTAAATCCGGTGATCACGGAGACCACGCGGTTGGATCACCTCGGCCCATATATCTTTCGCCATATCGTCTGTTATGTCCCGAACCGCACTTGAGAAGTGAAGTGGTGCAGCATCATTGTGAAATGACATTTCCTGACGGACATCCCGTGGCACAGCTTCCAAGAGCGGGTCCAATATTTTTTCTAGGAATGTCAAGTATGTGGGACCATTTAGCTTGAGCGGAAGGAGATATGCCGGACGCTGTGGACGTGCGGTTCTAGGCGCTTCAGTCCGGAACCGCGCTGCTGCTACGGTCGCAGATTCGAATCCTGCCTCGGGCATGGATGTGTGTGATATCCTTAGGTTAGTTAGCTTTAAGTAGTTCTACGTCTAGGGGACTAATGACCTCATATGTTAAGTCCCATAGTACTTGAGTCATTTGAACCATTTGAAGGGGATAAGGCTCAATAACATGACAGCCCAGAATACACGTTAATACGAAACCGTTCCTGACATCCCGGAACATGTGAGGCACGAGGGCTTTCGTCTTCCCCGGACATGAGCTCTTTCGCGAATTTAGAACAGTTCCTGGTGAACTTACATTCATCTGCGAACAGAAATCGACGTGGAAACCGGAGGTATGTCGATGCAGTGGTACAGAAACCACATGTAGCAGGCAACGCGTTGTGGAAAATCGGCTGGATCCTTGGCGTGTATCTTTTGTAAGTAATAGGGATGTAATTGATGCCTACGCGAAACGTCCCAGACGATAACGTAGCTAACACCCAACGCACGCCGAATTGTTCGAGTACTCGACGGGTTCTCTCCAACAAGATGCAGTACATCTTAAAATTCGTGCGTGCAGCGTTGCCGTGGATCACCACAGTCCTGCCTCCTCACGGGGAATGTACCTGTTTCTCGGAGCCGCAAAAGATGTGTGCGATGGCGTGCAGAAAACGTTCGTTATACAGCTTTTCCGTTACCTAGAGCTTCGCCGAGACGCACAGGCATTGAACAGGTCTCGCAGAGCAAGGCAGACGTTATATGACATCAGGTGACCGTCTCACATAGTACACATCATCCTGTCTACCTTACTGCATGCGAGGACAAGCAACTCTGAGACTTTTCCCTTTCCCTTAGCAGACGTAGATGAGTCACATATCTGAACTGAAACCCTCATAGAACGGAAACGGTATGTTTCCGGACATGGATTCCAATTCAAAATATTATGTATTCAATCCTCTCGATAAGTCCTAGAAGTTTGTAGCTGGAATTTCTAATCACCCTGTAGAAAAAAAAGTTACAAAAATCCATTTGCGGTGTGGTCCTATTGTCAGTACAGGAATAAAACTCCAGGGGCACTGCACTAGACTCATTTATCAGCGTAGTCGATTGAGAGAAGAAATGACTTCGTGTAAAAGGGGCTTGAGGTGTTCAAAACATCTGAGATTAATATGATAATGAAATGACACAATTTCAGAGACGTTACTGGTCTCCTACAGATATGATTCTATGTATATAGACTGAAGCGGCGAGTGAAAATTTGCACCAAGGCCGGGAATCGAAGCCGGATCTCTTGGTTACTAGGTGGGTGTGCTAGCCACTAAGCCCCCCTGGCACAGCGGTTCACACGGCTGCACGGACTACCCTGGCATGCTTCCCTCCTCGCTCCATACTCTCGTTGCCACCAAGTCTACTTTAAATTCGCCCTAACACATGAAAAAAAATGTGTGTGAAATCGTATGGGACTTAACTGCTAAGGTCATCAATCCCTAAGCTTACACACTACTTAACCTAAATTATCCTAAGGACAAACACATACACCCATGCCCGAGGGAGGACTCGGACTTCCGCCGGAACACATGAAGAGAATTGCATGGAGAGCATCAGCAATTCCGTTCGTCTGTAAGGGGGAGTTTAAAGTAGACTGGAATAGCAGTGAGAATTTGGATCGAGGAGGGAAGCGTGCCAGCTTAATCCGTGCAGCTGTGTGAACCGCTATAGCCAGGTGGCGTAGAGATAAGCGCACCGGCCTCGTAAACAGGAGACCCGGTTTCGATTCCCGGCTTTGGTGCAAATTTTCACTCGCCGTTTCAGTCTATATACGAGGGTTGGAACTTTAACGGTGGCAACTATTTATTTACAGCTCGTAAAAAATAGATACGTGTTTCAAAGTTTCAGTGCCCTTCAAAGTAGTCACCAGCATTGTGTATAACCCGTTGCCAGCGATGTGTAAGTCGTAGGATACTCTTAGCAGCGCCTGTTGTGTCGACAGTTCGAGCGGTGCGGTCTATTGCCCGAGGAATTTGTAGCAGTTCTGAAGCGAATGTCGTGAATTGCTTCTTCAGTTTAGAAAGCGATTTGAACTTACGAGGGTTTAAGTCAGGGGGAGTGCAGTAGGTGGTATAGCACTTAGCAGCCCCATCAGTCAAACAAACCAGTAACAAAAATGGTTCAGATGGCTCTAAGCGCTATGGGACTTAACATCTGAGGTCATCAGTCCCCTAGAAAAAAAATGTGTGTAAAATCTTATGGGACTTAACTGCTAAGGTCATCAGTCCCTAAGCTTACACACTACTTAACCTAAAATATCCTAAGGACAAACACACACACCCATGCCCGAGGGAGGACTCGACCCTCCACCGGGACCAACCGCACAAGTCCCCTAGACTTAGAACTACTTAAACCTAACTAACCTAAGGACATCACACACACCCAGGCCCGAGGCAGGATTGGAACCAGCGACCGTAGCAGCAGCGAGATTTCGGACTGAAGCTCCTAGAACCGCTCGGTCACAGCGGCCGGCTAAATCAGTAACAGGTTGCACTGTATGTGCTTGAGCATTGTCCTGCAAAATGATGGTCAGGTCTTGCAGAAAATGTCATCATTTCTGTCTCTAAGTTGGCCGTAGGTTGTGTTCCAAAAAGCAACAGCATAGAGACAGAAGTAATGACATTTTCTGCAGGACCTGACCATCATTGCCGGCCGGGGTGGCCGAGCGGTTATAGGCGCTACAGTCTGGAACCGTGCTGCTACTACGGTCGCACGTTCGAATCCTGCCTCGGGCATGGATGTGTGTGATGTCCTTAGGTTAGTTAGGTTTAAGTATTTCTAAGTTCTAGGGGACTGATGACCTCAGCAGTTAAGTTCCATAGTGCTCAGAGCCATTTGAACCATTTTTTGACCATCATTTTGCAGGACAATGCTCACGTGCAGTGCAAGCTGTTACTGATTTGTTTGACTGATGGGGCTGCTAAGTGCTACACCACCTACTGCACTCCCCTGACTTAAGCCCTCGTCAGTTCAACTCGATGTCTAAACTAAAGGAAACACTACACGGCATTCGCTTCAGAACTGCTACAAATTCGTCGGGCAATAGACCGCGCCGGTTGAACTGTCAACACAACTGGCTCTGCTAAGAGTATCCTACGACTTCCACATCGCTGGCAACGTTTTATACACAATGCTCGTGACTACTTTGAAGGTCAGTAAAACTTTGAAGCACGTATCTATTTTGTACGAGCTGTAAATAAATAGTTGCCACTATTAAAGTTCCTACCCCCGTACATAAGATGACATACTGTTTGTGTAACCCGTCGGCTCTTGGATGGGTTACCATCCAGGCCGCCACGCGCTGTTGCCATGTTTCGGGGTGCACTCAGCCTCGTGATGCCAATTGAGGAGCTACTGGACCGAATAGTAGCGGCTTCGGTGAAGAACACCATCATTACGACGGGGAGAGCGGTGTGCGGTGTGCTGACCCCACGCACCTCCTATCCGCATCCTCCACTGAGGATGACACGGCGGTCGGATGGTCCCGGTAGGCCACTCGTGGCGTGAAGACAGAGTGCTTTTTTTATTTTTTTTTAAAAGGAATGGGGTGACCCACGGATAACGCACACGGGTAAGGCAGTGCAGTTACAGTCAGCAGGGCGCAGTAAGCGGATCCACGCGGGAGCGACGGCCACGGTGCGGCAGCGGCTCACGCCGCCCGTGTCTTCTGCCAAGGCCGGCCCACACGTCACACACCACGCCAGCCGATGGGCTCACACGGCACGTCCCAGGCGGGTGGCGCTCACCAACGCGGAGCGACAGCCGCACTTCCGAGCCGATCGCAGCGCTGCACACGCCCATCCCGCACAGCGACTAAAGGCTTTTACGCCGTTTACGGCTTCACGATTCATTTTAACTCCACCTGCAGCTACCATTCCGCTAACAAAGCCATTATCACGTCGGGCACATTTTCACATGAATTACCTGAGCACAAATGTCAGCTCCGCCAATGGACTGGCCTTTTATACCTTGTGTACGCAATACTACCGCCATTTCTGTGTGTGCACCTGGCTGTCCTACGACTTTTATCTCCACAGTGTACCTCATCTAATATTGTCTTCAGTCCAAAAGTTGATTTCTACACTATGAAACGTAGAGCTACCTGTGACTTCTCATATGCACTCGGAGGGACTTCTCTGAACTATAGTAAAACTGGATTTACAGGGAATACTCCTAAAACGTACACCGCACAGCTTTTAATAAATGTGACTTGATCACTGTTGGCAGTATGACGACCAGTTTCAGCTATCACATAAAGTGGTTTTCGCAGGCAGGCACTTCCTGTATCCTATAAATTAGTATGTCACTGACAGAGAACCTGCCGACTGATAGCGAAGTTGCAACTACACTGAGTATCCGATGAAGCTATGCGCAAATGTGTTGCGCAATGTCCCTAGAATGCATGTCGATGGCATTACGTCGCACTTTTCAGTTCTGAGCGCACAGTGAGCACGTAAAGATACCTAGAGCTATGTAGGCTCCCGCCAACTGTGAAGTGCATGCTATCATTCGATTTCGCCTGATTTCATGTAATCCACATAAAGTAACTATCATGTGTGACACCAAATTGCGGCTGTCGTGAGGAAGGACGTACAGACGTTTATCAGGGAAGGATGAGAGTGTCAACCGATGATCTTCCTCAGCGATTGGATCTACATCTACATCTACATTTATAATCCGCAAGCCACCCAACGGTGTGTGGCGGAGGGCACTTTACGTGCCACTGTCATTACCTCCCTTTCCTGTTCCTGTCGCGTATGGTTCGCGGGAAGAACGACTGCGGGAAAGCCTCCGTGCGCGCTCAAATCTCTCTAATTTTACATTCGTGATCTCCTCGGGAGGTATAAGTAGGGGGAAGCAATATATTCGATATCTCATCCAGAAACGCACCCTCTCGAAACCTGGACAGCAAGCTACACCGCGATGCAGAGCGCCACTCGTGCAGAGTCTGCCACTTGAGTTTGCTAAACATCTCCGTAACGCTATCACGCTTACCAAATAATCCTGTGACGAAACGCGCCGCTCTTCTTTGGATCTTCTCTATCTCCTCTGTCAACCCGACCTAGTACGGATCCCACACTGATGAGCAATACTCAAGTATAGGTCGAACGAGCGTTTTGTAAACCACCTCCTTTGTTGATGGACTACATTTTCTAAGGACTCTCCCAATGAATCTCAACCTGGCACCAGCCTTACCAACAACTAATTTTATATGGTCATTCCACTTCAAATCGTTTCGTACGCATACTCCCAGATATTTTACAGAAGTAACTGCTACCAGTACTTGTTCTGCTATCATATAATCATGCAATAAAGGATCCTTCTTTCTATGTATTCGCAATACACTACATTTGTCTACGTTAAGGGTCAGTTGCCACTCCCTGCACCAAGTGCCTATCCGCTGCAGATCTTCCTGCATTTCACTGCAATTTTCTAATGCTGCAACTTCCCTGCATACTACAGCATCATCCGCGAAAAGGCGCATGCAACTTCCGACACTATCTACTAGGTCATTTATATATATTGTGAAAAGCAGAGGTTACCTTATCGTCTGTAGACGTCTCTCCATTGAGAACAACATGCTGTGTTCTGTTTGCTAAAAACTCTTCAATCCAGCCACACAGCTGGTCTGATATTCCGTAGGCTCTTACTTTGTTTATCAGGCGACAGTGCGGAATTGTATCGAACGCCTTCCGGAAGTCAAGGAAAATGGCATCTACCTGGGAGCCTGTATCTAATATTTTCTGGGTCTCATGAACAAATAAAGCGAGTTGGGTCTCACACGATCGCTGTTTCCGGAATCCATGTTGATTCCTACAGAGTAGATTCTGGGTTTCCAGAAATGACATGATACGCGAGCAGAAAACATGTTCTAAAATTCTACAACAGATCAATGTCAGTGATATAGGCCTATAGTTTTGCGCAACTGCTCGACGACCCTTCTTGAAAACTGGAACTACCTGTGCTATTCGGGAAAAACATCGACGAATGGCAACTCAGAGAAATCGAGGAGGAATGACAATGCTAGACCGACACTGCAGCTGCAACAAAGTCGCTTCTACGGCGTTTTCAATGGGAAGTATTTGATCACCCGCCATACAGCCCAGACTCTTTCATCTCTCTTCAAACGAATGACAGAATTTAGACACTGACAACGAGCTACAGACTAGCGTAGAGAACTGGCTGAAACACAGACGGCTGCCTTCTGTGACGAGGCTATTTAAATGTTTGTACCAGGCTAGGACAAATGTATAAGTCGGACCAGCGACTATATAGAGAAGTAACAGGAAGATGTAGCTGCAAATAAAACTTCCCTGATTTTCACTGTAGTTTCCATTTTGTGATCGATCGGATCTTTGAAAAAAGTAGACCTAATGTTAGAACAGTGGCCGGCCGGTGTGGCCGTGCGGCTCTAGGCGCTTCAGTCTGGAGCCGCGTGACCGCTACGGTCGCAGGTTCGAATCCTGCCTCGGGCATGGATTTGTGTGATGTCCTTCGGTTGGTTAGGTTTAAGTAGTTCTAAGTTCTAGGGGACTGATGACCACAGATGTTAGATCCCATAGTGCTCAGGGCTTTTTTTTTTTTTTTTTTTTTTTTTTTTTTAGGCAATTATCGGTGGTGTTGACACAAGACGAACAGAAGTCAATGTTGCTCATTAACAGAATCAAAGAAGTTAATAAAAATTATACAGGTCGCTATGTAATGGTAATATATTAAGTGAATCAACCGATCTGTTGACCATGCAAACATTAGCGACATACTTTCACCGAGATATTAGTCATGTGTTACAGCACAGAATAGTAACGGATTAATTTAGAAAATTTTTATTAAAACTCACATTGCCGCAGGTAAATTCAACTCACGGCAGAGACTGATGCGGAAGCAGGAAACAAACCAATAGGTGTCGAATGTTTGTGAATTCCTAAGGGACCAAATTGCTGAGGTCATCGGCCCCTAGACTTACACACTAATTAAACTAACTTATGCTAAGAACAACACACACACCCATGACAGAGAGAAGACTCGAATCTCCGCCAGGAGGGGTCACGTAATCCGTGACATGGCGCCTGAAACCGCGCAGCCTCTCCGCGCGGCACCAATAGGTGGCAGGAGGGTCAGGTCGACGACACACTCTGCCGAGCAAGGATACGCATTCAGCAGAAAGGAGACTGTACCGAAAACCAAGGGAAGCAAGGCGAGCATATTAATTAATTCGTGAGACATGTTGCAAGGAGACTGTATATCTCTTTCGTAAGAGCACATAGCAAGGTACCGACATATAAATTAATAGACTGTTAAAGTGAACACTCCAGAATGAGGAGGACTCATTCGCTGATTACGAACCGAGCCTTGGGTCATAACCTCACGTTAGCTCCTTTTAAATAATCCAGCTGTCCAGCTCTCATCATGAGTTGATCATGGGAATCGATGGCATTCACAGTCACCATACCATGATTACAATAATGTACTGTAGCTAAGCCCTCCAGAACAATCTGTAAACTAGACAAAGATGTACTCTAGATGATGGCCTTCACTTGATGATGGTTCAAATGACTCTGAGTACTAAGGGACTTAACATCTGAGGTCATCAGTCCCCTAGAACTTAGAACTACTTAATCCTAACTAACATAAGGACATCATACATATCCATGCCCGAGGCAGGATTCGAACCTGCGACTGTAGCAGTCGTGCGGTTCCGGACTGAAGCGCCTAGAACCGCCCGGCCACCGCGGCCGCCTCACTTGATGAACTTCATGCTGCTCGCCGCCTGTCATCTACTGATGGTGAAACTGACTGTCTTCCCATAACACCACATCGCAGAATGTGCCAATACCGGACTTCAGAGCGGATGCCATCAGCAGGGACTCTTGAGAACGACGTTCCTGTTCAACAGCCAGGCGCCTTCGGATGTTGAGACAGGTACTAGGGGTAGGAAGGAAATCAACTGACCACATCACTATCGACAGCAGAAACCTCGCGAATGGGTCATGAAGGGTCACTGTGAATTCAGAGTGGGACCGAGTACACTCCAGCAGCCAGCCCGAAGCGGTCGTGCCTGCCAGCCAGCAGTCTACCGCGGCGGCAGGGTCGCTGATTTCTCCTGGGGCCCACAACCACTGAGCTGACTCCACGGACGGTCAACTAGATTACAACAGGCAGCTGAATGAGCAACAGCCGAGGCTGGGGCGAGAGAACGACTCATAAACATTGTAAATAAATAACTGAACTCTAATAATGTTTCATTAATGTTGACGCTTCACAGGTTGCCAGCAAGTATTATGACTTCACGTAGTGGTGTCTCTGCTCAATCCTTTGTACATGTACGAATTCGACCATAACTTGTGTGTTTGCCAGTCACAGACTTTTCTACATTATGTGGCACAAGTGACTACCGGGAGAAAGCTGTGATTTTAAGGTGGTGAGCACTATTTGAGGACTTGTGCATGAATGTTTTATGATCTCAGGAAATACATATTTGTTTATAAACCTGCTAGGTTGAAATTAACTACTATATGTTCAGGCAATGATTAGCTTTACATAGTTAGTTACTAAACACAAAAGGTTAATAACTATTTTCTAAGCCTGTGCTGAGAATTCCCTATTTACAGTCCTAACACAGGATAGAGGAAGGCGGGGGTTGAGGTCAGTCTACAATTTTCGAGCAGTAAGGATCAAATGCAGAAAGACAAATTTCCAGTGAAGGTAGGTTGTTGACTTACATCAGCGCCAAACGCAGTCACAAGGCACCTACGAAAGGTGCTGATTTTGGGACTCGACAGGGCGCTTAAACCAGGAGACTCGTAGAATTCAGGTATCTGAGTAACACTATTTATTAGCGATCAGACGAGCAACTACACTGAAGGCTAATTCTAAACATTAGAAAAAGCAAAGCAGGCAACTGGTTGCATTACAGAAGTCATTGTCTGAATCTATGGGGGTGAGAGCTAACAGAAGCATCGAATTCTAGCAGCATGTTAAGTACAAACTTGAGAGCAGCTCTTCACGTGAGAACAAACAGACATGTTGGAGCTTACCGAAGCTGGTTACGAGCGATATAGAGTTAGCGCACCAACAATACGACTGAGAACTTCCTCTGAATACAAAAACATGGGTTTTTAAAGAATTGTGGTGCCGCATTATTTGTCCCTTCCAATAGTCGACCCAACAATATACTAGCACTGAACAAGCTTTAACCAATATATTGCACTTGCAGGGCGCCTCTGGCCTATAACATTTAGATTCCCCCCCTTCTTTTCCTCAGGAGGTAGGGACGCTTCAGGACTTTACATTGACAAACTCCAAGTTTGGTAGCAACAGTGCTCAGCTGAAAGCTAAACAGCACTGCCACTCCTTTTATGGCCAGCAACAACAGTGTTTTACTTCAGTCAGCCTCGCTCTCCGTCCTTTGGTGAGTGGGGACTGCTGTAGTAGCACTGTAACCAGTGTGAAACCACTGACATTATAGTCTTCAGGAGGAAGTTTTAAGTTTGATGCCTCTGCTAAGACACGCCTTTTCGTGACCGTGCTCTGCTGTGACGCCTTACAACAGCGGTCAATGGAGTTACCAGTTGATTCTCAGAAGTGAAACTTCAGGTAACCTAAACGGTACCACTTTTGCCTGCTCTCTCCATTGTGCTTCTGATTTTCTGTCTCGGAGTGCCATTGATGGCTCCCAACAGCCTTAAGTGTAACAACGTACAAGTCATTATATCGTTAATATATAACAACAGTCGTGGATTTGAAGTAATAAGTTATGCAAATTCTTAATTAGTAGCTTAACTGAGTACTGATGGGTGTTATTTGGTGCACAAAAACTGTGTCAGTAAAAGTATAATGTTAAACAAAGAAATTAAACAGGTATAGTGAGTGTCACAAAAGGCAACAGAATTTTTTTTTTTGTATCCTGAATTTAATACTAATTGTCTTCTAAATGAATAACTACCAAAAAATCAAAACATGTTACTGTAAAGTATGCAGTGATAGCCCTCTAACAGTATGTGTTAATATTTCCAAAAGTCATAATTACTTTAGTTGAAATTAATAATTAATGCTAAAGTAAAATTTCCAATCACTCATTAGCCTCAGATAATACAGTTTTCAAAGAAACCCAACACATTACTGTAATCAGCATATTAAGCATCATCCTTTGCATAATAAATTTTTATGTAATGTGATCTGAACAATATTTGGGCAGATTTGGACATATACTACATATACATGATGTGCATAACTAGATTTAGATGAAAATTAAGAAAAAAAATACAGTTATTAGCAAAAGTACAATTTGAGCGGATGTAAAAATTCTAGCCTCCTGTGTTTCAACGACAATACTTTGCTAGGTAAGATCCCGTTGGAAGTTGTTCACCTTCACTGATCCTGGGCTCTAAACCCTTTAAATGGCCGATTGACGGGCGACCAGCACTTTAACGTGACCCCAAATCAACTTGGGTATTTTCACATTAATAAGTCGTTGCCAGAAGAAAAATTTATTTTCTAACTTTTATTGAAATCCAAAAGACAATATACAAATTGCTAATTATTAACTGTGCAGTGTATAGAACCACTGTTCGCATCACACCAGGCATTTGTTTCGTCTTTCAAGAGCCACTTGTAGTAGTTAGATGGCTCAGTCAAGTCGTAGCTTACATAGCAACAAAAGACATCAGAGTGGTGTGAGTTGACACAACTCGTATATGAAGCGACTTGTTTTAAATTTTATCCGTATACTTTAGTTTCAACTCCTATATTTCGTGTTGTCTGTGTATTTATTCATTCTTCTTTAGCATGGATAGGAACAGTGTTCGTTGTGTTCAGATGCGAACCGAGTTGATGGCGCTTAGTTCGCAACTCCAGATGGTGTTGGTTTCAGCTTGCTTCGGACTGTTGCCAGTGAGACTCACTGTAGAGGGCGGGAAGGGATGCTCTGAGGGATGCCCAGCATGTCCCACTTGTCCCCCAATTGGTCCACTATTGTGGCCATCCCGGATATTACCCATATTGAGGTTGACCCGTCACCTGTGGTTGAGTGGGAGGTCTTTCCAAAGTGTGAGCAGCATCTAAAGACTTTCTGGGGGCCAATAGGTTTCGCGGGCTGTCTGCGGCTGTCGATGTCCCTGTACCAGATGAGGTCCCTTGCTTGGGTTCCAGAGGAAGCCTCTCAACCCACAAGAACTGAGCATTCACAGAGGGTAGAATTACTGGTAGCTGAGAGCTCTAATGTTCGATACGTAATGGGACCCCTTAAAGATATGACTGCAGTGGAGAAGAAGGGATCCAGTCTGCACTCTGTGTGCATCTGGGAACAGTCATCTCAGATGTGGAACGGGTGCTTCTGGATGGCATGAAGGACATAGAGAGGCCGGCCGCGGTGGCCGTGCGGTTCTAGGCGCTTCAGTTCGGAACCGCGCGACTGCTTCGGTCGCAGGTTCGAATCCTGCCTCGGTCATGGATGTATGTGATGTCCTTAGGTTGGTTGGGTTTAAGTAGTTCTAAGTTCTAGGGGACTGATGACCTCAGGTGTTAAGACCCATAGTGCTCAGAGCCATTTGAACCATTTTTGAAGGACATAGAGAGCGGCCAACTGCAGACGGTGGCTCAGGTTGGTAGTAATGATATGCATCGCTTTGGACTGAAAGAGATTCTCTCTGCTTTCAGGCAGCAAGCCGAACTGGTAAGGACTACCAGTCTTACTTGCGAGATGAAGGCATAGCCCACCATGTACAGCACTATCGACAGAATCGGCAGTGGTCCTGCGGTACAGACTCGAGTGGAGGGTCTGGCAGAGAGACTCAGAAGGCTTTGTGTCCGTGAAGGTTGCAGATTCCTCGTCTTGCTCCAAAAGGTTGTGGATTTCCAGGTTCCGCTAGATAGGTCAGTGGCCCACTCCAAATAGGAAGCGGATACACAGGTAGCGGGAGGCTCTGTGGAGGGGACTGGGCGGCTTTGTAGGTTTGAGGGTATCGGGAATGTGCAGAAAGGGTTTCAGTATCAAAGAGTGGAGAACTAACGCAGGAAGAGGTTAGACATACCAACAATCAATATTGTGGTTGTAAACAGTCCTAATTGAGATGCGAAAGAACCAGAGCTCCAAGCGCTAAGAGAAAGCACTGCATCTCAAATCGATGTAGGTATGATAAGTTGACTAAAGCCAGAATTAAGTTCAGCTGAATTTTTTATAAACGCCCTAACCGTGTTCAGAAATGATGGATTAAATACAGTTGGTGGTAGAGTGTGTACTGCTGTCAGGGGTAGTTTCTCATGTAGTGAAATTGAAGTAGATAGTTCCTGTGAGTTAGTATAGATAAGGGTCACACTTGACAATCGGAATGAATTAATAATTGATTCCTTTTACCGACCTCTCGACTCAGATGTTACTGTTGCTGAAAAGTTCCATGAAAAATTGAGTATCATTTAAAATTAGTAACCCACTCGCACAATTACAGTTGGTGGCGACTTCAATTTATTCTCAATATGTTAGTGAAAGTACGTGTTTAAAGTCAGTGGTAGGTATAGAACGTCGTCCGAAATCGTACTGTATGCTTTCACAGAAAATTATTTTGAAGAATTAGATCAGGATCCCACTCAAAGCGTAAATTATTGCGAAAACGTACTTGACCTCTCAGCAACAAATAATCGTGACCAAATAGGGAGCGTCATGACAAATAGAGGGATTAGTGACGACAAGACTGTTGTAACATAACTGAATACTGTAACATCAAAACCCACCAAATACAAACGCAAAATGCACCTATTTTAAAAAGCAGATAAAAATTCACTTGACACGTGACTAAGAGAAATCTCCACTCTTTCCAGTCTGACGAAGTAAGCGTAGACTAGATGTGGTCTAAATTTAGAGAAATAGTATCGACCGCAATTGAAAGATGTATACCAAATAAATTAATAAGAGATGTTACTGATCCCCCATGGTACGCAAAACGGGTCAGAACACTGTTGCAGAAGCAACATAAAAAGCATCTGAAATGTAAAAGAACGCAAAATCCCCAAGACTGGAGAAGTTTTACAGAAGCTCGAAATTTAGCACAAACTTCAATGTGACGTGCTTTCAGTACTTTGTTCAAAGAAACTCCCTTTCGAAATCTGGCAGAACAACCAAAGATATCCTGGTTGTAAGTAAAGTACGTCATCTGCAAGACGCAATCAATACCTTCACTCCATGATAACAATTGTGATGTTATTGCTGACAGTGTCAGTAAAGAAGAGCCACTAACCATTGTTTTCCGAAATAACTTCACAACAGATGCGAAGTAAATATCCAAAATTCGTATCAATAACAACTGCCAACATGAGTAATTTAATAGATATCTTCGGTGTAGCAAAGCAGCTTAAAACACTTAACAAAGGGAAGGCCTGTAGTCCATATTGAATACCAGTTAGATTTCTTTGAGAGTACGCTGATACAACAGCTCCATACCTAGCAATCATATACAATAGCTCGCTCGTAAATAGATCCTTCCCGAAAGACTGGAAAGCTGTACAAGTGACATCAATACTCAAGAAAGGAAATATGCGTAATCAGCTGAATTAGAGACCCATATCACGTGTGTCGATTTGTGTCTTAGAACATATACCGTGCTCGAACATTATGAATTACCTCGAAGAAAACGATTTATTCACAAATAGCCAACACGTAATCAGAAAATATCGTTCTTGTGAAACACAACTAGTTCTTTGTTCACGCGAAGTAGCCAGTGCTGTCGACAGGGCACGTCAAATTGATCTCATATTCTTAGATTTCCGTTCCTCTCAACTGACTCCTAATTAGATTGAATGCCTGTGGAGTATCGTCTCAGTTGTGTGACAAGATTCGTGATTTCTTTTCAGAAAGGTCACAGTTCGTAGGGATTGACGGAAGTCATCGAGTAAAACAGAAGTAATACCTGGCATTCCCCAGGGAAGTGTCATAGGTCCTCTGCTGTTCCTGATCTACATAAACGATTCAGGAGACAATATAAGCTGCCCTGTAAACTGTTTGCAGATAATGCCGTCATTTCCCATCCTGTAAAGTCATCAGAGGATTAAAATTAACTGCAAAATAATTTGGACAAAACATTTGTGTGGTGCGAAAGTCGCAATTTGACTCTAAATAACGAAAAGTGTGAAGTCATCCACATGAGTACCAGAAGAAAACTGCCAAATTTCGATTACACGAAAAATCACTGTGAATTCAACTAAATTCTTAGGGATGACAGCTAGGAATAACTTAAGTTGGAATGAAAACACACATAATGTTGTGGAGAAAGCAAAGCAAAACCTGTGCTTTATTAGCAGAACACTAAGAAAATGTAACAGGTTTACTAATGAGGCTGCTTACACTACGCTTGTCCGTCGTCTTCCGGAGTATTGCTGTGTGGTGTGAGAACCGCATCAGACGAGACTGAAGGAGGACATCGAAAAAATTCAAAAAGAGCAGCTCATTTTGTATAATCGCGAAACAGGGGACATAATGCCATGGATATGATACACGAATTGGGGTTGCAGTCAATAAAACACAGGCGTTTTTCGCTGCGGCAGGACTTTCTCATGAAGTTTAAATCACCAACTTTCCTCTCAGAGTTTTTTCTCTCGTAAGAGCAGCTGAAGTTCTCTCGACGTTTCTAAATAATTATTTACAGATAACACAAAAATAGATTAAGATATTACTGTCACGTTATTATTTTGTTCTAGCTTTCATGAAACTGATACATCACCACAAATTTCAAGCACAGCATTTAACGCCACATCTCTATCAGAAATAGACAACATTTTTAATTACCTGAATTTCGAATTTCTCCTCTATGAGACAAGAGACCCCACGCATTTAACGTTTGTGGTTTCTGCACTGAATAGACGAATATTTGACAGTTGCACTGTGCTGACAGAATGCCAGTGGTAACGAAACTAGCATTTTGCAGTTTAGTAAAATTTTAATTTTCTCGGCGCGCACGTGTATCAGATAATGAATCTGGGTGTACAATAATTTAAACGTGCCTCTGTCTGTTCTGGCACTGCGTTAGTATGACTTTTCTGTTTTCGCACCCTTAACAAAAAAATCTGAATTTTAGGGTGCTTCTCGCATTTGGGCACTCCTGTTGCATCTTTGAATGAGGATCACGAATTCTTTTGCAGGTTGTTATCGTAAAGAATTAGTTTTTCAGAGACGTCCTTCGCCGTCAGCATTGCCATGATTTTATCGTATTGTCGAAGTACAGTCTACAGCACACTATACAAGCTTTACCACTTAGTCTCCGTTTCTTGCTTCAAGCTTCTCTGTATCAAATTCGCGTCGTCAGTTTATCCTTATCAACCGTTAACGAAAATCTCTCCGAAAGACTGCTACGACCACCGTCTTTCACACACAGAATATATTATTTAATCAAGTTTCGCTTTCAGACTGTCCTTCGTCTCATAGTTGTTAAAATTCGTTGTGAAACCTTCGGCTGTCCTTAATTTTGCTTAATTCGGTCAAAAGACCATTCCCAAGCTAAGTTGCCATAAACCGCAGGAAAGTTATACCTTAATTTGAACAAAAGTAATTTGCTCTTTTGAGCCCACTATAGTACGCAAAATTTTTTTTTACGGTAATAACAGTATACAATAGTTTTTGCCAAGAGTCACAGTCCACATCGACAGTCAGTAAGACACTGGCATGTGCTCTGATGCTGCAGCGGTCGACTGAGCGGCGATCGGGTAACTGCAGTATACCGACGGGCCATTCAACCATGGGACGCTCGAACGAGCGTGAAGGAAGCAGAGTGCAGTTGCTCCCAGAGGCCAGTCCGACTGTGCTGACATCTGGCGGACTTCCGCTGAACTACATGCACTGAGCAATTCGAGCGAGCACAAACGTGATATGCAGACCTCTAGCCTTGATTTTATTGGAAGTGCCTCGATATTGCTAAGAGTGTGCTAAATGATATTTTCACCTTCTGGGTCCTACTTACCACTGCCTCTTTAAAAAGTGTAATGTTAATATAAGTCAACAACAATTAACGAATTTTGCTTTTTTAAAAATTTCTTTAGTGTACCGGTATGCATAAAGTAAACCCCCACCCCATTAGTAATGCACGCTACAGAAAATGTGTTGGTACTGCAAGGGTTGAGTCATTCAGTGATCATACTGGCACCGAAGCGGTATGGATACCACAGACAGAAGACCGGTTTATTGAATTCTTCTGAAACTGCTTCACTGCGGAAGAGCGGTAAATGACAAATACTAAGATAATTGATCGTCCCTCAACAGTGGAAAGGAATCTTAGTCTAAGGAAATACGATTTTGTTCACAGCATGCGAAATCACTTGTTCCTCTTCTAACTGAATTTTATCGTAGGTCGCTGGAGCAAGGGATACCAAGCGACTGGAAAAAGTCGAAGGTCATTTCCTTTTCCAAGAAGAATTGTCTTGTAGACACATGTATTTATAGCACTTTTATGCTGAAATGAATATTTCGTAAAAATTTGGAACACGATCAGTGCACAACATGGATGCAACAAAGAAAAGATTTTGTGAAACGCAGCTAGATGTGTTCGTCCATGGCACACAGAAATTAAATGAAATGATCGTGTGGCATTGTTGGTCGGGAGGCCCCATCCGGGGAAGTTTGGCCGCCGAGTTGCAAGTCTTACGTCAGGTGACGCTACATTGAGCGATTTGCGCGTCGGTGATGATGAGATGATCTTGAGGACAAACACAACACCCAGTCCATGGGCGGAGAAAGTCTCCAATCCGGCCGCGAATCGAACCTGGGCTGCTGCATGGTAGGTAAACACGTTACCACTCAGCTAAGCAGGCGGATCGTAGCAGACAGCAACATATAAAACGGCGCACAGCTTGATACCAATTTCTTTGACTTCCAGAAGGCATTGGACGCAGTTCCACATTGCCGTTTAGTGAACAAAATACGAGATTAGCCAGTACTGGACCAGATTTGTGACTGCATTCAGATCTTCATTAAAGACACTGCATTCAGATCTTCATTGAAGACAGAACTAAAAAGTCACTCTTAATGAGACAAAATCTTCAGACGTAGAGGTGACTTCGAAACTAGCCCACGGAGTGAGTGTTAATAAGGCTGTTAGTTTTTGCGATATATGCACTGCCTCATAAAAATAGTGAAGCTCCCGGAAGGGGAGGAAGAAACCAAATAAAACTTCACAAACAAAGTTTTTCTTTTTTTCTTTCTATCATCAGTCTTCTGACTGGTTTGATGCGGTCCTCCACGAATTCCTCTCCTGTGCCAACTTATTCATCTGAGAGTAGTACCTGCAACTTATATTCTCATTTATTTACTGGACGTATTCTAATCTCTGTTTTTCTCTACAGTTTTTCGCCCTCTACAGCCCCCTCGAGTACCATGGAAGTTATTCCGTGATGTCACAACAGTTGTCCTATCGTCCTGTCCTTCTTCTTGTCAGTGTCTTCCATATATTTCATTCCTCGCCGACTCTCCGGAGAAAATCCTCATTTTCTACTGTCTTCTGTAGCACCACATCTCAAATGCTTCTATTCTCTTCTTTTCCAGTTCTCCCACAGTCCATGTTTCACTGCCATACAATGCTGGTCCGCAGCTCGTGGTCGTGCGGTAGCGTTCTCGCTTCCCACGCCCGGGTTCCCGGGTTCGATTTCCGGCGGGGTCAGGGATTTTCTCTGCCTCGTGATGACTGGGTGTTGTGTGATGTCCTTAGGTTAGTTAGGTTTAAGTAGTTCTAAGTTCTAGGGGACTGATGACCATAGATGTTAAGTCCCATAGTGCTCAGAGCCATTTGAACCAAGCCATACAATGCTGTACTCCAAACGTACATTCTCAGAAATTTGTTCCTCATGTTACTCCTATTATAGTTCTCTTGCCATTTTTTTCCAGTGTTAGTCCGCTTTTTATGTCCTCCTTACTCCATCCGTCACTTTGGTACTTTGCTGCCCGTGTCGTAGAGTTCCTTAACTTCATCTGCTTCGTGATCACTAATCCTGATGTTGAGTATATCGCTGTTCTCATTCCTACTACTTCTCATTACTTTCGTATTTCTTCGATTTACTGAGAGGGTATGTGGTGTTATTTCAGTGATTACAAAATCGAGTCACCCTTTCAAAGAACTTGGCAACATCAGCCCACTTATCAGTTTGACGTTGCACCCTTTCTGACCTGGATGCATGGAGTTATTCGCCAGGGAAGGGCGTCATAAAGCCGTTGTAACCTCCCCTGAGACAAGCTGGCCCACAACTGTTGTATCTAGAATCCCGAATACTGGCACTGGGTCAGAGTCCACATCTGAGGATGGTGGGGATACATGCCATGAGTTCACGAACATTATCCTGTTGAAAAATAGCACGACGATACTCTCACATGACAGGTGGTAACACATGAGGACGAAGGATGTCTGTGACATTCCGTTGTCATCAAAGTTCACTCAGTGACCACCAGTCGGGACCTGAACGCGTACCCGATGGCCCCACACACCATGACGCTAGGAGCAACAGAGCTGTGCCTCTCCAAAACACTGGAAGAATGGGACTTTTCCCAAGTCACCATCAGAATCTCCTATAATGGTCTTCTGGGGTAGTGCAGAACCGTGACTCGCCACTGAACACAATGCGACGTCATTCATCAGTAGTTAATGCTACCTGGTTACAGCATCACTCAAAAAACAGAGGTTTGAGTGTGGTGCTAAAGGTCATCTATGGATGGAACGGCAGTTCTTTAGTTCGTCTGCTGCTAGTCCGTGACCAATGGTGCGGAATGACACAGAATGTTGCACCCAGTCTATTACATATTGTCTGACTGTAGATGCAAATGTGATGGGGTTGCAATGTGCATTGTGCACAATAAGGCGATCCTCCCTTGTGGTGATAAGATGTGGTCGATCAGAATCTTGACGACGAGTATCCCTGTTGTCAGAATGAGATTTTCACTCTGCAGCGGAGTGTGCGCTGATATGAAACTTCCTGGCAGATTAAAACTGTGTGCCCGACCGAGACTCGAACTCGGGACCTTTGCCTTTCGCGGGCAAGTGCTCTACCATCTGAGCTACCGAAGCACGACTCACGCCCGGTACTCACAGCTTTACTTCTGCCAGTACCTCGTCTCCTACCTTCCAAACTTTACAGAAGCTCTCCTGCGAACCTTGCAGAACTAGCACTCCTGAAAGAAAGGATATTGCGGAGACATGGCTTAGCCACAACCTGGGGGATGTTTCCAGAATGAGATTTTCACACTGCAGCGGAGTGTGCGCTAATATGAAACTTCCTGGCAGAGGAACGTCCGCTGCAGAGTGAAAATCTCATTCTGGAAACATCCCCCAGGCTGTGGCTAAGCCATGTCCCCGCCATATCCTTTCTTTCAGGAGTGCTAGTTCTGCAAGGTTCGCAGGAGAGCTTCTGTAAAGTTTGGAAGGTAGGAGACGAGGTACTGGCAGAAGTAAAGCTGTGAGTACCGGGCGTGAGTAGCTCAGATGGTAGAGCACTTGCCCGCGAAAAGCAAAGTTCGCGAGTTCGAGTCTCGGTCGGGCACACAGTTTTAATCTGCTAGGAAGTTTCATCCCTGTTGTCACGTTGCAGTTCTGCAGTCCAACTTTGGGCCACAGGCATACCTGAAATACCTCAATGCCCTACAAGTCGGGATATTACACCATACGACTAGGTGGCCAAAGAGATATCTACAATGAAGGGCGCTTCAAAGCTTGTTAATTGCTGATAACGCTTCCTCAAAAGAGTACATAGTATCTCCGTGACCTTCGTGGGGATCATGAACATCTGACGCAGTGCACGCCTCTTATACATCCTAACAGGGCTGGTAACAACATTAAACACAAACGACACTAACGCACTCTGGTGGTCGTTCTACATGTCATAGAGAACTGAAACTTTTAAATCATTTACGTAGCCGCCGGTGGTGTCTGCATGCACAAAATTACATTGATTTCAGACCATGTCCTGTAGGGGCTTGATTTTTTCGTCAGACAGTGTACAAATGATATGCTGGATAATGTCGGAAGCCTCTTGAGACCGTTCTAGGATAATGTTTAAAATGGCTCTGAGCTCTATGGGACTTAACTTCTGAGGTCATCAGTTCCCTAGAACTTAGAACTACTTAAACGTAACTAACCTAAGGACATCGCACACATCCATGCCCGAGGCAGGATTCGAACCTGCGACCGCAGTAGTCCCGCGGTTCCGGACTGAGCGCCTGAACCGCTAGACCACCACGGCCGGCGAGACCGTTCTAGGACAATGTTCAAAATGGCTCTGAGCACTATGGGAATTAACTTGTGAGCTCATCAGTTCCCTAGAACTTAGAACTACTTAAACCTAACTAACCTAAGGACATCGCACACATCCATGCTCGAGGCAGGATTCGAACCTGCGACCGTGGCAGTCGCGCGGTTCCAGACTGTAGCGCCTAAAACCGCTCGGCCACCCCGGCCGGCTAGAACAATGTTATTGTATTTACTGTAACGTTACGTGTATGTAGGCGACCTAGTCGGCCGCGTAGAACTGACACGAGGTAGGATGAATTTGTTATTCGGCTAAACGCTAGTGGGCTCAGGTCTCACTGTGTGCCGCGGCAGTTTCGGTTTCCGGCTACCTGATCAGTACAAGCGAGTCCAGGAACAAAGACTAGCAGCGTCACCAGATATGGGATAATCCAAGGACGGGGAATTTCGGCGACAGACGGTTGCTTAGGAGGATAGACAATGCTGCAAGAAATGGCTGAGTGCCAGACAATCTCAACGATGGCTAAGTTACAGCTCTTTAAGATTCGACAATAATTCACATCACATATTAACGCAAGTCTGACTACATTTGTGATCTCAGATAAATGACATGCAACTAAAGACATGACAATATTTCAGTTCTTAAAAACTGCAGAAGCTAATATTTCATAGCAAATAAACAATTTCACAATGAACCCCTGAATTAACAACTTTCAAACACTTCATGCGTTTCACAAACGTTATCTCAGATGATAGTATTGCATGATAGCTATTATGCCTCAAAACCATTCAACTCCTATTTTGTTATGGACATATTTGTCAGAACATCGTATTCTCCACATTTACACAGTAAATGAACACAGCATCAGTACCTCACATATTGTCACACTTGTGTATTTATTTAATGAGCATTTTACTATTTTGCCAGTAACTCCATTTAAATGTTGGCTGCAAGTGTTGTTAAAAAAATTTAAAACATGCCTGTCAGATGTATTAACGGACTGCACAACTGAAAACAGAATCAAGAGACGCTAATGTAAGAAGGCATAAATAATATTTTCAATAATATTAAGCGATAATCTGTAGTCATTTAATGTGAGCGTTGTTGTGCAAGAATACTAGCTTAATTATTTATGAACCAACGCTAACCGGCCTTGGTGGCCGAGCGGTTCTAGACGCTTCAATCCAGAACCGCGCGACTGCTGCGGTCGCAGGTTCAAATCCTGCCTCGGGCATGAATGTGTGTGATGTCCTTAGGTTAGTTAGGTTTAAGTGGTTCTAAGTTCTATGGGACTGATGACCTCAGATGTTAAGTCCCATAGTGAACCAACTCTTACCTAAATTTATTGTAAATAATGTGAAGTAAGTGAATGTTTATAACATTTCTTTTATTTAAATATTGTTATAATATATTAGTTTAATTGGGAATGTGGACAACTTGAATCATATCAAATCTGTAGAGCTTAATGACAATGTATTTTTGGTGGGGATTGCCTTCAGCCAATGGAGAAGCAGACAGTAGCAGAACACTACCGGAGTGAAATGGAGACTGGACTTTTCGAGTGAAGAGGTCAAGCATGCCATTCTGGACACTTTGTGTCACGTGCTGGAGGAAGGCAGACCTGCTGGAAGAAGGCAGACCTGCCTGTGGTAACGTGTATGATTCAGGGATGTGGCTGATTAATCCAGGGCGGTGAACGGCCGCTACAGTACACTGAACTTTTAAAGGACTCTAACTCACGAGAGATCTCAATGTGCCTCAGTCTAGGACTCTAACTTTTGCCCCTTAACTGACGAAACTGAGAATAAATAAAGTATGAGTTCAAATATGGTTCAAATGGCTCCTAGCACTATGGGACTTAACATCTTAGGTCATCAGTCCCCTAGAACTTAGAACTACTTAAACCTAACTAACCTAAGGACATCACACACATCCATGCCCGAGGCAGGATTCGAACCTGCGACCGTAGCAGTCCCGCGGTTCCGGACTGCAGTGCCTAGAACCGCAAGACCACCGCGGCCGGCAAGGTATGAGTTAGTATTCTTCATACCGCATGTGTTAATTTGTGAATCATCATGTTGAACTCTAAACTATTCTGAGCTGGTGAATTTTCGGTTATTGTGATTGCGAAGTGAAGTTTTCGCGTATCTTCGATGACTACGTAGTTTGGGGATTTTTCTACCACCCCTGCAACGCTTTCAACGTAGCTTTACTGTATTTGATAAGGGTATTAGCTATCTGTATGTTAATTGAATATTAGGACAACCTCCCATTTATTTGAGATGTTACTTCTTGAATAAACAACATTTAACATAATTCTCTGTCGTCTACATCAATTACAGACATTAGAATAGAATCGTTTTTACTAAATTAGTAATTTTTATTTTATATTTCTTGTAATTCATTAATTCTGAGTTCTAGCACTGCATAGACTGTTTGAATGCAGGATCACAACTATAGGTTATTATTTGCAGCGAATTATCTGCAGAGCATGACAGCAGACCGTCGCAGCTCGACCTATGACTACAGTGGGCTTTTCTTTATAAACAGAACTCTGCATAGCCCAAGTACCTAAAGTACGAGTAACCACAGGTAAAGACGCAACTGCTTTGCTCGTACGGGATGCTGTTTGAAAGAGCAAGTACTGAGCAGTAATCGTTAGGTAGCGACGCAGTAGGAAAGTTTCAACGCCAGAAAAACTGTGCTGAACTCTACTGAACCAACAGATGTCTGAAGAGTGGTGCGGGTACTAGCAGCTGATCCTAATTGTAAGTAAACACATCATGCGCAAATATGTGGGAGTAACCGTCTGTAGTGACCTGAAGGGGAACCATCACATACAACTAGTTTTAGGGTAGCATCCTTGGAAGAATTCTAAGGAATAAAAGTGTCTCACAAAACCTTAGTTCGACAGATTATTGAGTATTGTTCTTCAGTCTGGGACCGTGGCCAGGTAGAATAAACAAATTTGGAAACTTGTGGTAAAGACCATGGGACCAAACTGCTGAGGTCATCGGTCCCTAGGCTTACGGACTACATAATCTAAATTAAACTAACTAGGACAATACACACACCCATGCCCCAGGGAGGACTAGAACCTCCGACGGGGGGAGCCGCTCGAACCGTGACAAAACGCCTTGGAATCGCACGGCTACCCCGTGCGGCCTAGAATAAATAGAGACGGTATGTAAAATAGAGGCGCGTTTCGTCAAGGAATAGTTTAGTAAATGCAAGATTATTACAGAGATTCTCAACGAACTGCAGTGGCAACGCTGAAAGAGAAGCATTGTTCGGCACGGAGGAGTTAATGTTAAGATCTTGAGAGTGTACTTCGTCCCACACGATTTTCACAATGCGACTAGTTTACTGTAAACTGACGAAGCTGAATTGTAATCTCAGAACAGACTCCTTGTCTTCCGAGTAATTATCTCTGATCTTCGATATTCAAGCTTCTTGTCTTGCCCTTCGCGTGTTCGGGATTGGGCAGATGCACTTTACATTGAGGACAGAGCTGCCAGATGTTACATAGTCCTTTAACCATTGGTAGTAGCATGCGCCAATTGTTTCTAACTCGATCGAAAGCCATCTAATCGCTTGAGTTTCAGGGAGGCTGGTTTTTATGGGCCGTCTCCCATTGCTACTCTCCAGTGACCAGCGAAAGTACAGATATTTTGCACCAGGTCGATAGACGGAAGAGATGTCTCACGTTCTGGTACATTCTGCTACTTGAGGACATTCCAACTGGTTTTTTGTAAGCAGCTACACTCTTTGCAAAAGTGAATGCTTCTGTTCCCAAATGTTCTTGTTTGCAGGCGTTACGCGAAATTTTTCTATCATCTGTCTGGGAAAATTCATATTTTCGTACATTGAGTCTTCATCGTACTCCATTAACCGGCCGGATTTTTGAAGGTATTAGGGGATATATAATCAGAATAGTCAGAACTGTTTGTTTACGTTGTGCACACTGTCTGTAAATATTCAGTATCATTGATGACGTATAAGCTCGTGTGAACATTCGCAACTGACTTGAATCTGTTCCTGGCGAATATGTAACGTTCCAGCACTGACAATTTATTCACAAAAGGGTGTTGAAAGTATATGCGGCGGAGAAAACACAAATATATTATCAGTGTGTCCAATTTTGGGTCCACTCCTACTCCACATCAACGTAAATTACTTTCCATTTATATTATATTAAGCAGATTGGGTGCTTTTTCAGATGACGCAAGTGTCATTATTAACCTGTAGTATAAGAAATTGTTACTTATGTATAATTGGTTTTAAGGATATTGACTCTCCCTTAATTTCGGAGAAAAACTGTATAGTCGGTTCTGTACAGCAAATACCGTAACACTAACTATTTATGTTCCACATAAACACGAGTCAGTGAATAACGTAGAGTCCTATATAATTTTTGGTAGTACATACTTAAAAATTTAAATTGGAAGAAACATGTTATTCAGTTCCATTAACAACTAATTTAAGCAACTTTCATTCTTCGCGTAAGTGCTAGCTTGGGAAACAAACTTATCAACAATTTTCGGTTCTTAGAATATTCACATACATTAACGTCTTAGGGCATAAATTTCAGGGGTAAGTCATCAGTTAGGAAGAATATCTTCACTGTACGCAAGCGACCAGCGAGAACATTATTTTGCGGTCATCCACTGTCAACTTGTACGTTCATCTTCGAGGAGCTTGGCATTCCAGCTGCGCGCTCGCAATACACGTACTTGCCAATAAAATTCGCCGTAAATAATTCATTGCGGTTTCAGAATCCTAAAGCGCGACGCGCCCATTGGCTGCGGAAGTGCGCTTGTACGTGAGGCGCGACGCTTGTGCCATCGAAAGTTTCCTGGCTCTGTTGGCTGTCTTGATTTCCAGTTTGGTTTTGACTTGGTATCAGACTTTTTATTGTAATACCACGTTTGTATTCACCGTTCACTGACAACTACGTACTGTTTTTGTAGCCTCAGTAGTCCAGATATGAAAATGAGCATGTAAGGTCCGGAACTAATCGCCAAATAAGTAATGCAGCTGTTGACAGAACCACTAACAAATAAACGATTTAAGGAATTTAAATAAATTTGCTCTTCTTGAAATTGAATAATAGACAAATATTTATTTAGCACTGATAGTACGAGTAGTACAGGGAAAAAAAACTGAGAACTCTGTCATTACATTACTTGCACACTAACGAAGAGTTAACGAGGACAAATACGTTGTCTTTTATTAACTTTAAGTCACTGTTCTGTATATTAATCTATAAATGGTTAGCATACAGTCATCAGTATAAAGAACCTATACACAGTTCCTGACTCGATCCACATTATTTCGATAGAAGATGTGCATTTCATGTATGGGATATGCAAGTAGCTAACCATCTAATTTAGTGACGAAGCATTGACGAGGACAGACAAGGCCAGAGCAGGAATCATTTCGATAGAAATTGCGCATTTCATGTATGGGATGTGTAAGTAGCTAACCAACTAATTTCGTGACGAAGTATACGCGAGGATAGACAAGGTCAGAGCAAGAAACATTTCGATAGAAGTTGCGCATTTCATGTATGGGATATGTAAGCAGCTAACCAACTAATTTAGAGACGAAGCATATACGAGCACAGACAAGGACGGAGCAGGAATCAGACAATGGTTTTCATCCCCCTCCACCTCTGTCCCTTTATTACAAATGTGAATCTTAACAACTGCATCGCTTTTTGCAAAAAGAGATGATAACTACAAGAGCAAAGCGAGAAATAATTCTGAAACTCCACAGTTTGTAAACTTCTGCCGTATGCCTGTGATAAAAGTCTGTCGTGAGTGGACTACGATTAAAATCTGTGGAAACAGAGATGCTTGAGTTTCCACTGAAGGCAGAGGTGAATCTCGTGTGATACGCTTCATCAAGGTCGCCCGGATGCTGCCGTTCTCGGTCCACATTTTAATACAATGCAATCTTCTGCCCTTGATCATCGCTTACTGGCAGTGACTCATGAAATATGGCGCCTCAGTCGCGCAACTGAGCTTCCTTTTCAACCAATTACGCTACAGCAACACGTATCCTTTGTGTGTTCATCTCCCAGGATATGCGTTTCATTGGTCTGATGTGGGAGGTGTCGGCGTGTTTATACTAGTGACCTCAAATCTAAAGCCTTAAGGCACGCTGAACCATAAAGAAGAAACAAAATGGGCTTCATGTTGATTGAAAAAGTTTACAGAGGCAGAAGTGGTTTACTGGTGTCATCTGTAAGTCCCAAAAAGCAGCGCATTGACGTCACTTCTTTGTCAGTACACTACGTCCTCATCTACATCTACATCTACATCTACATCTACATAGATACTCCGCAAGCCACCGTACGGCTAGTGGCGGACGGTACCCTGTGCCACTACTAGTTATTTCCTTTCATGTTCCACTCCCACACAGAGCGAGGGAAAAAATGACTATCTGTATGCCTCCGTATGAGCCCTAATGTCTCGTATCTTATCTTCGTAGCCCTTACGGCAATGTTATCTTGGCGACAGTAGAATCGTTCGGCAGTCAGCCTCAAATACCGGTTCTATAAATTTTATCAACAGTGTTCCTTGAAAAGAACGTCACCTTTCTTCACGGATTCTCATTTGAGTTCCCGAAGCATTTACATAACACTTAGGGTGTTGTTCTAACCTATCGGTAACAAATCTAGAAGACCGCCTCTGAATTGTTCGATACCTTCTGTTAATCCGACCTGGTACGGATCCCAAATACTCAAGAGTAGGTCACACCAGCGTCGTATATTCGGTGTCCGTATCGCGTAACTTTTTGAAAATGCTGTTAATTCATACAACGATAACTGTGCCGTTATTCCTATTGTATAAAATGGTTTTGAAAATACTCTTTTATGTTTGTTAAAAGCCAAGGCTAAATTTTCTCAGGGCCCTATCGCCAGAAATATCATACGTATCCCAACGTGAAGACATCCTCTTACGATGGATTAAAAATCTTTTTTCGATATTACGCGATAATTCATTAAACACAATGCTTAATTTTTTTCTGTGAGGCTTGATGCTCCAGTATAGCTGCCTATGTGCAATGGCAACGTAAGCATTTACAGAAATTCCTGTTAATAAAAAAACTATACCTCTGGCCTAATATGAATTGGAAAATATTACAAGACGCCGTTTTCCATTTATTGAGATTATTCTTTTTAATACTTTTGGCGTGAAATGACTATTAAAAGAGCTTATACACTCCTGGAAATGGAAAAAAGAACACATTGACACCGGTGTGTCAGACCCACCATACTTGCTCCGGACACTGCGAGAGGGCTGTACAAGCAATGATCACACGCACGGCACAGCGGACACACCAGGAACCGCGGTGTTGGCCGTCGAATGGCGCTAGCCAGTGTTGCCAATTTAGCGACTTTGTCGCTAGAAATGGCGACTATTGCCTTCGTCTTAGCGACAAAAAAAAACTTTTTAGCGACAAAAATTATTTAGCGACTTATCTGGCGACTTTTGGAGTACTGACGACTTTTGAAGTACAAATCAAAACTATTTTGGTCCAGTATTTTCAGTAACAAAACTAAGATTTTAACTATAGAATGGGTACTACACTGACTTTGTCCTAGATTTACTAAGTTAAATTAAGTTCTTAGCAGATCATGTAGCATTGTTCAGCATTTAGTAAACCTGAATGTCGGAATTGCCTACAGAGTAAGAAAACCTTGACTATAGAACAATTCATTATTCATTACCCACTAGCCTGTTATCGTCGATAGCGTATCGATCTATAATACGTCAACTTTTGAACTCCCTTTATTTTTCGAAAAGACAAAAAACATTCGTAATATTAAGTATAATAAAATACATTTCTGTCCAGCAATCTCTAATTTTTCGAAATGTTAACTCGCAGTCAAATTATTAACACACGCACAGTGGTAATGCAAGAACAATTCGGTGGGGGTATCTCAGATATTATTACGTTTTAAACACTGAACAGTAGGACTGATATCGAGTTACAGAGTGAGTAGATTGTTTCATGACCTCTAGTTCGCCTGAGTTTTAATGTCTTTTCAGTGATTATAAATTGTGGTGGCATACATAATGGATTTACCGCAGAAGAAGAAGCAGTACGCTCAAAAATGATCTTCCTCTCTCTACGGAATATTGTAGATTCACCATTTTTGCGGATGACACTACACTACTTATTGATAATTCGGAAGATAAGCTTGAGGTAACGGCAAAAAAGGTTTTAAATGAAACGGTGGACTGGTTCAACATTAATGGTCTTATTTTAAATTACTGTAAAACAAACTACATTCAGTTCCACAAAACATCCAAAGATGAGGAAATATTGTAAAGGTAGGTGAGCAGACAATAAACAGGGTAGATTCCACAAAATACCTAGGCTTGTATATTGATAGCAAACTGAATTGGTCCAACCACATCGTGGATCTGTGCAAAAGACTAAGTTCAGCAACATATGCATTGCGCATTGTTTCTTCTTATAGAAATATGGAAACCATGAAGTCAGCGTATTATGGTTACTTTCATGCAATTATGGCATTTGGAATTATATTTTGGGGAAATCAGCCACTGGCTAAAAAAAGTACTGTGTATACAAAAAAGAGCCATAAGGATCATGTGTGGAGTCCATCCTAGAGCCACATGCAGGAATCTTTTTAAGAAGCTTGAAATACTTACATCCACTGCGCAATATATATTTTCATTGATGTGCTTCATAAGGAAAGAAAAATCCATCTTTAAGCTGAATAGTGCATATCACAGTCACAATACTAGAAGGAAACATGATATCCACTATGAACAGCCAAATCTAAGTATGGTGCAGAAAGGAGTCCATTTCAGTGGCTGTAAGATTTTTAATGCCCTCCCTTCAAGAATTAAGTGTTAGATGATGATCTCCTGTTTAAAAAAACCTTAAAGCAGTTCCTATTGCAATGATCATTTTATACATTAGAAGAGTTCCTGAACTACAGTGTTTAACATCTCTTGTATTGTAAATTGCAGATTTATGCCCAAATTTGTATTTGTAATAACGAATATTTTTATTGTAAACATATATTTTGCAATATTTATTTCTTTGTAACACTTATTATTTTGTAATCTTTATCTCTCTCTAAAATGTATTTTTGTAGTGGGACCTAAGTTACTGTTCACTGTTTTTTGTTTTGTAATCTCTATCTATATCTGAAATGTATTTTTTTTGTAGTGGGACCTAAGTTACTGTTTACTGTTTTTGTTTTGTTTTATGTATTACCATAAATTCTGGCCAAAAGCTTGTAAAATTGACACGTTCCATATCCTGTGATACTGTCACAACATGGATCACCAGAACAAGAGATAAATAAATAAATAAATAAAGATGCGTGGGAGCAGAACCTGAATTAAATGGGTGGCTGAAATCAGTCGTTGGAGACTTATCCAAGACAAGGTGCCAAGTATGTCCAACAGAGTTTTATGCTAAATTGTGTGATATTAGAAAGCACTCGAAAACTATTAAGCATAAACAAAAAATTGATTAAAAAAAAACACAAACCACCTTACCTGTGAAAATTGTTCCGAAAACTACAGTTAGAATAGCAAGCAGAGAGGAAGCCGCCCTTTCTTTATTTATTGCTGAATATTGTTCTATTTTAGCTGTAGATCATTTAGCAATACTGTGCAAGAAGGTGTTTTCCGGTGATAAAACATGCAATTACATCGTACAAAGTGCACTAACATTATAACTGAAGTTTTGGCTCCATATTTTACACAATAATTGGTTGAAGATATAAGTGACCAAAAATACAGTGTACTAATAGACGAATCCACAGATGTATCAATATCTAAAATGCTAGGTATCGTTGTACGGTACTATAGTGTAAACAACCAAACCATTAGATCAGCATTTATCAAACTCGCTGTAGTAGAAACTGCAGATGCAAGAAATCTGGCTGCTGTTCTTGTGAATTCTTTGAAATATCGCAAACTTCCAATCGCTAATATGGTAGGAATTGGCACAGATAATGCTTCTGCAATAGTTGGAATAAACAATGGGCTTTACGAACAACTCAAGAGAGAATATGGTTTGAAGCATTTGGTAGTGATCCGTTGCATTTGTCACTCTCTTCAGCTTGCAGTTTTGCACGCCTCAATGAATACCAACTACAGTTCTGTCAGAGCATGAAACAGAAGAGTTATTCGGTCTTCTGAGTGACGACGATGAATAGCTCACATACCGGTATTTATATATTTTGTAACCTAATTTGAATTCTTGCTTTCTTTTGTTACAAATATAGTTGTATATTTCTAGTATATTTGACTACTGTGATTGAAACAACAATTTATGTGTTGCATCAATTATGATAACATGTTTAATTAAACATTAGTGTATTTTATATTTATGTTGTTGCAAGCGATGTGTCATTTAATTAAGACAATATAGCAGTTAGGTATGAGACAATTTTTATTAATATTTCATTAAACCCCCCCCCCCCCACTGGCTTATTGCACAATTCACAGCACGAAATTTTCAGTACACCCCTAGTAAAATCAGTTTTAGCGACTTTCTAGCGACTTTTGATTTTGAATCTAGCGACTCAGGTTTTTTAAGGTTGGCAACACTGGCGCTAGCTGCGCAGCATTTGTGCACTGCCGCCGTCAGTGTCAGCCAGTTTGCCGTGGCATACGGAGCTCCATCGCAGTCTTTAACACTGGTAGCATGCCGCGACAGCGTGGACGTGAACCGTATGTGCAGTTGACGGACTTTGAGCGAGGGCGTATAGTTGGCATGCGGGAGGCCGGGTGGACGTACCGCCGAATTGCTCAACACGTGGGGCGTGAGGTCTCCACAGTACATCGATGTTGTCGCCAGTGGTCGGCGGAAGGTGCACGTGCCCGTCGACCTGGGACCGGACCGCAGCGACGCACGGATGCATGCCAAGACCGTAGGATCCTACGCAGTGCCGTAGGGGACCGCACCGCCACTTCCCAGCAAATTAGCGACACTGTTGCTCCTGGGGTATCGGCGAGGACCATTCGCAACCGTCTCCATGAAGCTGGGCTACGGTCCCGCACACCGTTAGGCCGTCTTCCGCTCACGCCCCAACATCGTGCAGCCCACCTCCAGTGGTGTCGCGACAGGCGTGAATGGAGGGACGAATGGAGACGTGTCGTCTTCAGCGATGAGAGTCGCTTCTGCCTTGGTGCCAATGATGGTCGTATGCGTGTTTGGCGCCGTGCAGGTGAGCGCCACAATCAGGACTGCATACGACCGAGGCACACAGGGCCAACACCCGGCAACATGGTGTGGGGAGCGATCTCCTACACTGGCCGTACACCACTGGTGATCGTCGAGGGGACACTGAATAGTGCACGGTACATCCAAACCGTCATCGAACCCATCGTTCTACCATTCCTAGACCGGCAAGGGAACTTGCTGTTCCAACAGGACAATGCACGTCCGCATGTATCCCGTGCCACCCAACGTGCTCTAGAAGGTGTAAGTCAACTACCCTGGCCAGCAAGATCTCTGGATCTGTCCCCCATTGAGCATGTTTGGGACTGGATGAAGCGTCGTCTCACGCGGTCTGCACGTCCAGCACGAACGCTGGTCCAACTGAGGCGCCAGGTGGAAATGGCATGGCAAGCCGTTCCACAGGACTACATCCAGCATCTCTACGATCGTCTCCATGGGAGAATAGCAGCCTGCATTGCTGCGAAAGGTGGATATACACTGTACTAGTGCCGACATTGTGCATGCTCTGTTGCCTGTGTCTATGTGCCTGTGGTTCTGTCAGTGTGATCATGTGATGTATCTGACCCCAGGAATGTGTCAATAAAGTTTCCCCTTCCTGGGACAATGAATTCACGGTGTTCTTATTTCAATTTCCAGGAGTGTATATTCAAACGAATTCTAATATCGTTACAGATAATGGTATGAATTACAGACCGTGAGCAATCGGCGTCCGTCAGCTATAACATCAGAATAGAGAAGACAATGAAACAAAAAACCATCATTCTTTTTATACAAATGGACAAAGATCTTAATTATTTCCATTCCGAGAGCGCAGATCACGCTTCTTTATTGTTGCGTATCGATAACCTATTTATACCCCTTTTTTACCGGAGGCTATGCTATATGCTTAACAGGTGAACTACACTTCCCTCAAATTTTCCCAATAAACCGAAGTCGACCATTCGCCTTCCCTATCACAGCGCTCACATGCTCGTTCCATTTCATGCTTCTTTGCAACGTTACGCCCAGATATTTAAACGACATGACCATGTCAAGCAGGACGCTACTAAAGCTGTATCCGAACATGACTTTTTTTTTCTTATTCGTCCGCATTAACTTAGATTTTTCCACATTTAGAGCTAGCTGCCATTCATCACACTAACCAGAAAGTTTGTCTAAGTCATCTTGGATTCTCCTACAGTCACTCAACTTCGACGCCCTACCGTACACCACAGCGTCATCAGCAAACAACCGCAAATAGCTGCCCACCCTGTCAGCCAAATCATTTATGTGTACAGAGAACAACTGCAGTCCTGCCACACCTTCCTCGGGCACTCCTGACAACACCCTTGCCTCTGTTGAACACTCGTCGTAGAGGTTCTGTAATTTAAAATGCCTTCGAGACACATATCAATGAACCTATTCCAAATGCTAAAAAAAAATGGCTCTGAGCACTATGGGACATCAGTCGCCTAGAACTTAGAACTACCTAAACCTAACTAACCTAAGGACATCACACAACACCCAGCCATCACGAGGCAGAGAAAATCCCTGACCCCGCCGGGAATCGAACCCGGGAACCCGGGCGCGGGAAGCAAGAACGCTACCGCACGACCACGAGCTGCGGACTCCATATGCTCGTATTTACGCTAACAGCCTGCAATGGGGCACTTTGTCAAATACTTTCCGGAAATCTAGAAACAGGGAATTTGCCTGTTGCCCTTCATCCATAGTTCGCGATATATTATATGAGAAAAGGTCAAATTGAGTTTCGCAACAGAGACGCTTTCTAAAACCATGGTGATTCGTGGACGTAATTGTCTCGGTCTGAAAAAAATTTGGTATTGAAACTGAGAATATGATCAAAGATTCTGCAGCCAACCGAAGTTTGGGATATTGGTCTATAACTTTCCGGGTCCGTTCTTTTGCCCTCCTTGCACACAGGAGTCACCTGCACTTTTTTTCCAGTCGATTAGGATTTGGCGCTGGGCGAGAGATTCCCGACAAATGCAAGCTAGGCAAGGGGCCATTGCCATAGAGAGACACTCCCTCCGCAATAAACCTAGGAGCAATGGTTTGCATCAGCGTCGTCAGTATTTTTCCGTTACAATCTACGCAACCCACGACGTCCAGGCAAAATTGTAGGAGCATTAAACATATTTTTCGTGACCGCTCAGAAACCAATTGTCATCTAAGTAATCGGAACGCCCATAATTAATGGCAAAATTAATGAACTTAAGGGATGCGCTCACAGTGCTCTGCAACAAACACCCTCTCGAACGTACAACACGTGTGAAAAGAAGTCTTGCTAGGTGGCTGATGGTTCACTTACAATGTCAAATTATGTACAGCTGGAATGCCGCTTACAGTCATTTCAAGGCTTATCCGAAACCGGGGCACTACGATGAATACAGAAAGCTGCGGAACAGGGAAAAGCAATGCATTCACAGTGCCAAAGTCAGACATGACAGTTCTCTTCGTGTGCAGGTACACGATAACAGAGACTCTGTGGAAAAATTAAAAATTCTTTTTTCAGAACTCAGCTGACGAAGTAAATAATTTTTTTTAGCTCTAGTTAACCGCCTTGTTGCAAAGATCTATTGCCCGCAAGAATCCCAGACTACATACTAACACCGACACTTTCCACCCAAAACGCTTTACAATCAAAACAACAAGGAAAACAAATAATGAGAACCTCTTCTGAAGCGACAGACAGAGATGGAATCGGCAAAACCATGATCAAGAATGTTGCAGATAGCTTAGTACCACTCTTATCACCCATATTTAATTTACTTTTCTCATTAATGAACATATCCTCTGCACATGGAAATGAAACATAGCCTGATCTATCCCTAAGAAGGATAACCCATTGTCACGTTTTGGTTATCGATCAGTCGGCATCTTACCCTCTGTACCCAAAACCCAACGCACTGCTCACAAACAAATTACTGACTAATTGCGTAAATTCAACTTAAATGATAAATTTCAGTCCGGCTTTTGTAAACACCATAGCACAAACACTGCGTTAATGAATGATGATCTGAAATATGCCATGGAATGCTGAGATGCCACTGGACTTCAGCAAGGTGTGTTGATATCGTTAAGTTTGATAGACTACTCATAAAAATGCGACAGCTAAAACTTTCAGATAGTATACTGAAAAGTGGTTTGAAAGCTACTTGAAAAACAGACATAAACGTGTCTGTGGGAATGAAAAGTCACCCTAAGGGCATGTTCTCTGGGGAATGCCACAAGTGTTAGTCATTGGTACACTATTATTCTCCGTGTACGTCAGTGAGCTCTCGACGGTTCTACTCCTCATCTTTTACCCGTCTGCCAGATCCGAGGATATAATTATAAAATTCGAGAGAAGTCGCTCCCATTTGGTATAAGCGATAATCTGACTCTCCATTTAGCACCTAGAGTTCCGATTTTTGTTATGATCATTCACATAAGGTACACAAAAAGAGGTACACACATTGAGTGTCCATTCCGTTTACAATAATCAGAAAGAAAAATGAAACAAAGGTATGTAAATATCGTCAATATCTGTTAAAATCCCATATTTAGCTACAGCTTATTGTCCTGTTTGATGTCTTCCTTTCTTTCGAGAAAACGCAAAATAAGATTGAACAAAATGATACGTCTCAGTGGGTGAAGATTTTTATAACAGTGTGACACGATACTGTATAAGTCGTGAACAGAGAGCCGTCTACAGTCGCGTAAGCAAAGAGGTACGACATCGTCACTGTCCCTGGAGGTCAGAAGACTTTCGCTGGCACACATACGTGTAGTTACGGGCAACACAGCTGTCCAGGTGAAATATTAGGCCGGCGGCATACTTTCGTGTTACAGATGCACGCGTAAATGCTTGTGGCCGACGGGAATCGACGTGAGTCATGCGTTGCAGCGAGTGCGTCTGGCATTTAAGCGGGCCTGGAAGGTCAGATGTCAGGCCGAGTCAAATACTTAGCGTTCTGCGCACCTAAACCATCGCGGCATCTGACCTTTCTGTGTGGAACATTCGTGAAAGATGAAATGACTCCGAAACATATGATAGAATCCAAGAACATGGCGCCAACTACAAAATGCCAAAAAATTTACATGTCTAGCCAAAGATCCTTCAGAAAAATGTTTTATTTACATATGTGACAACTGCAAAACATGTTTAGGAGGGGACATGATGAAAGTAGGTCCACTTAACTCTAACTTCAAATACCTACTGCAGCGTTAAGGATTTTTGTGTGAATTAGATGTTGATTGGGAAACGTGAATCCTACTATTGAACGCAGAGAAAAGAGGAGATAGGTGGAAAGAGAACACTGAAGGCCTCTGTGATGACGTGACACAAGAAGAAACTGGAGTCGATATGGAAAACATTGGGCATCCAGTAATAGTCAGAATTTAAAAGATTTGAGATCAAATAAAGCACAAAGGATAGATAACATTCCATCGTAATTCGGAAAACGGTTGGAGGAAATGACAATCAAACGACTATTCAAGTTGTTGTATAGTGCCGGCTGCTGTGGCCAAGCGGCTCTAGGCGCTTCAGTCAGGAACCGCGCGACTACTACGGTCGCAGGTTCGAATCCTGCCTCGGGCATGGGTTTTTGTGATGTCCTTAGGTTAATTAGATTTAAGTAGTTCTACGTATAGGGGACTGATGACCTCAGATGTTAAGTCCCATAGTGCTCAGAGCCATTTGAGCCATTACATATGAGACTATTAACTCGGTGGCTAGGGATCGCCAATCGTACTATACAAATTACGGCTGCTTATATGTGAAACTTGTATCCCGATGTCTAGGTGGCGTTGACAGCTGATACAGAATGGAAGCAGTTGTATCTGGTACTCTAAAACGAACCCTTAGATTACTAACAGTTGGATAACTGTAGGCATTAATGGAAGATTTTATTATTAGCCCTGTTTATCCACTGGGACAGTGATCACATTGTGGTGTAATAGCCATTTGAACAAGGAAAAAACGGGTGATGTACATACAACATGTACAAGAAGCAAGGGAGAAGAACAAGACTAAAATACCAAGAAATAAGTTCTCGGATTAAACAGGGGTAAGACAGAGATGCAGACTTTCGCCCCTTCTTTTCAATGTATACATGGAATAACCAATGACGGAAATAAAAGGAAGGTTCTAGAGTGGTATTAAAATTCATGGTGAAAGGATATCAATGATAAGATTCGATGATGACATAGCTATGCTGAGTGAAAATGAGGAAGAATTACAGGATCTGCTGAGTGGAATGAACAATCTAACAAGCACAGAATATGGATCGAGAGTAAACCGGAAAAAGTAATGAGAAGTAGCAGAAATAAGAATAGCGAGAAACTTAACATCAGAGTTAGTGGACACGAAGTAGACAAAGTTGCGAATTATGCTACTACGGAAGTAAAATAGCCCATGACGGAGCAAAAAATGGTTCAAATGGCTCTGAGCACTATGCGACTTAACTTCTGAGGTCATCAGTCGCCTAGAACTTAGAACTAATTAAACCTAACTAACCTAAGGACATCACACACATCCATGCCCGAGGCAGGATTCGAACCTGCGACCGTAGCGGTCGCTCGGATCCAGACTGTAGCGCCTAGAACCGCACGGCCACTCCGGCCGGCCATGACGGAGCAAGGACGACATAAAAAGTAGACTATCACAGGCGAAGAGGGCATTCCAATCCATGAGGAACCTGCTGGTATCAAACATATTCCTTAATTTGGGGAAGATTTTCTTAGCATGTACGTTTGGAGCACACTGATGTATGGTAGTAAATCATAGATAGTGGGAAAACAGGAGCAGAAGAGAATCAGCTTTCTGCTGATATTTGATCTGTTCGAGAATGTTCTGGCAGCAACGTTAGAGGTGTCAGGGATCTAGGCCTGTGCGACCAAGTGTCTGCAGATGAGTAAAAAAACTGCAGCTGTTCCATGACTAAGCACCGAATTCCGCTTCACGGTCAAGTGGAGCTGCCCCGAGACAATAACGGGATCTCAGTCGACGTTTCAGTGGAAGGAGAACTGATCTCTGCCGTTAATGGTAATAAATGCTGAATGCGAACCTGCTATCAAGCTTAAGCACGTGCTTGTATCTCATAGCAGCGACAGCACGTTAACGGCGTACGTCCGGCAAGAGTCTGTCATTTTTTCAACATTTTGGACAATGAGACTAAAAAAATTAAAAAGTATCGCCTATGTTGTAGTACTAGTTACTAGTCACGACTGTCTGCAACTATATTTCCAGCTGGGGTCGCTTTAAATCTTTTTGCTGTTGGTGGGTTATGTCACAGTAAATTTTAAAGCTTTTCTGGTGGTCGTAAAGTTGACAGAAACATCCATGGGAAGATAGTACAACTGACTTAACATTGTAGAACTTCGTACCAATTTTTTTCACTGCTGAAAGAGTGCACGAAGGGGATAACACGGTAGGTTACAATTAAATGTCCCGTCGACCTCGAGGTTGGTAAAGAATGTTTACAATAGTGTGTTGGTCAAGGATAGGGAGTAACTTTGTCGTGGACACGCATAAGGAAGGATCGTGCGTTCTCCTTAAATGATTTAGGAAAACCACAAAATCCTCACTCAGGGTGTTCGTACATCGATATATACCCCGCTCCTACTGAATAAGAAAGCACTTTCATAATTTTGCTGTTGGGGCATACCGATTTGCGAGCATAACTGTGCGATACTTTTAGCAGTGTTACAAGCGTAAATTGGATGTTAATTTGTGCGTGTGTGTACTACCAGTAAATACCAGCTTCTTTCCACGTATGAAACAGCTTCAGACTTCTGATTACTTTACAAATCAGTTAATGTGTGAAATATTTAACTTTAAGCATTAAGCAAGAAGAAGTTTAGAAAAGAACTGAAATTATGTTTAAATTTTTTTTGTAAATCGCTAAGTGGTCTCATTACCAAACATTCGATAAATATAGTCTGCGTAACACGCATCTGTGAGCAACATGTTTATGGACATTGCTTTTGGACTAGGTGCTTTATGAATTTAAATATTTTAGCGATCACAAACTTCTATAATGCGCCGAGTTTCATCCACTTAACATGCTGTGCGTGAAGTTCAGCGTAAAATGAAAATGTTTTACAACAACAAGATGTTTAAGACCTGAAGATGACAGCAAAGACTGTTGAGCCGGCCGGTTCAAGGCGCTTCAGTCCGGAAGCGCTGCTGCTACGGTCGCAGGTTCTAATCCTGCCTCGGGCATGGATGTGTGTGATGTCCTTAGGTTAGTTAGGTTTAAGTAGTTCTAAGTTCTGGGCGACTGATGACCTCCGATGTTAAGTGCCATAGTGCTCAGAGCCGTTTTAACCAAAGGCTGTTTGAACCGGTTGTCGTAACTGAAGAAACACTTTATTCGACGTTGGATTTTGAATGGTTTTTAACAATTTAAACAGATCGCCCTTCAATACTCTCAAAATGAGAAAATTCAGTCTGCATAATTTGCTCGCCGTTTTAAGCAGTAGCTGGTTTTTCACGCATGTCATTGCTTATGACGTCAGATCTTCTGAATTATACGTCGTACATTGATACAATTCTAGAGGTACATTCAGACGTACATGTAGATACGGTCTGAAAAATGTGTCGCGGATAAAGTTAATAGTTGAGAAGTAATAAATTAAAATGTCATGCATGATGCTGAAGCTGCATGAACAGCGAAAATATAATAAACAGTAGCCTTTTTTCCTTAAACATTTTATCACATATAAAAACTTCCGCAAAGATTTGAAATTATGTGTAAAGTTTGAATACGAGGGTTACTCCAAAAGAAAATGCACATTATTTTTGAAAAAATACAGTTTTCATTCTGCATGTGTTGAAGTCTTCCAGTGTGTAGAGGTATCCTTCCCGCTTGTTTTCAAACTTAGTTAAACCTGTTCCCGCCGTCACAGCATGTCTTCAAGATGGCTGCTAGACTTGACGTTCGTCAGAAGCAACGTGCTGTCATAGAATTCCTGTGCTGCGAAAACGAGACAGTGAGAAACATCCACAAGAGGTTGAAAAAGGTGTATGGAGATGCTGCTGTAGATCGCAGTACAGTTAGTCGGTGGGCAAGCAGGTTACGTGATGAAAGCAGGCATGGCAATATTGAGGATTGTCCTCGCAGCGGCAGGCCTCGTACTGCACACACTCCAGACAATGTGCAAGGAATTAACGAATTGGTGACTGCTGACAGACGCATCACAGTGAACTAATTGTCACACCACATTGGGATAGGGGAAGGAACTGTTTGCAGAATACTGAAAGTGTTGGCGTTAAAAAAGGTTTGTGCCAGGTGGGTTCCCAGGATCTTGACAATGGCTCACAAAGAAACAAGAGAAACAGTATGCAGCAAACTTTTGGAACAGTACGAGAATGGTGGAGATGAATTTCTTGGAAGAATTGTGACAGGTGATGAAACATGGCTCCATCATTTTTCACCAGAGACGAAGAGGCAATCAGTGGAGTGGCATCATACAAATTCACCCAAGAGAGGCGCCGGGATTAGCCGAGCGGTCAACGGCGCTGCAGTCATGGACTGTGCGGCTGGTCCTTGCGGAGGTTTGAGCCTTCCCTCGGGCATGGGTGTGTGTGTTTGTCCTTAGGATATTTTAGGTTAAGTAGTGCGTAAGCTTAGAGACTGATGACCTTAGCAGTTAAGCCCCATAAGATTTCACACACATTTTTGAACACCCAAGAAAATAAATTCAAAACCACCTTCAAATGTTCAAATGTGTGTGAAATCTTATGGGACTTAACTTCTAAGGTCATCAGTCCCTAAGCTTAAACACTACTCAACCTAAATTATCCTAAGGACAAACACACACACCCATGCCCGAGGGAGGACTCGAACCTTCGCCGGGACCAGCCGCACAGTCCATGACTACAGCACCCTAGACCGCTCGGCTAATCCCGCGCCCCACACCTTCTGCTGGAAAAGTTATGGCTATGGTATTTTTTGATTCTGAAGGACTCTTGCTCGTGGACATTATGCCAAGCGGAACCACCATAAATTCTGATGCATATGTGACGACACTGAAGAAACTTCAAGCTCGACTGAGTCGTGTTCGACCACATCGGCAAAAGCAGGATGTTTTGCTGTTGCACGACAATGCACTGCCACATGTCAGTCAAAAAATCATGGAAGCGTTCACAAAACTCGGATGGACAACACGGAAACACTCGCCTTACAGTCCTGACCTGGCTCCATGTGACTATCATCTCTTTGGGAAACTGAAAGACTCTCTTCGTGGAACAAGGTTTGAAGATGACGACTCCCTTGTGTACGCCGCCAAACAGTGGCTCCAACAGGTTGGTCTAGAATTTTACAGTGCGGGTATACAGGCGCTTGTTCCAAGATGGCGTAAGGCAGTTGAGAGGGATAGAAATTATGTGGAGAAATGAAAATATTGTTCCTAAAGGATGTATCTACACACTGTAAAACTTTCAAACATGTAGATTAAAAGATGAATTAAAAAAAAATAGTTTGCGTTTCTTTTGGAGTGACCCTCATAAAATCTTCTCGGTTTTCAAGTTGCGTTTTTCGAACTGACGCGGCACAAAATCCGATAAGGTTTAATTAAGGCATGCCGCCGCGAAAGACTCCAAGGACACATACGTGTAAAGTTTGTCGGGATTCGTTAAGTGCTCTAATTCTCAAGTAGTGGATGAATGTAGTCTGTGCATCTGCGAGCCGGCCGATACGCTGCCTCAAGAAGTATGCATAGTTTCAGCCGTAGTACCTCACTGTGTTAAACCTTTTACATAGGATTATAATTCCTAATCAACAGATCATGACACCATTTAGTTCTTAAACTGATAACAAAAATAAGAGGAAATAAAATAAAAAGCATTACACCCCTTCTAGGGGAGCAGTACTGTTTTAGATCCGGTAGGTCATGCACAGATGCAGTATTCATTCTTTGAAAGGTCGTAGAGAATTCCTTTTGAATACGAGAGACCAGCTTATCTTCTTTTTATTGATTTACAGAAGCCTTTCAGTAGGATTCAGTTTTAAACCTGCTCTGTCATAGAGAGAGTCCTTCTAACTTAATAAAGTCAGTGGAAGACATGTATTCCAACTACATCCAGGAGACTATTGGTTACAGGTTAACTAGTTACATAGTAGTTAATATTGATCTTAGACAAGGTGACTCTTTGAGCCCGCTACTTTCTAATATAGTCATGGACGAGGTGATGAATAAGTTATTGGGTTTGGCTATAGGATGGGGACAATGATATAAAAATCGTCTGTTATGCTGACGATACAGTTCTGCTGGAAAATAATCATGACAACCTGCAGAAAATTTTACTTATATTTAGCTTGGCAGCCAAAAACTTAAACATGGCCATGTCTACTCAAAAAACCAAATGTAAGAACGACATCCTTGGAACCAATTAGATGAAAGCTGGAAGTGGATGGAAATATTATTCAACAGGTAATGACATTTAAATATTTTGCTATTGAACTGTCCAGCAGTGGAAATGTCGAAAAGAAAATTAGAGAACAAGTAGCAAAACCAAAGTGGCAGGGCGTTTAAATGACACTACTTGGAATAGTAAGCATGAAGGATAAGATACAGAGGCAAGAATATACAAAACAATAGTGAGACCAATTATGGAATATGCAGCTGAGACAAGACTAGAAACATAAAAACAGAGACCATTAAAAAAAAGTTCTACGGAGGATACAAGAAAGACACTAAGAGATACTGAGACAACTGAAAACATTAGAAAAGAATATAAAATGGACTCGATTAATGAGTAGGTGCAGAAGAGTAAGCCTGAATGGAACGAACCCATAGACAGGATGGGTGGTGGGAAGACTGTAAAAATCATAATAAATGAATCACCGTCTGGTAAAAGAAATACTGGCCGACCAAGGCATAGATGGAGTGACAGCCTCAGGGTAGATTGAGGGATACTGAAGGAAACAGGCTTTAGGCTGGAAAGGAAAGAAGAAGAGAAGAAGATATTTTTGTTGTCCCCAGAAGCCGTTAGATACACAACCTGCAACTGGGATGGTATGACCAGGCACCAGGTTAGTTGTTTAGTGATACAGACAGAAAAATCAGTGGTAACATAAATGGTTGTTTCATATACATACTTACTAATTCGAAGTGAAATATTTATAGTTTAATAAATCTTCAGCAAACATCTAATGTACTTAATTTGCAGTAGATATTAAATCCTTGTGTACTTCATGCCGCTTTTGTAAGCTGCATGAGCTGTATGGAGCATGCCGTTTGCTTGTACAACGAGGTTTACTATTGTTGTAGTTACTTAGGTAACAAAATCTTGTAGCTTCTTCTAAATTAGGGAGAATTTTTCTTACTTTTAATGACAAGGTCGTTAGACAAGTTGTTTCGTGCAAGCAGTACACGAATTAGTGCTCTTTACCCTTGGGTATCCGTAGTCGACAAAAATAAATTCTTTTAAAAGACATGGAAGAAAGAATTAAAAAAGATAATAATGAAAAACGGAAAACTAACAGCTCTAAGGATGTGACAGAGGCCATATTTTCGTGGGACAATTAAACAGGGAAATAAAGGCAGTCATGAAAGCGATGTGCTGTGGGACAGCAGGAAACATGTACTCAGCATGGAAGCCCTGGCACTGAACTTGAACTTGCTGACTGAGTGGTTTGTTGAATAAAGTTTTCTCAGTTTGTAAGCTATGTTACGTCCATTAACATTCTTGAGCCTACAACAGCTGTTTCCATTGTCTTCAGCATGAGAGAAGATGCTGTGATTGGCCTTACACAAATGTGACAGGAGCTCCACTAAAGGGACTTCACTTAAGCCAATGTTCACGGTTGTTTTGATTGCTCCGTATCAAAACGTTGACTTTGGAAACTGATTTACAACAAAAACGCGGCTTACTAGCAGAAAGGTTAAGTTTTCATTAATGCAAACGGGGTTCACACCCCTGGATAAACAATTATATTATTATTATGGTGAATTTCATTCGCCAATTGCGAATTATTTTGATATAAGCTGTATTAGATATGACAAATTACCTTCAGATCATCATGCATTCATGTCTGAAGGAACGGAAACTGTAAAAAAAAGAATTGCATTATTATTCTATATGTGATTTTGTGTTTATACGAAAGTATTTCCTGATATTTTAGGTTTCTTTGTGGCTGATTACAATCTAACAGAGTTTGCTGACTTGCATTTCATTTTTGGGGAGCCACCGTGCAACAGTTGAGCAGCGAGCTGTGATACAGCCAGTAGAGGTCAACCACAGCATCAGTACACGATCTGTAGCCAAGGAACTAAATATCTTCAACGCTACCGTGTAAAAGTCCTTCACAAGACGAGCATGCAACAATCCATGTACAAACTCCACCTGCTAATAACTTTCCCCACCAAGTGGAATATTCCTATGATATCTACACCAAATAGTAAATATCCCTTACTTCCAAATGCGTGTTTCTTTTAATGACAGAGATGCCTTCGTAAGGTTTTCCAACATCCACAATAGCCATGTCTGGCACCTCGAAAATTCTAAGGCAACTCGAGCATTTCGCCAACAGATATTTACCATATCTTACTCTGTGAAGTACTATCTGAAATGGAGAACGTCAGGCAACGATTATATTTCCAGCATGACAGGGTTCCACCGAACATTGTCGTTGATGTCACAGAACATTTAGATGTTTTCTTCAATTAATTGATTGCGAGGGTTTGGCTGGTACCGTATGACATCCTCCTCTCCTATGAATTTTCTAATGTGAGGAGAGATGAAGCGTTTGGTGTATGGGACATCGATAGACACTCCAGTAATGTTGGTTGCCCGTCGGGCTGAAACTGCAGTCATTATTCTTGAAACATCTGGTTGCTTTGAGCCCGTCTTGGAACTGCCACTCCGACCTCCCTGTAACCGTGAAGCATCCGCCTTTCTTTTCGTTCGGTGGTTCGTTGTTTCGAGCATTGTAGTAGGTTATAGTAAACTTATTGAATGATCTATAGACAATGTCTAAGGGCACAATACGCGAAATTAAATTCCTCAGTGCCTTGGATGTGAAGCGTTGTAAGTAGGCTGTTTAGGTTTTTTTATTGGTAACGCCACATAGCGCTCTATATAAAAATCACTGGCTGTGCTGTGTGCAGTCTGTGGCTAGTTTGCATTGTTGTCTGCCATTGTAGTGTTGGGCAGCTGGATGTTAACAGCGCGTAGCATTGCGCAGTTGGAGGTGAGCCGCCAGCAGTGGTGGATGTGGGGAGAGAAATGGCGGAGTTTTGAAATTTGTAAGACTGGATGCCATGAACTGCTATTTATATTATGATTTTTCAACACCATTAAGGTAAATACATTGTTTGTTCTCTATTAAAATCTTTCATTTGCTAACTATGCCTATCAGTAGTTAGTCCCTTCCGTAGTTTGAATCTTTTATTTAGCTGGCAGTAGTGACGCTCGCTGTATTGCAGTAGTTCAAGTAACCAAGATTTTTGTGAGGTAAGTGATTTGTGAAAGGTATAGGTTAATGTTAGTCAGGGCCATTCTTTTGTAGGGATTTTTGAAAGTCTGATTGCGTTGCGCTAAAAATATTGTGTCAGTTTAAGCAGAGTAGTGTATAATTGTTCTAAGGGGACGTTTCATATGTCGACCCTTAGCCGAGGATACCTCACTGGAATCTTCTGACTTTTTCTTGTAGTTTGTGTAATTAGTGTAGATTTTGTTTAGTGCTATTGTGTAATTGTAGAGAGAATCTTCTTTGTAGTTGCAGTCTTTCATTGTTGTACAGTAAAACAGTTGTGGCATGCATGTAGATTTGCACCAAGTATTTCACAGCTGCGCTTGCAATTAACTAGATATTATTTTCAGTGCTATGTTAATGTGTTCCCCTATTTTTGCTCTTCAAATTGTGTTTTTCTGTGTTGTCGTGTGAAATATTGTGACAATAATGGCGTGTGAAAAACTTAACACTAGGCTCCAAAGTAAACTGAGAAATGACATTGAAGACGAAAGCAGTGTGTTAACGCCACCATGTAATGAATTAACTAATATTCAAAGTAGTAATTTGGTAACTGTGCATAGGGAAATGGAGCGGGCGTCAAATAATGGTGTAGACAGTGAAACAGGTAGTAAACAGGGAAGCATTATCGATCGATCGGTCGGCAACATCTCGCCTCAGGAATCGGGAATGAACAGAACACAATATTGCAAATACTGTAGACTCAGGTTTTGGGTTCTCACCGTTTTCTCAAATGAGTCAAGACACATTTTCCGCTTGTCAAAATGTGAATGTTGCCGGTCCAAATTCACTGCCGAAAAGCACTGAGGAACATGTTTCATACACCAGTGCATTGTTATTACAGTTAATGCAACAAATGGGACAAAGGCTACAAAAGTTAGACACAACGCTTGAACAAAATCAGAAACAAATGGGACAAAATCTTCAAAAGTTAGACACAATGGAACAAAATCAGAGACAAACACAGCAACAGTTAGACACAATGGAACAAAATCTTCAAAAGTTAGACACAATGGAACAAAAACTTCAAAAGTTAGACTCAGTGGAACATAAGCTTGAACAAACACGTGAAGATTTAACTACTGAGTTACATAACATTGAATCGAAATGTCAAAAAGTCTGTAATGATGTAAAAACACAAATTTGTGAGCATTTTCAACCTATTTTTTCGCGGCATGAAAATGCATTACAGAATCACGAAGCAGCCATAAAAGAACTGCAAACCATTGTTCATGGAAATCATGAGACCTTGTGGGCTAAAACTGACTCAGTTGCATCTGCCGATTCGGTTACGCAACTTGCAAAAACTCAAGAAAACTTAAAGGATACAGTAGATTCGATTTCAACACAAATGGACACTCTGAAACTTGGTTCAGAAAAACACACTGAGGAAATGTGTTCACTATCGGAGAAAGTAGCCGAACTTTCGGATCAGGTCACTAACTTATCTACAAAGGTATGATGATGATCTGAATGACACAAGACCTGTAGCCATCACTGACACAGAAGAGTGCAAACAAATTAGGAAATTCAAACAAAATCAGAATCAAATTAATACGCAACACCAAAGAGAAATCCGGGAAGTACAAGATCAGCTGACACAGGTAATACAAGAATTACATATTTCAGAGGCCACTCGCGCTCCAATACGGAAAGAGGGACATAGAAGTACGGAACAGCCACAAAATAATAACTCAGGGCACTTCGGAAATTATGAAAGAAATTGGCAAGGTACACCGAATTTTGAGATGGAACCGCCGAAACGACGTAACAATGACCGACATGCGACTCGCCGACATGATGATTTTGACTATAGGCTGTTCACTACTACACGTAAATTTAAAACATCTAAGAATTCTGGCAATGACATTCATCCACAAGCATGGCTCCATCAATTCTCTCATTGTTTTCCTCTCAACTGGTCGTTAGAGCACAGATTAGAATTTATGTGTGGCTACTTGGAGAATGAACCAGCTGTAAGAATGCGATCGGTCATTCACGATTGTCACAGTGAAGGAGAATTTTATCATGCCTTCCTCTCAGCGTATTGGTCTCAAGCTACACAAGACCGAGTAAAACATAGCATCATAATGATGAAAGGTTTCGAACAATCTGAATTTTCCAGTCTTATGAAATGTTTTGAAGACATGTTGCATCTGAATCAGTACCTGTCAAACCCATACAGCCCCTCAGAACTCATTCACATTTGCTTAATCAAATTACCTGAACATTTATGACATATTATTTTGGCAGGACGTTGCAAAGACAACATTGAAGCTTTTCAGGGGCTCTTACAAGAACTGGAAATTGACACTGACAATCGCGGAACGCGAAAACAGGAACACAACAATTACAGGTCACATCCGTCGCAATTCCGCGATGAAAGAAATAATAACTGGACACGTCAAGGCTATTCTTTCAATGTAAATCATGACCGAAACAGACACCACCCGTATGACAACCGTTGGCAGAGTAGTAATAATTATAGGGGAAGATCACCTTTCCATAGTAATGAATATGACAGAGACAATCATAGAAACAGACAATTTGGCAATCAGAACTATTATTATCACGGGAGCCAGAATAACTTTAGACGCAACAGTCCAGCGCGCAGTTACGACTCAGGGAGAAATTCTCCACCACTTAACCGACAAGAAAGAAACTACAGGAACTACCAACATGACGACAGACGATGTGATCGTAACGACAGACGTGAATTTCATCAGAACTGGCGGGATTTAAACAGGGCGGGGCCCTCTCGGCAAGGCGAATTTGTAGAAGTTAGGTCTCCTAATCCCAATAACGACGCGCGCCAACAAAGAAACAGACAATAACTCGCACCGCAGGCAGCCACTTGCGCCCGCTGGCTCAGGGAAAAATAACATTGACGCTAACCTTGAGCAAAATTCCAGTATTCTTTACGGACGAATACCGCATGATAATTGCATTCAAGTTGAAACTCTGTGTACTGAGAAGAGCAAAGGTTTACACCAGATCTCACATGTAAAACCGTTTATTGAGAGATAAACTGTTTTTTAATTTAGTCTTTGTTATAAAATTTTTCACTTCACGTTACTAGTACACTTCGTCAGACTTAGAAACTGTTAACATGCAACTATGTTTTAAAGTTAACTATCCAGTCAAGAACCAAAAGAACTTATTTAAGCAGAAATTACGAATGCATTGTTATTGCGAACAGACAACACAGTGTTATTGTGTGTGTACATTTTTGCTTGTTAGTTGCACGATTACGTAACGACTATAAGGCTCACATACTTGGAACATTTACCAATACTGCTAATGAGATTTTAATGCAACATTTTGGTTTACTTGAAAATACATTCTGGATTTAAAGTACAAACTGAGAGATACCAGATGACACAGTGGTTAGTTTATGTGACAGCTACACGATTATATCACGACGTTACTAATGAGTGACAATTTACAATGTTGCTTTTGCGGTGTATCTGTTTTATATCTGCACAGTTTTTCTGAATTATTCTGGAAAGTAAAACATGTTTTAGTAGTAACTTTTGTGGTATAGCTACAAGGAGACAGCCTTTTCCGTAGCACAACAATACGTTACAGCACAGTACTTTCATCATCACAACAATAAGCGTAATAACTAAGATATCTCTACGCAAAGCATTTCACTTTTGTTTATCATGAGGTAAGTACATTGGCTTCTGCAGAACTTAGCTTTTGGAGGAAAATAACTACGACACTTCCACAGAGATTATATTACAACAAGATGCACATTTAGCGCTACAGGACACGCATTTCAGTGATTAATTTTTTACTTAAACATTTATTTTTAAAGATTTTTGAATTACAAAAAAAGTTTTCCATGATACATTTCATTCAATTTCTGTAATCTGTAACACCTGAGGGTATAATTACATTAATCCTCAGGGGGGTACATGCTTACTTTGTGTATAATGTGTTTGGCAAGCACAACGAGCCCTAGCTAATATGGTATTTGCTTACACAACTTTACACATCGGTACCATATTTCTCTAACACACAAATTACACACCTATCTGATCATTTAACTGAGAGATAAACATTTTTTTTACTACATCAGTGACACATGTTTACCCAATTACACAGTTGGGTAACTTCACACTTACGAAATGGTATTTTGTCTGTACTTTGTGAACTGTTCATATTTTTTCGGAACCATTGTGATACTATGAGAGCTTTGAATGATTTTTCTAATAATGTGTTATTTACTTTGTAAAGATGCTTAGACATTATTTATTCTGTTTTGTTTCAATACTCATGTGTGGTTTTGATGTTTCAAAAGTTATTCTGATCTTTTATGTATTTCCTTATGTCATAATTCCTGTAACACTGATGTATATGTTAGTTCGATTCTTTTGTAAAGCCTGTACTTCAAATGTTATCTGTATTGTTATGTTCTTTAATGATGTATTTTGTACCTTTGTTATTGTATTCTCATGTTATAATATTGTAATTGACACCAGTTCATCAAATTAAGTAACTTGTAAGCATTCATTTCACTGCACACGTTTCTGTTGGTCATAGTATATGGACAATATGTGAGAAGTAGGGACTGTTAGTGTTTGCACGTGTGTTACTAATTCAGCAAGGGACTGGATAACAGCATTGCTAGTTCTAAGGACAATTCCAAAAACTTCGTGAGTGTACAAGTGGTGGTTTATGGACTTGCTATATAGTCTGCAAGACTTCTAAGGACAATTCCAAAAACTTTGTGCGTGCACAAGTGGTGGTTTATGGACTTGCTATGTTCTCCGCAAGACTCTTCGATGGTGAATGTGCACCTGCACAGTCGCAACAGATGGCTGCTGGCCGTCTCTACCAGGACTACAGTGGGTCTGCACCTCTGGTGGTCCACCAATACCACAATCTCTACCAGAACTACGGTGGGTCTGCACCTCTGGTGGCCCACCAATACCGTAATCTCTACCAAGACTACAGTGGGTCTGCTCTGTGATGATCTACCTACCAATATTCTTCAAAATGTCGAATGACTCTGCTGTGGGTTTGCTCTGTTGTGGCCCATTACCTGTCAGCATGTCAAGAGTCAGCACTGTCTTTCCGTTGGAAGGACAACACTACTTCTTCGAGACTGCATGGAAATCCACTACTTCCGTGTGCATAGTCTTTTACTGCTCAGACTTTGAGAAAAGAAACGGCAGTTTCACTGTGATGTATGATCAGGACTGTCTTTATGGACTGTGAGAAAATTTTAGCTTTTGACCAACATTGTATTAATAAGTGTGTGCATTTGATATTTTTCTTACTGTAATTATGAAAAAAAATTTCAAATCTGTATTGGCCAGTGCCCAAAACAATATGTAAAATTTTTTGTGGGGAGCATGGGGGCTATGTATGTAGGCTGTTTAGGTTTTTTTTATTGGTAACGCCACAAAGCGCTCTATATGAAAATCACTGGCTGTGCTGTGTGCAGTCTGTGGCTAGTTTGCATTGTTGTCTGCCATTGTAGTGTTGGGCAGCGGCAGCTGGATGTGAACAGCGCGTAGCGTTGCGCAGTTGGAGGTGAGCAGCCAGCAGTGGTGGATGTGGGGAGAGAAATGGCGCAGTTTTGAAAATTGTAAAAATGGATGTCATGAACTGCTATATATATTATGACTATTAAGGTAAATACAACGTTTGTTCTCTATTAAAATCTTTCATTTGCTAACTATGCCTATCAGTAGTTAGTGCCTTCTGTAGTTTGAATCTTTTATTTAGCTGGCAGTAGTGGCGCTCGCTGTATTGCAGTAGTTCGAGTAACGAAGATTTTTGGTGAGGTAAGTGATTTGTGAAACGTATAGGTTAATGTTAGTCAGGGCTATTCTTTTGTAGGGATTTTTGAAAGTCAGATTGCGTTGCGCTAAAAATATTGTGTCAGTTTAAGCAGAGTAGTGTATAATTGTTCTAAGGGGACGTTTCAGCGTCTGTTAATACTAGGGGTCTAACAAAAGTACGCTTTTAAGAATGTTTGATGGAGAGCGAAACCAGTCACAAATACTTTCAGGAAAGCTTTACTTGATTCCACGACCGGTTTCGGGCTATCACAACCATCTTCAGATGTCTACACGTATCACTGCAGTATTCTATTCGTCAGCAGCATATTGTCACAATTCTGTAGTAAAACAATTGTAGCTATTGTAAGACGCGCTTGATAACCCGAAACCGGATACGGAAATAAGATACAGCTATTTATCAATAAGTCTTCATTAAATAACGGCCTCATAGCTTAACAAGATCCACCATGGATAAAATAACAGACAGTACATATGTTTTTCTCTCTGGCTCCAGAAGACTGTGGCACACAAATTCACGTTTGGACCTCCGCATCAGTCGGTCTTTCTTGCTCGCATCTTGTTTACATTGGAAATTCCACCAGTGGTCCACCCAGAGAGTCAGAACCATAGGAACCGTTTGTTTGAGGCCGGCTGCGATTAATTGTGCAGCTAACCTATTTCGCCTCATACCTCTTCACCTTGCAACACATCTCCGACGGTTCAGTGAGATACGGATAGTTGTATTTCACTAATCAGAGTTGTTTCTTTGTCGTCGTTAGCATTGGTCGTTTGCGCGTGCAGTATCGAACAAGACAGCGGCTATTGTAGCCTATCACGCAGTGACGTACAGGATCAACTCTCGCCAACGTGATATGCGTGCAGAATATTTGCATGTTCATCACGTGGCTGTCCTTGCAACGTGGGGGAGACTTGCTCTTCCAGATGCACACATTCCTCGCGTTACCCTATGCGTCGCATCTGCTGGCCTATGCTGATGACATCGCAGTTCTGGCAAAGTCGCAAGCCGATATGGTGGAGACAATAAGAGACACAGCACAAAATGCAAGCAAAGTTGACCTCAAAATCAATGCTGAGAAGACGGAATGCCGAGCGGTTCTAGGCGCTACAGTCTGGAACCGCGCGACCGCTACGGACGCAGGTTCGAATCCTGCCGCGGGTATGGATGTGTGTGATGTCCTTAGGTTAGTTAGGTTTAAGTCGTTCTGAGTTCTAGGGGATGATGACCTCAGCAGTTAAGTCCCATAGTGCTCAGAGTCATTTGAACCATTTGAAGACAGAATAATGGTGCACAATACGGAGGTACTATACAGAGAGTCCTATGGGGAGTTGGAGATCTGAGTTTCGCCTAAGTAGAAAACTTAACATACCTAGACTTCTGGTTTAACAGTGACAAGTGGAAACTGAAGATAAAACATAACACATGCATCCAGATTGTAATTCCGTATAAAACAGATACAACATCACGCTCTCTCTCCAGCATGCACTTAAGCTATACGTTCTGAGTGCAGCTGCATTTTCATCAAAGTTCAAGCTGTCGGTTTTTGATTTATTGGTGATAGCGATTCAAAAATATGAATCTTTAATTGGATATACTGAAATGGCCCTGTATGTCTGACATAAATAAATCGCTGACCCACCAAAACAAAGATCAAGAATCCGTTATCCAAGAAACTAAACAAGGATCTCAGTTAACACAGTTTATTACAGGAAAATGCAAAAGAAATGGTTTAACAATCATTGACAATAATAAGCTAATGACTTGGCAAACATGACCAAGGGATCTGGAATGTGTTTCTAATGAACATATACCTGAATAAAACAATTATATTTACGTAAGTCGGACGGTGAATGCCGAAGATTAATGTATGAAGATAGATGTGGGGTATGCATTTGCTTCTATGGCTGGAGTTGAAAGCATGTTGAACCCGTAACTGCGAACAAGTCTTGAGAACGAAGACTGAAATTACTTAACCTTGTTAAAAATGACACGGCTGTCCCTACATTTCACCTCGCTGTTGAGACTGAACCCCACCATACTCATAATCTGCAAATGGCGGCAGAAATGGCTCTGTACCAACAATTTGCGTCTGCGTTTAACTTGACTGGATGTGAGCTGACGCGAGGTCTGCCAGAGAAGACGCCTGTCCATCAAGACACTGAAATCACAAGTCTGCCTGTGAAGTCTGCCGTAAGAAGCAACTTCCTGCAGTGCGCTTCCGACAAGGAAGATTCGGTTCTCTGCGGTTTTGTTGTGTCACGTAATTCTGCATGGTTGAATGATAAATATTACGAGTGCCAAGCAGTAAGAAGTTGTCTTAACAGATTTTGGCCCCTTTCCATTACATTTATTTCAGGAGGTTCACGGGTTACAAAATTATACGATATTACAGTGCCTGTGTTTTCCGAATCACGATGGAAAGTTCTTTCGGTCGTGCATACATAAATACGATATTACAGTGCCTGTGTTATTCCGAATTGCGATGCAAAGTTCCTTCGAACATCGATGCATGCCAAGTCCTGAGAAACTTTACACCGTAATTCGGAATAACACAGGCACTGTAATATCGTATTTACCTGCAGATACCAGGCAAGCGACTTTTAAGTATAAGGGGCAATCAGAGAGAAACGATTCAGACGCATAATTACAGACACCACTACCTGTATGTTAGAAGTATCGACCCTGGCTGTTGATGCACTTGTCCCACTGTGACACAAGACGGTGAATGGCAGTCTCATAAAGTTCCTGGGGCTGCAATGTTAACCAGTTCTGCACGTACAGCTGGACGTCGTCGCCCGAGGTGAATCGTTTGCCCCTCAGAGCCTTTTTAAGGGGACCAAAAATGACGTAATCAGAGGGGGAGACGTCCGGACTCTCTGGAGGATGGCCGAGAACCTCCCATTTGAATTTCTGCAGGAGTGCCGCGACTGTGTTGGCCGTATGAGGCTTTGCATTGTCGTGGAGCGGAATGACCCCACTGGTGTGGCTGTCTTGTTGTTTTGATTTGGTCGCTTGGCGAAGGGTGGTCAAGGTTTGCGAGTAACGCTGGGCATTCGCTGTTGTCCCATGCTGCAGGAAGAGAATCAAGAGGATGCCATCTTGGTCAAAGAAGATCGTCAGCATAACCTTTCCTGCACTCGTGTGGATGGCCTTGGCATTTTTTGGTGGTGGTACTTCCACTGGAGACTTTCTCGTTTAGATTCTGGTTCGAAGTGATAACACCATGACTCATCTCCAGCCACCACTCGTGCCAGGAACGCATTCCGTTCCTGAGCATAGCGCTCCAGATGAGCAAGACAGAGGGCCATTCGACATGCTTCCTGGTGTGGTTGCATTGGGCACACACTTTGCGCATGTGCAGTCGTTACTTCATGATGGTGTGAATACTTCCGACGCTCAATCCGACCACGGCAGCAGTGGCTTTCACTGTCACTCGGCGGTCCTGGGTAATGAGTGCATCCACCAGCTGGACGATGTCATCGGTAATGCAGTGTGGTGCTCCAGACTGTGCATCATCAGCTAACGACATCCGTCCTTCCCTGAAGCGCTTGTGCCGCGCCTTGACCCTTGCAAGGTACATACAGTGTTTGCCGTACACGTGTGACATTCATCGATGAATGTCCGTTCCTCCTACTCCTTCCACTGTCAGAAGACGAACAACACCTCTTTGCTCTTCTTTTGACGCCTCCATGACACTGCTTACTAGAGTTGTGGCGATTCGTGAATGAGTCGTTCATTTGAACGACTCTAAATAAAGAATCGTAAGAATCGAATCGTGATACGGACGAACCGTCGTTCAAAAGAATCGTAAGAACGATTGCGTGTTTCCGAGTCGTGACGATTCCAAGTTCCAACGATTCGTCGATTTCTCAGTACGCTATGCTTCGAAGGCTACTTCCGAATCATGCCGAGTCGTGCCGAATGATTACGACCGCCAGATGGCCGTCAAGTGGAGGATGCATGTGAACAAAGGAAGATTGGAACGAACAAACGAAGTTCGTAGGCCGTAATATTACTCGTGAATACCAAGCTGACACTTGGCGGTGGCTGACGGGAACGAGCGTAAAGGCATTTCCCATTTACTATCGCTACCATCAGCCACCGCGCCGACGTCAGCTTAGTTTGCGCGAGTAATACACGAACTAGTGATGACAGAAACGATATACAGCGAGTACACGGCTCTCAATACACACGATTAAAATCAAGAAACCCAAGTATGATGAATAAATACGTACGTCTTATTTACTGCAGATGCAATGCAAAAACACACACACCTTCTTTACATACGAGCAATAGCACTTGTGTTATGTATTACATTTCAGGTATCTCTAAAACGGCCCTAACGATATGGATGAAATTTTGTATTTTAACTGGTTTTTGCTTTTTGAGATCACGTACATAGTTCCAATCTTTCGTAAAAAGTAAATTTTACAATATATATATATATATATATATATATATATATATATATATATATATATATATATATCCTACATAGTTCCATTCGTAAAAACGCAATTTTATATTATAAAAACGCTATTTCATATGTTTTTATAACGCCATCTCGTAAAACTTTGTTAGTAGATATTGAATGTAGTTAAGGTTTTGGTTTTTATGTTTATCTGTATGTAGGTAACTTTCCTTACAGCAAGCGATTTTACACAAAAGAATTTTTTAAATAAAAACGCGAATTTCGTGGTTCTTGGGAATGGCTTTAACAGTTTGGATAAAATTTCATATTTAGATACGGAAATAAAAAGCAAAATACCTATGATTTGTATTTAGAAGAAATGAAAGTTAAGCTAAATTTGCTGTGTGGGAGGGCTGTCAGCTGCGTTATGAATCACAAGGGTGGTGGACTTGGAAAGACGTCTTAATACAGAAAAACATGGGATGATATAAGCCAAACTACGTCTGTCTAACTGCTAGATTTTGTTACTATAAAACAGACGTTTGTAGTTAGATACGTTCAAGCCACACAACCAAACTGGCATATCACGTAATTGTGCACCACCTTTCGCACAAATCGACTCCTTTTTCCTGGCATACTGAAATAAAACAATAGATGCAATCAAATCAAACGTGACCTTTCATCAATTAAGGCATTACACATATAAATCGAGAATCACACTTGTAACGTCATATGCATGTTTACTCATAAATAAACTATTTCTGGCATATCTTATCATGACACAGTTCGATTCTAACCCCATTGACAATTTCAGACATGTCCTGCCATCTGTGAGTAAGATGAAGAACTTTATGCATTCCGTAATAATCGTGCCATTGCAGACTAGAATGAATCGTGAAAGAATCGTGAACGAATCGTAGGAATCGATTCGCAATGTGTGATTGAATCGTAGGAATCGAATCGGGAAAAAGAATCGTGTTGCCCAACTCTACTGCTTACAATGCGACTGGCAGCGTTGGACGATTTATGCATGCTGCTGCTAGCTCTGTATAGTCACGTGACGTGCACGCATGCCCTCTAGCGACCGGCTGTGAACTTCCACGCTCTTGTCTGAACCACACCCCGTTACACATGCCACGATATTACCCTCCTGCCACCGGTTTGCCCATTCCAGGCTCCAGCTCGTTTCTTTTTGAATGCCCCTTATACAAAGTCTGAGATGTATAGGAATATACACAATGCATTTACGATACAAGTTGTAGACACATGGTTGACTACATGTGGAAGTTTGGGTCTAGCCGTGAGTCGTGCTCAGGTAGCCAAATCGTAAGTCGATAGCTCGCGATAAGAGGGAAATCCGGGTTCGAGTCCCAGTCCAGCACAAATTCTCATTGTCATGATTCCATTATACAGCTGATGGTAGTCCATATTTGCAACTGCGAATAAATTTAATGTAGTTACAAAATTCGTTGTATTTGACGCTCCAAAACTGTGTTCCAGTATCTCCCTCTCTCTCTCCACATTTGTGTGAGGACAGTGAGTGTGGACCTGTGTGCAAGCAGCGATATTTCTTAGCCCCACATGTAAATTGTTTAGGTTAACCAATGGTAGCTGTTTCCACACGTCATTAAACATTTTCTCTTGCTTGAACTGAGCGTGGTGTCGCTTTCTCCTAATCTTCGAAGGTCTTGTAACCTTCTCTGTTTCCATTCCAATGTCTCATATGTTATGTTAACGCTCTGTGTATTTTGATGAATTATAACTCACTTCTATTCAAGCCATAATAGAAGTTCTTCTGGATCTCTTCCAATACAGCGCGCTTTTCCAGATCACACACAGCTCACTGAGAACAATCTCCGTTGTTCTCGCATAGCCTAGAGATACAATCTGCTCTGTGGCTTTTAGTGCACCAGGGTCAACTGGTTTTCCTCAAAGCACTGCCCGGTCTGACCGCCTGGGGAGGTTGCCCGCACGTGCCTTCTGTGAATTCTGCTAGTGCTGTTTCTCTGCAAGCTGTTATGAACCACGGCGCATCCATTCGCTTACATCCAGAAGCAGCTAGCTTCCAAAGTGATTTCTTATATACGCGTACATGCAGTCCAGTGTAGGAAATTGTACTGACAAACCGATTCGTATTTTATTTATCGGTGTAGATTAATTTGTTGCAATTTGATTTGGTTTTTTATTTCGCGTTTTACAGGAGTATGAGAAAAATGATTGCGTAACAAGCAACATCAAAAATTAGGCATATAACGCAGAGGTAGTCCCAGTGGCGCTATATGAAACACAAACCTTGAGTACCACAAAGGTGAACGATGAAAGACTGTTTTCTTGTTTTATTGAAAATCTTAGGAAAGATTGTAGGACCAGTACGAGACGCATGCATTTATGACAATGAGAATTAGGAGCTGTATGAAATAATGCAGCAATCATTTACTGTGCAAAAAAATGGTTCAAATGGCTCTGAGCACTATGGGACTCAACTGCTGTGGTCATAAGTCCCCTAGAACTTAGAACTACTTAAACCTAACTAACCTAAAGACATCACACACATCCATGCCCGAGGCAGGATTCGAACCTGCGACGTTAGCGATTTACTGTGCAGAAAATGGAAGCTAGAAGATCTCGATAGGTAGGACATGTGACTTATATGCCTGAAAGCCGTAGAGCCAAAGCAGTGCAATTAGGAAGATCTAAACGAAAACATTCGCTTGGCAGCACAGGAAGCAGTAAATGGACAAGGTCACAAAAAGCCTACCACAGCTGGTGGTCAAATGAAGCTGAAAGGATACAGCACAAGAACTGAGTCACTGGAGGCAGATGGGGCTGGCACAGGATGGACAAAGTCGAGAAACGCAGGATAAATAAGTACCCAGTGTATTTTCCAGTACGACTGCCAGGTGGAGTGTTCAGCACGATCGCAACACCTGTTGCCCAGAGAGATATCAAAGACATAATCAGGTTTCATATGGAATACCGGCAACATCTCTTGACCATTTATGACAGAATATGGAAGTATCGTCGAATACATACTCCTGTGATAACATCTGACAACTCTGCGGCCGCTGTACGCATAATTACACTGTAGCTAGTGTAAGTAGGCTGTTTAGGTTTTTATATTAGTAACGCCACGTAGCGCTCTGTATGAAAATCACTGGCTGTGCAGTGTGCAGTCTGTGGCTAGTTTGCATTGTTGTCTGCCACTGTAGTGTTGGGCAGCTGGATGTGAACAGCGCGTAGCGTTGGGCAGTTGGAGGTGGGCCGCCAGCAGTGGTGAATGTGGGGAGAGAAATGGCGGAATTTTGAAATTTGTAAGACTGGATGTCATGAACTGCTGTATACATTATGACTTTTGAACACTATTGAGGTAAATACATTGTTTGTTCTCTATCAAAATCTTTCATTTGCTAACTATGCCTATTAGTGGTTAGTGCCTTCAGTAGTTTGAATCTTTTATTTAGCTGGCAGTAGTGGCGCTCGCTGTATTGCAGTAGTTCGAGTAACGAAGATTTTTGGTGAGGTAAGTGATTTGTGAAAGGTATAGGTTAATGTTAGTCAGGGCCATTCTTTTGTAGGGATTTTTGAAAGTCAGATTGCGTTGCGCTAGAAATATTGTGTGTCAGTTTAAGCACAGTCTTGTACAATTTTTCTAAGAGGACGTTACACTAGAAGGAAGCGATGTGCCGCAGCAGAGATGGTGTTAAATGAGAGAGATTTGCCTTTCACTTTTTTTTAAGTCTGCAGAAAGAGAGGAATCAGTTTTTGATGTTGCTGAGCAACAGTCATACAATAATTTTTAAATGAACACACGGCCATTTGACTGTTTTGTTGTTTGTTTCATTACGACCCAGGTTTCGGCCTTTCATGCCATTTTCAAGTGATTGATTTTATGTCATTAACATATATTGCAGGACATCAAGCTCAAAATTGGCCATAAATTAAGAATATTCGCTCTCTACGAATACAACGATATAGTCAAATGGTGGTGTGTTCATTTTAAAAAAATAAAATGAAAGAGAGGAGTCTGTGGTGTCTTGATGAAGATAGGCCGCGAACATTTCATCGCTCCTCCTATTGTATCAGTCTTGTTAATAATATTGGATTTTGAGTTAATATAAATAACGTCAAGTAAAATACAGTGCCTGTCTACTTATTCGTCAAACAGTTCATCTCACCGCTTCGAAATATGAGTGTCTTTCAACAGGTGACAATGTCGACGATCAGAAACTTCTACGGCGGCTGTATTCGGAACGGCCATCACATCAGAAAGAAGAGGTAAAGTTTCCCACTGAGAATAAAATACAAATAAGAACATTTACTGTCAAATTTCCTCGAAAGTTTATTTCAGATATGTTTGGTGGTCTCTGTTCAGCCGCACGTCACAAAACCATTTCATTAACTTCCATTTATGACTTCACAGATAAAAATCATAAAACATTTCCATTTCTAATTCATTATTCAGCTGGTAATAAAATTAGAATATAATACAGTGACTTTAATACTAAGGCTATACACGTAGGTATTCGTTTTTTTCTGAACAATATTTTTTGTATTGTCTGTGGATATTCACTACTTGAGAAGTCTCTGGTGCCACGTAATGGTCGTTTGTGTAAAATTTAGAATTTTTTGTAAGTTACCATATTCCATTTACTTGATGTTTGTAAATATGTAGTCTTTCGTCATGAAAATATGTTAACGCAATCCATGCATGTCCAGAAGAACATTGCCTCGTTCTTCAAAACAACACAGGCCGTGCAATATCATATTTATTCGCTGACACTACGCAGCGACTTTCAATTAAAATATCGTTCCCTGTACGAGAATTTCACAATTTGTGTACGAGTACAGGTTTTGACGTAGGAGCGACGACATATGGAAGTTTGGGTCTAACAGTGAGTCGTGCACGGATAGCCGAAGTAGATAAGGTGACCGGAAATCCGGGTAATCGCAACTATGAATACATTTCATGCAAATTAATTCGCGGCATTAAGCAGTGTTGCAGATAAGTTGGCGGTGAACAGGGAGATGTTTCGCAGGGAGGCGAAGGTAGCAGCTGGACCGTATGGCATGACGGTGAATCATGAAAGTGGAAAGGGAACGCGAACCTCGACAACAGATCTTGCTGGACAGTAAAGATGTGGGGAACCACTATTGTTCTGGCGCGAAGTGCCGATTTTACCTTATTAAATGTTAATGATTTAACTGGTACTAGGAGGAGCCTGCGGGCCATTAGAGCATCACTACAATAACAACGCTATGCAGTACGCCCGTGAATTCAATAAAAAAAAATGGTTCAAATGGATCTGAGCACTATGCGACTTAACTTCTGAGGTCATCACTCGCATAGAACTTAGAACTAATTAAACCTAACTAACCTAAGGACATCACACACATCCATGCCCGAGGCAGGATTCGAACCTGCGACCGTAGCGGTCGCTCGGCTCCAGGCTGTAGCGCCTAGAACCGCACGGCCACTCCGGCCGGCCCTGAATTCAATAAAAAAATGGATATTGTTAACTTAGCGATGATGTACAAAGGGGTACGCGGGGAGCTGTGTGGTCTGGGGCTCCTTGCCACGGTTCACGCGGCTCACCCCGTCGGAGGTTCGAGTCCTTCCTGCGGCATGGGTGTATATATATATACATATATAATGATGTAAGCAATAGACTTCGGCTGCGCGCCGTGCTCGCCAGTGGATGATAGGACGAATTCTGACCCTGTTCATGTGTGAGAGTGGGCGATAGAATGTTTTCATACACCCGGATGTATTCGGCTTTACCATGCTCTCGAAATTTGCTAACTTTGTGAAAGGAATCGTTTCATCCTACTAAACTGTTACCATTTTACGAAGTTAGCAAATAAATGCATCATAATAGCATCCCTGCACTTATTTCACAGAAATTAGCTACCTTCATCGCTAATTATAATCACAGGTCACCTACCTGCATCTTATGAAGAATGCAGTGCCCTACCAGATCTGCTTTTAGAATGAAATTTTCACTCTACAGCGGAGTGTGCGCTGATATGAAACTTCCTGGCAGATTAAAACTGTGTGCCGGACCGAGACTCGAACTCGGGATCTTTGCCTTTCGCGGGCAAGTGCTCTACCAACTGAGCTACCCAAGCACGACTCACGCCCCGTCCTCACAGCTTTACTTCTGCCAGTAGCTCGTCTCCTACCTTCCAAACTTAACAGAAGCTCTCCTGCGAACCTTGCAGAACTAGCACTCCTGAAAGAAAGGATATTGCGGAGACATGGCTTAGCCACAGCCGCGAGACCACCGCGGCCGGCTCGAGTCTCGGTCCGGCACACAGTTTTAATCTGCCACGAAGTTACAGATCTGCTTTTGATGACATTTATATACGAGAGCTTTACAGAGTGCAGCCAGGAGGAAATCCTAAGCGCCGATACGCTAAGGTCAGCTTTACTAGCATAATGTCTGACTTGACCAGTATACTGTATACCACGGGTACCCCTTTCTACCTAATCGAGATTGAAATGAGAAACTTGTGGCCGGCCGATGTAGCCGAGAGGTTCTAGGCGCGACCGCTACGGTCGCAGGTTCGAATCTTGCCTCGGGCATGGATGTTTGTGGTGTCCTTAGGTTAGTTAGGTTTAAGTAGTTCTAAGTTCTAGGAGACTGATGTCCTCAGATGTTAAGTCCCATAGTGGTCAGAGTTATTTGAACCATTTTGATAAACTTGTATGGAGGTTCAAACACACGAGTGGAGTTTGCAGTCAGCTTGATTGTTGACCTGCTTTCCTTTGTCATGTTGCAGGTATGGCCGCTAAAGAAGTGCCATGTGGCGCGTGGTTCCTTGAGGAAGAATTGGTGTGTGAGCAGTCCATTGGAGGGAGCACCCCTGCTAGAACTCAGACTGAGTTGTCACAACAGCTTGGAGAGGTGATGACCAAACCGTTGCCTGTGACACTTGAGGCGCAAATGGACGTGAGTAAGGTCATTGAAAACATCAATTTGGCGCTCGTGGAGGTCGAATTTATCCTCAAGTTCTTGAAATTGAGATATCTTTGTGTGTACTGTTGGGTGTGTTATCGGTTGAGACGATGCACTACGTAAATAGGATAAAGTATTTGTTGTTATTAGTTAGAAGGAGGAAGTTAGGAAGACGTTAAGCGAATTGCGAGATAGGGTGGCGTGCGTAGACATTATCAGCGAATTATTTTCACGGTCATCCTTGCAAGGCATCAGGATGGTTTTGATTGTGATTCTAGAAGATATGACTCAGGACGGAGAAGTAGAGGCCTCTAGATTTAGTATCAGTGGACTGTTTCTTTCTATGTCCTTGTAAGAATTATTGTTGTCAGTTTGGTGCATAGCGAGGCATTGCCAAGTTTGATCCCTGGAAAAAGAGAGCAAAAGCAAATTGCACGTAATATTGAGGTGACAAAAGTCATGGTATAGCGATATGCACATATAGAAATGACTGTAGTATCGCTTAGGCAATGTATAAACGGGAAGTGTTTGGCAGAGCTGTCATTTGTACTCTTGTAATTTGTGCGAAAAGGCTCCCGACGTAATTATGGCCGCACGACGGGAATTAATATACTTTGAACCAGGAGTGGTACTTGGAGCTAGATACATGGGACATTCCACCTCGGAAATCGTCAAGCAATTCAATATTCCAGGATTCACAGTGTCAAGAGTGTGCACAGAATACCAAATACAGGCACTACCTCTCATCACGGACAACGCAGTGGCCGACGGCCTTCACTTAACGACCGAGAGCAGCGGCGTTTGTGTAGTCAGTGCTAACAGTTGGACATTAGATGACTTAAAAACCGTGGACTGATTAGATGAGTCCAGACTTGAGTCGGTAAGAGCTGATGGCAGTGTTCGAGTGTGGCGCAGACCCTACGAAGCGATGGACCCAAGTTGTCAACAAGACACTGCACAATCTGGTGGTGGCTCCAGAATGGTGTGTTTACATGAAATGGGCTGGGTCTTCTGGTCCAACTGAACCGGTCATTGACTGTAAAAGGCTATGTTCGGCTACTTGGAGACCATTTGCAGCCATTCATGGTCTTCATGTTCCCAAAGTACAACGGAATTGACATCTTGGGTTGTCGGGTGTTCTGCCGGATATCAGTGTCGTACTTGCACGATATTTCGGTCACGTAGCTCGAGACCTTCATCAGGTGCGACCTGAGACTGTCTCAGGTCGCACCTGATGAAGGTCTCGAGCTACGTGACCGAAATATCGTGCAAGTACGACGCTGATATACGGCAGAACACCCGACAACCCAAGATGTCATTAGATCGCCGGGAAAGCCTGAAGAGTTACAACGGAATTTTTATAGATGACAATGTACCTTGTGACAGGACCACATTGATTTGAAGAATATTCTGTTCAGTTCTAGCGAATGATTTGGCCGCCCAGATCGGCCGACATGAATTCCATTGAATATCTGAAGGACATATTAGATGGGTCAGTTGGTGCACAAAATCCTGCACCGGCAACACATTCGGAATTATGGACGGCTATAGAGACAACATGGCTCAATATTTCTGCAGAGGCTTCCAATAACTTATGCCAGTCGAGTTGTTGCACTACGCAGGGCAAAAGAAGATCCGACACGATATTAAAAGATATTCCACAGCTTTTGTCACCTCACTGTATTTAGTCAACGTATGCATCACCTGTTAAAGTGTAGCCGGCCGGTGTGGCCGAGCGGTTCTAGGCGCTTCAGTCTGGCACCGCGCGACCGCTACTGTCGCAGGTTCGAATCCTGTCTCGGGCATGGATGTGTGTGATGTCCTTAGGTTAGTTAGGTTTAAGTAATTCTAAGTTCTAGGGGAATGATGACCTCAGATGTTAAATCCCATAGTGCTCAGAGCCATTTGAACCAGTTTGTTAAAGTGTATATTGGGCGGCACGTCATTGTCATGGCTTGTCAACTTCGTATGTGTTATGCTTTGCATTTTGTAGCTATTGTGATTATTTCAGTGTTTTCTTGTCTCTTGTGGCGGCGTGATAGTCTGTTTCCAGCAGGAAGTTTGTACTGTGAAACGGAATGTCGCACCGCGGTTATCTACCCAGCCGACCTACCGGCAGTGGCAGCGTGGCTCCGGAACTCTAAGTCAAACCAGAGGGCGCGTCTGGCGGCATGTGGATAGCAGCAGCACCGCCTGGAGCTTTCCTGAGGTGACAGGATACAGCAGGAGGTAGTCAGCTGTACCGGGCCAAACAGACGACAGCGACTTGAGCCGAAGGCGCAGGTTGATGTGGCAGTGGCTGACAAGTTGTTGTGGTGGTGCCAGAGACCTGATAGTGCAGTGACAACTTTTGTTAGTGTCGGCGCGGCTGACCGAAGGAGTCGCCGCGGAACATAGGCAGCATCAAGGATGGGAGAGGACATCGACTCGCACCAGCACCGGAAGCTGCTGTGATGGCGGCAAACAAGTCATGGGGTGTGTAAGGACTTGGTGGAACGCCATCTGGTCCTGTCTTTTATTGGCACAGCTGGCCAAGAGGATGGTAACAGTTCCCTGTGGAAGGTACTGCTAGTGTGTGAGAACTAGCAAGAGTTCGTTGATGGCCAGCAAGCAAGCAGGAGGGTGGAACGGTGAGTGCCCTGGTGGGCAGCGTGTTTAGAGAGTGGAGAGTTTAGTTACTGTGCAGTTGCGGAGAGCAACACCTGTTGTGCTTTTGTGGGCCACGTCTATTAGTGAGCAGTTAACAGATTTTGTTAGAGTTTATTGTGTGGTAGGTGCCAGCCGTGGTGAAGTGTGTTTGTGCCTGGTGCGTTGTTTTCAACCACGTTGCAGCTGTTATAAACTGTGTGAAGTAAAATTCTGTATTGTGAAATGTGGCCGTGGTACATAAGAGAGTGATAGTAAATTGCGTTTTGGGTATTGTACACACAACGAGATTGTGATATGTTAATTATTTATAACTGTACTCTCCCGTGTATTTCTGCTGTCCTTTGTTAGTAGTTGTATGACTGTGTTTTCCGTTAGCAATGGTTGGATAGTCGATGGAGGTTGATTCTGGTGGAATGTATCCTTTCTGTGACAGTTGCTAGTGTCAGTATACAGGGTGTTCGCAAATTTCTGTTACAAACTTTTAGTGCTTGTAGAGGGGAGTGGTACATAATACACTACTGGCCATTAAAATTGCTACACCAAGAAGAAATGCAGATGATGAACGGGTATTCATTGAACAAATATATTATACTAGAACTGACATGTGATTACATTTTCACGCAATTTGGGTGCATAGATCCTGAGAAATCAGTACCGAGAACAACCACCTCTGGCCGTAAGAACGGCCTTGATACGCCTGGGCATTGAGTCAAACAGAGCTCGGATGGCGTGTACAGCTACAGCTGCCCATGCAGCTTCAACACGATACCACAGTTCATCAAGAGTAGTGACTGGCGTATTGTGACGAGTCAGTTGCTCGGCCACCATTGACTAGACGTTTTCAATTGGTGAGAGATCTGGAGAATGTGCTGGCCAGGGCAACAGTCAAACATTTTCTGTATCCGGAAAGGCCCGTACAGGACCTGCAACATGCGGTCGTGCATTATCCTGCTGAAAAGTAGGGTTTCGGAGGGATCGAATGAAGGGTAGAGCCACGGGTCGTAACACATCTGAAATGTAACGACCACTGTTCAAAGCGCCGTCAATGCGAACAAGAAGTGACCGAGACGTGTAACCAATGGCACGCCATACCATCACGCCGGGTGATACGCCAGTATGGCGATGACGAATACACGCTTCCAATGTGCGTTCACCGCGATGTCACCAAACACGGATGCGACCATCATGATGCTGTAAACAGAACCTGGATTCATCCGAAAAAATGACCTTTTATCCATTCGTACACCCAGGTTCGTTGTTGAGTACACCATCGTAGGGGCTCCTGTCTGTGATGCAGCGTCAAGGGTAACCGCAGTCATCGTCTCCGAGCTGATAGTCCATGCTGCTGCAAACGACGTCGAACTGTTCGTGCAGATAATTGTTGTCTTGCAAACGTCTCCATCTGTTGACTCAGGGATCGAGACGTATCTGCACGATCCGTTACAGCCATGCAGATGCCTGTAATCTCGACTGCTAGTGATACGAGGCCGTTGGGATCCAGCACGGCGTCCTGTATTACCCTCCTGAACCCACCGATTCCACATTCCGCAAACAGTCATTGGATCTCGGAGCAGCAATGTCCCGATACGATAAACCGCAATCGCGATAGTCTACAATCCGACCTTTATCAAAGTCGGAATCGTGATGGTACGCGTTTCTCCTCCTTACACGAGACATCACAACAACGTTTCACCAGGAAACGCCTGTCAACTGCTGTTTGTGTATGAGAAACCGGTTGGAAACTTTCGTCATGTCAGCATTTTGTAGGTGTCGCCACCGGCGCCAGCCTTGTATGAATGCTCTGAAAAGCTAATCATTTTAATATCACAGCATCTTCTTGCTGTCGGTTAAATTTCGCGTCTGTAGCAGGTCATCTTCGTGGTGTAGCAATGTTAATGGCCAGTAGTGTACTTTGAATAGGAGCCTACCGTTCCCGTGCTACAGCCGCTTGAAAACATGTTTGCTAGGTAGGTTTACAACAGGGTAGTCGTGTGGGTGGGGGAGGGGGGTGCATCTGACGTGTATCTTACCTCTATGACCTGGTTCGAGTCTCATACACGTGTCTGTGAGTGATAGTGCAACACGGTGGATTACAAGTTTGCATAATACATCGTCAGAATCCTTCTGTGTAACGAAGCTGCTCGTCGCCTTTATCAAGATCGTTACGCTCTACGTCCGACTCTATCGCAAACTCTTTTCGCCACAATTGCGCAACGGCTTAGAGAAAGGGCACCTCCACCGTCAGCAGGCGTGAATGTGGAGCTCCGAGGAGACGCCGCAGATTCGAATTGGAAGAGGCCATATTACGTCATGTTGAAGAGAACACGTCAATCGAATTCAAGAGCAATTGCGCGTGCAATTAATGATTGATGTTGCTACCAGCAGCGTCTGGTATCTTGTGGATGACCAACACCTACATCCATACCACCTCCAACATTTCATATCACCTATGACACTCACGGACTGTGAATGAGGCTCTAACCAAGTCAGAGAGGTAGAATGGACGTCAAATGACATTAGCCAATCAGACGTAAGCTCCCCTCCCCCCTCTGCAATATGACTACTTTGTTGCAATTCTACCTAGCAAACACTTTTTCAAACGGTTGTAGCACGGAAACGGTACGTTTAAGGACATGGGTTTCTATCCGAAATATTATGCAGTCACTCCCCTCTAACAGCCCTAGCGGTTCCTAACGGGAATTTCCGAACACACTGTACATAGTGATTCTGGGTTTCCGCTTGTAAAGCTGTTACGAGCTGGTATTGAGATACTTGTTCTTGATTGGTGCTCACTTGTAATATCACATAAGATGAGTAAAATTTGGAAATTTGTGGTAAGTTCCTAAGGGGCCAAACTGCTGAGGTCATCGGTCGCTAGGCTTACACCATACTTAATCTAACTTAAACTAACTTACACTAAGGACAATACACACACTCGTGCCCGAGGGAGGACTCGAACCTCCGACGGGGGGAGCCGCGCGAACCGTGGCAAGGCGCCTAAGACCGCACTGGCTACCCCGCATGGCCGAGTACAATCATTATTTGTGTATATTTGCATCTGTGTAGAATAAGTATCATTATTATTATTTTGCTGTTTCCATTTTAATTAAGTATTATTCCTGGACACTATCTTTCTTACTTTTGATTTTAGCTGTTGAAGATACACCTGTTGCAGCTTGTACTTCCATGTTGTAATATATGGTTGTCAACAAAAGTCATTTAAAAATAATCTCGCGATCGCACTATCCCCAGACCAAACCCCACTCCACCAAAATTCCTTCTCTGCACAACCGAAGACTTCTGGTATTTTATGACCTATGGAGTAAACCATTGTAGAATAGGGGATAGACAGGAACAATTGACTCTTCTTCTTGCAGTGACAGACTTCAGAATTTCGCAAACTGTTCTTGACGGCGAATTAATCAGCATCAATCGACAGCAAGGGTGCAGCGAATTCTTGGAAAGGGCTGTTCTAAAGCCAGAACTTAAAGCCGCTCAAACATAGCTTGTAATTAACCTCATAAAGCCGACTTGCACAGGGAGACTGGAGACGAAGTAGTGAAGAGAGAAGGACAAGCAAAAATGAGATGCTTCGTATCATAGAGAAAATTCTCGAACACGAAACAAAACTACGACAGTGTAACTGCAGGGTGATAACCGCGTCATTGATAAGTGTTGTACATGGTTTGAAAAAGTCAAGAACATATCAATGGAGTGTGCATTAGGAAACATTAACATTATTCTTTTTAGATTCTAAACGAACAAATCCTATTACATAGTATTGAGGCCAAGGTCTTAAGCTGAGGGTGATGAAATAGAGAAAGTAAATGACGAAATTTAATAATTGATGCGCGTATAAGGAGAGTCGAGGATCTGGCAGTAATGAGATCGTGAAAGAGCTAGACTGGAGAAACAAGAAGAGAGTACTGGAGAAAACAGAAGAGAGTAGAATCAGAGCAAGCGAAGCAGTTGCAGAGTTCAGCAAATGAGCTACAAAAGTATTTTCGAAGATAGCATTCTCACCTCCTCAGCGTGCTGCGTTTTATTTGTTGAAGCTTACACCTTTCTCTAACTGTGTGTTGGGTTATATAAAGTTCTGTCAACACCGCAACATTGCTTTCAGGTTTGCGTACTCTGCTTGCAGCATCAGAGCCCTGGCGACGCTGACCGGCCTCATCTTGGGATCCAAGTTCGCCAAACGCGCACCCTACAAAAATTGGCGGAGTTCCCAGAATTTCTTGC